>NC_056725.1:1493993142-1494100642 GCF_019279795.1 Protopterus annectens | reverse complement strand
CACATCCCACAAACAACTGCTACTGTTGTTGTTTAAAGAGGTATGCACATAAGATACAGCCATGATGAAATGTAGGCTGTATCACCAAAGACAACTTTATTTGCATTATGCATGTCAACTAACCCTACAGCAGATAGATTCATAAAAAAAAGTCAGTGTAACTCAGTCACCTTTGACAGTAACACAAAAAAAGTGCATTTGCTGCTTGCAGTCCCCCCATCCCTAATCTCTAAATATACAAACTCCAACATCATAATACCTATGGGTAACGTGAAGCTTCCTTCACCTTGTACTTTCATGATGTTGCTGTTAGCATTGGTTATTCCATGAATATGTAATGTTATCCCATTTCAAAGACAGATGCAGTGATCTACCCTATATATCCTATTATGGATACATATGTTTTTCTTATAAAGATATAAAAATTACACACACACACACACACACACACACACACACACACACACACACACACACACACACACACACACACACACACAGACACACATACACGATTGCACGCACTCATACGCATGAGCATACACATGCATGCAAATGCACACAGATATATACATGTGCACATATACACAAACATACACACACACACAAAAACAATAATTACTAAACACTAGTCACATGACAGCCCATCCCTCATCTTTTCAGCCCTATCTCTCCTATAAGAGGCTACCTATAGAGGACAATGATAGAGGCAACAGCTGTTGTATGAGTATTGACAATACATTTTGCAAACAGCCGTCTTTTACTTTACTTATACCATGGTCATCATGAATCAGTCTTAAACAATTTTGGATTGCCATATAAAATAGTCATGTTCCACTTTTTCAATGGTTTTAAAGACAACATAGGGCAATGGACATATTCTGGGCCACTGTGCCCACTGGAGAAATGCCATGTCTAAATCAAAAGCCGTTATTTTATATTTTTCCATGAAACCTTTTATTAATTTTAAAAATAACCTTGTAACTTACAAGTGATAAAAGTAAGAATACGGCTGATGATAAAGGCCCTATTCAAGTCAAACATATGCAGAATATGAGATTTGCCAATTTTCTTAATTATTTGTGTGTTTGTGTGATATATATACACACGCACATATATATATATATATATATATATATATATATATATATATATATATATATATATATATATATATATATATATATATATATATATATATATCTTTTGTGTGTGTTTATATATGCAAAAATGTTGATTTCTGGCAACACTGAAAGAAGGAACGGTTAAATGTGCGAATGTCAAAGAGTCTGTAAAATATGTGGTGTGTTGGGGGATTATGCTGAGATACCTTATTATGCGACAGCTGTGATTTATTTGTTTTGAGAAATTTCATCTTTTTTGTTTTTGACTGTAAGGGTGATATATATAAATTTGAGGAGGAGGGGGCTTGCCCCCACAGGCAGTGCACTGTCTTGCCTTCATGCAAAAATCACTTTCATATGTGTTTTTATTAAATGTTAACAGATAAAGAATATATCAAAACTTCAAAAAATAGTACTTAGGAAGTAGTCCAACTCCAATAGAACACTTTTATTTACCTTCACGAAGTAAAAAGACATCCACATATCACATGTATAATATTCCTTACTATTAATTACTCTATTCCTAGCTACTAATTCTACCTTCTCTCCATTATATATATAAGGGCATTGTGAACAATGGCCACATTTGAAAGTGCCTTTCTTACTACATCCATAAGGGTGTACTCCTCTATTATTTCTTCCTATACTATTCCTAATATTTGACCCTTTCTTAAAAATATATTTAAATGGGGTATCACAAATATTTAAATCTGATATTGCAGACAATCTTCCCCATACTTCTTCTATCGTCTTGACTATAGCTTTAGCATCTCCGCTATAGTTAGTCACAAATGCCCATTCAAATATACTATTAGTATGCTCATTATCATGAATTATATCTATTTCACCAGAGTTCTTCCCTAGTATGGGAGCAAATCTATCAGCTCTACCTATAATTACTTCCTTTTTTTACTTCTTCAATTAGTTTTAATGGATATCCACTCTGTAAAAACATTTGTTCTAAGAACTTACTTTCAGCTATAAAATTATCATTCTCCTAACACATTCGACTTTCCCTAACAAATTGTCCTTTGACTAAACTACGATTTTGATTAAAAGGGTGTGAACTTGTAAAAAGGAGATATAAATTTGCATATGTATCTTTCCTATATACTGTTGATTTAAATTTTCTAGGTAATTCATTCATTTTTTCATATTGTATATTATAAGTAAATCTTAAAAAGGTTGTATTCATTATATAGTCATAGAATTCAATAAACTTTTCTTCTGTATCATCCCAAACTAAGCAGATGTCATCCAAATATCATTTATAGAGTTTCCATCACTTAGTATATTTTGAATTTAGGATATATTTTTTCTCCCATACTGAGAGAACGATATTAGCATATGTGGGTGCACACCATGCACCCATTGCTACTCCTTGAATCTGCTGGAAAAACTCTCTTTTAAAGTGTACATAGTTATTAATCAACACAAGATCCTTCAAACTTAAACATAGTTTAAAATCCGTATAACTTAGTGTTCCAGCATCAACCATGGCTTCTTCTAACCAAAGTAATCCCACATCATGTGGGATTGAAGAGAATAATCAACTATGTCTATAGTGATCAACATAATTCTTTCATCATATATTTCCAGTCTTATCTGTCTTAGCAGAGCCCATGAGTCTTTTAAAGTCTTATTACAAGCCACAGATAAAGACTTTAATTTAATATCCAAAAATCTAGCCAAAAGAGCCATAGCAGAACCTTCTGCTGCTACTAACAATCGAAGGGGTGGGTCTAATAAATGTTTATGTACTTTAGGTTTTCCAAATATACTAGGTACCTTAGGTCTCTCATTATGTAAAAATTGAAATAATTTTAGATCTATTGATCCCTCTAGTAATAATTCATTTAATGCTAGAAATTTTTTTTTATAAGAAATATTAATTTCATTTAGTGACACTCTAGAATATTTCACATTATCTTCTAGTATATTCATCATTTTAGATTCATAAGTTATAGTATCCATAAAAACTGTACTGCCTCCTTTATCTGGTGCCATAATTCTTAAATTACAATCATTTCTAATTTCATCTAGGAGAACGTTTTCTGAATATAATCATATCTTATACCTCTATCTTAATTATGCCAGTGAAACATGGTCAGAGTAGTTCAAGCCCAACTGCATTCTTTGCTTACCTTTATAGTAAAACTAGTAATACTATTTATTGTCATAATACTATTTATGTTATTAAAAGTAGTTTGAGTAATATGTTATTTTGTTATTAATTAAAGAAACATGCAATCCTGTTAGAGACCAATAGCTCCTAATATCTTAAAGATTAAACAGGTTGTGGTAAACCATACCTGGAAGTGTACAGTTTCTAATTTTCTTGATTCCTTTGTCTTTGAGCATTTATGGTAGTAGCCATCACTGTCCTTGAAGGATTCTTTTGAGAATAGTCAACATTTTTTACTAGACATAGACCATTTCTAGTACACAGTGAGGTATAACTGAATCCAAACTAGAAACAAAAGCTTGATGCAAAAGAAGATGAAAGAGATAGATGTTTCCTGCCATAACATTCTGCAAAGACTTAGGTCTGTGGTATCACAAGAAATAAAATGAAACATTTAATAAAATAAACTGTAAAAAGGCAAATTTTATGCCCCTCATATTGCCTATTTGCACTACAAAACACCAACTTGATAAAACCCACAGTACAACAACAGTGAAAACAAATTCCTGAAATGTATATGTGTGTGTATGTAAGTGAATGCATGTGTGTGTATATATATGTGTGTGTTCCTAGGCATATCCATATATATAATGATATATCTCTCTCTATATATATATATATACATATATATATATATATATAGATATATATATATATATATATATATATATATATATATATATATATATATATAGTGGATATAAAAAGTTTACACACCCCTGTTAAAATGTCAGGATTTTGTGATATAAAAAATGAGACCACAATAAATAATTTTAAAACTTTTCTCAGCTTTAATGTGACCTATAACCTGTACAATTCAATTGAAAAACAAACAAATATTTTAGGGGAAAAATATATAAATAAAAAATGTACTATACGCTGGTTGCATAAGTGTGTACACCCTTAAACTAATACTTTGCTGAAGCACCTTTTGATTTAATTATATCATTCAGTCTTCTTGGTACACACCTGCCATCAATTAAAGAGACTCTGATTAACCCTAAATAAAGCTCAACTGTCCTAGTAGGATTTTCCTGATATTTACTCAGTTGCCTGCTACAGCAAAAGCCATGGTTTGCAGAGAGCTTCCAAAGAATTAAAGCAATTTCATTGTTGAAAGGTATCAGTCAGGAGAAGGGTACAAAAAATGTCTGCAGCATTGGATATACCGTGGAACACAGTCAAGGCAGTCATCAAAAAGTGGAGAAAATATGGACAACAGTGATGCTGCAAAGAACTGGACATCCTTCCAAAATTGATGAAAAGACAAAACAAAAACTAGTCAGAAAGGCTGCCAAGAGACCTCCAGCAACACTGAAGGAGCTGCAGGAATTTTTGCAAGTACTGGTTGTGTACTACATGCGACAACAATTTCCCATATTCTGCATATGTCTGGACTATGGGGTAGGATTGTAAGAAAAACATCCAGTCCCGGATCAAATTGTAAAATACATCAATTCTCCCAAAAGCATGTGGGAATATGTATTATGGTCTGATGAGACCTAGGATGAAGTTTTTGGCTACAATTCCAAAAGGTACGTTTGGTGCAAAAACACTTTGCATCACCAAAAGAACACCATCCCCACGGTGAAGCATGGGGGTGGAAGTATCATGCTTTGGGGTTGCTGTTCTTCAGCTTGAACTGGGGCTTTAGTCAAGGTGGAGGGAATTATGAACAGTTTCAGATGCCAGTCACTTTTGGCCCAAAACCTTCAGGTGTGTGCTAGAAAGCTGAAGATGAAGAGGAATTTCACCTTTCAAAATGACAATGACCCCAAGCATACATCTAAATCAACAAAAGAATGGCTTCACCAGAAAAAATGAAAGTTTTGGAATGGCCCAGCCAGATCCCAGACCTAAATCCGATAGAAAATCTGTGGTATGAACTGAAGAGGGTTGTGCACAAGAGATGTCCTCACAATCTCTAAGATTTGGTGTACTTTTGCAAGGAAGAGTGAGGAAATATTGCTAAGTCAACATGTGCCATGCTAATAGACTCCTACCCAAGAAGACTGAATGTTGTAATAAAATCAAAAGGTGCTTTAACAAAGTATTAGTTTAAGAGTGTGCACACTTAAGCAACCAGTGTATGGTATGCTTTTTATTTTTTATATTTTTTCCTGTAACAAATTTGTTTATTTTTCAACTGAATTGTACAGGTTATAGGTCACATTAAAGGTGGGAAAAGTTTTGAAATGATTTATTGTGGTCTCATTTTTTTATATCACAAAAACCTGGCGTTTTAAAGGGGTGTGTAAATGTTTTATATCCACTGTATATATATATATATATATATATATATATATATATATATATATATATATATATATATATATATAAGATCCAGCAAACAGGCAACCTTGAGTCCAGCAAAGCCAAACCAAAACACTCCTTTTCCTTAACGCAACTTTTATTTAATACAATAAACAAGCATTTTCGCCGCAATTAGTATCACAGCTTCATCAGAGGCAAACAAGACAGTTAAAAAAACACCAGTTTTTAAATAATACAACAGGAAATGACACAAAATATTCGTCATGTCCTGATGTCAGTTTCCATTTTGCACAGTCAGACTTCAAAAAAAATCAAATAAGTTAAGTAACCTAAGCTGTTCTAATTATTTTACTACATGTGTATATATTATATAAACTAAAACACATGAGACTTAAAAATAAGGAGCTTTTTATATATAAAAATTAATATAAATAGATCAATATATGCATATGTATAAAAATGAAATATATATATAAAAAGTCTATCCATTAGAGACTAATCCCTTTAACATTTAAATATATATTAAATAAAACCTATTATACATAGAACAAATGGTATTACCTCAAATAGCTCCTTAGTTTTAAAACAGCTGAAATGTTACAATTTTCATTCAGGCCAGGAGACCTGAATGCATCCAGCTTTAATTGCCATTCGAGTTCACGATTTTGTAGTATCAAAGAAAAAGGGCCACCTCTGATACTAGACAGTACGTGATCGATACCCATAAAATAAAAATTATGCCCTGGATTAGAACTAACATGTTTTGCTAAGGCGTTATCATTTTTGTTGCTCCTTATTGCATAGGCATGCTGGTAAATTCATTCCCGTACATTACGGTCAGTCTTGCCTATGTAAAAGGCTGGGCAACAATTACACAGGGCTACATAAATAACTGATTTAGTCTCACAATTAATCTTATGATGAATCTGATATTTTTTGTTTCTAATAAGGAAGGCATTTCCTGTTTTAATCAATTTGCACCAATTGCAAAGACCACACCTAAACATGCCTTTCTGTCTATTAAATGATTGTGTTGGCCCATTTTTTTGGAGCAATTCCTTAAGGTTGCTACCCCTTTTGTAAATGACAAAGGGTCGAGGACCCAATTTTTCTAATAACAAAGGGGAAATAGCAATAAAGTGCCAGTTTTTGCAGATAATAGACCAGATTGCTTGGGAATTTATGTTGAAGCTAGTAATAAAACTCAAAGAAAAGTTTTAACCTCATTATCAGAAACTATGGGTTCAGCAGTAATAGCTGGAGGGGACCCCAAAATAAGATTATTAATGAGACCAGGACTAGCCTGGTCAAGAAGGGGTTTGTAAAAACCATCGACCCTTTTCTGATCAACCTCTTTTATTAGCTCTTGTAACAGTGTCTGTGGGTACCCTCGGTTGGTAAACAAACCATTTAAAAATAGACATTCCTGACGGAAATCATCCAAGGAACTGCACATCCTTCCTGCTCTAACAAGTTGGCCCTTAACAATGGACCGCTTTTGTTTAGTAGGATGGAAACTTGAATAGTGCAGGAAGGAGTTGCAGTATGTGGGTTTCTTGAAAATTGTTGACAGGAACACCTTTCTATTAAAGTCCTTAAATAGTTTCACGTCAAGGTAATCAATTTCTGTTATTGAAAACTTGTGTGTGAATTTAAGAAATTCTGTAGTCCCATTAAGGGTATCCACGAAACATACATATATATATATATATATATATATATATATATATATATCTACTTACATCTATCTTTATATATATATATATATATATATATATATACACACACACACATCTATCTGTGTAGATATATATATATATATATATATATATATATATATATATATATATATGAGAGAGAAGACTGAAGGACACCTTTAGAGGTATTTGGAATGATGGAGAGTGACAAGTGAAGGCTAATGTCTCCTTGGGGGGGGGGGGTAAGAGGAAATAGTGTGACAGCAGGAAAAGGTAGTGTGGAGATATTTGAAGGAAAAGTGCAATTTAGGAAATAGGAAAAAATTGATAATTTTGTGGAGAAATGGTTGTGAAAGCAGCTTTTGGTTTGTGCATAAAGTTGTCTCTAAATCAGTTGACTTATCTGTGAGCTAGTGGCCTGATGGTTCCATATTTTCCTGGTGAAGCTCATGAGCTCAGTCAGGGTCAGTCAGATACTGTTTTAATTTGGGTTTAAAGCTTTTTAATTTATTTGTTTCAGTGGAAGTGGTAACTTGTTCCAAACTTTGGTGGCATAACTGGAATAGATAGCATCTGCTGCAGCATTATTTGACTATGTGGCGATCAGAAGAAGTGTTTCACTGGAATGGAACTTTCAGGATGGTGAATATTACTGAGGGATTTTTTTTATGGTGGATCAATTATTGTGGTTGTTGGTAAAATTCTGGGCTGTGACTAGATGGGTGTAGATTAGGAGATGTGGTGGTTTTAGCCATTGTAACCATTTTAAGGCATGACAGTGTTGAGTTGTATATGTGCGTTGTTTAGAAAATGTTCCTACTTTTTTGCAACATGCCTTTGTGTGGTCTGTGTGTTTTTTATACATATAATAATTATAAATATATTAGCACCAAGATCATGCAGT
Organism: Protopterus annectens; assembly: GCF_019279795.1. Classification (NCBI taxonomy): domain Eukaryota; kingdom Metazoa; phylum Chordata; order Ceratodontiformes; family Protopteridae; genus Protopterus; species Protopterus annectens. Next base: position 1,494,092,458 of record NC_056725.1, on the reverse strand, counting down.
CCCCTAGGTATTGGCATATTCCCTATCCCCAGAGAATATCAATGTCACACATCTGCTTTTTGACCAAAGTGTGCTGACAAAACATATGTCAGGTGGATGTTTTGACCAAAGTGTGTGTATATATATATATATATATATATATATATATATATATATATATAAATCAGATGAATTGCACATCAAATGCATGCGGGTAAAGTAAGTGTGGATCTGAAACACTAATAAAAAGACTTTTGACATTATGTGGTGGGAGTGTCTGTGCAGGTGTACAGGAGTTAGGACTGGAGTAAGGGCTAAGTCAGGGGATAGATTTACCGTGGGATTCAGCAAGCAGTCATGCAGGAATAAGTTATTCCTGCACGGCAGGGATCATTCCTGTTCAGCATGGTAGCGCACCATGCATATTTATGAAGGCGCACTGCCATACTCTAAAACAGACACAGTTCCGTGTACGAGCATAGGGAGTGTGTCTGACAGCAGCGCTGTCACAATACACACCCACCCCCTGCACTCCAGAATTGCGTTTCGTCAATTAAAAATGAGAGAGAATGATCGTAACATCCCCAACCATTCAGGATAACAAATCTGGTCAAATGCATAAGGTGCAATCGTCCCTACCAAGCCAAATGTTGTTAGGATAACACAGATAGCATAAGCACATAGTGCACACCTCCCTGCACTTCAGAGTAATGAATGTGGACAAAGCCAAAATGGAAAATTGTCCCACAAAGTAAAAAGTTGATAAAATTACAGGTTCAGTATTAGCAGGGATATTCTGAAGGGTATAGATAAAATAACACAATTTTTTTTTTAATAAATGCAATAAAGTTTAAGTGTAGCTGCACGGGTGTGCCTATTGCTTAGCTATGCTTAGTCCAGCTTAAACAGCACAAGAAGTTAAAAAGCAAGAGACATCCAACATAGCCAGTATTGGAATAGTGTAATAGTTAGAGTGTATGCTTTGAAAGCAGCCATTCCCGGTTTGATTCCCCCTATAACCAATTTGCATTTTACATGTGAAAGCAGTACGTAAACATGTTTTTTTGTATTATTAGCTGCTAAATAACATATATTTGTTAACTGAAGTGCTGCATTAGGTCCAGATGTGAGGTGTCAGTTTAATAAATTTGTGAAACCTCCATATAAACACAAGTGCCCCATACAGTATAATCAGACATGATTAAATGTAATGAAGGCACATTGGGGGATGTCAGGGACAATAAACAAATGTATAATATGTAGTGAATGTTGAATCAGTGCTATACAGCAGATAGTCTATAAAATAAAAAAATAAGCAATGCTAAGCATTGCATAGCTCTGCTTACCAGGTGTAAGCATTGTGTAAATATGACTGCTAAGCAATGAGTAGCCCAGCTAAGTGGATTTGCCCATCGGTAAGCAGTGCTGCACCTGTCCCTTTAAGCACTGCCAACCTTAGCCAAGCAGGTTTGCCTGTAGCTTAGCTAAGCTTAGCATATTCAAAACCATTCAATCACAGCAAAGGCAGGAAATCGGCAGTATTTAAACCCCCACAGGCACGAATACAGCTCATAACTGGTTGCAGCTGGCAGTATAAAAACTGCTGTATGGGTTTTACTGAATAAACCATATAATATGGCAGTAATAGTCCCATATAGGTCATATTTAAATAAAACTGTAATTGCCTGGCAATAAAGCTCTAAATCCTGGACTGGTTTTGTTTACTCTGGTATTGTATGGCATTTATTGTTGCATTCTCTGAATAGTAATGCTGTGTTAACCATTGTTACCCACACTATGCTACATAAAAGAAAATGTCTAGGAATGTCTGTATAAGACTGTAAGTATGAGATCAGATTGTACAACCAAGAGAGACTTAGAAATCACTGAAAAGATATACAGGAATATCCAAACAGCACACTCTGCTGCAACTTAAATTGTACTTTTAACAGACACAGCCATGGTTCGAATCCTGGGAGTGGTAGTAAGCTGTATGCATAATCATACCTCTCAACTGTACAGATTTTTCAGAATGTCCAGATAATTGGCTGATATTTTAGCCTGTTCCTCTGTCCCCCTGGCAAATCAGTGGGATGATCTCAGAATTGCAGTCACAAAATAATGACATACATTTGATTTTCAGACCTCAAAACCTTCAGAAAATGTATTGTAAACAAATCCTGTTACTCTAGCAACTCTCCAAGTTTATAACAGCAATATTCAAAACATGTCCCTATTTGGACTCCATGTTGTCAAGCTTTGTCCAGAGTGTGTGCATTAAGAGATTGAGAAGTATGTCCATAATATTAACTTGGAATCTGGGAATATGGGCGGAAACATTCAGGTAGTGTTAACAAACATTCCCTCCACAGGTCTACCAGGTTAGAGATGTAGAATTTAGCTATAAGACAGTTGAAGTATACACTATGTACAAACATACCACTGCCCAAACCAAGGCCATAGGGTATTGTGATAATACCTGTAGAGTAATGATTAGAGCAATGATCATTAAAGTTGTGAGTACTGCAAGGATATATAAGTTGTTAATTGACATCTCTCTCTCCCCAACCATATCTGCAACAATAATCTAAACACACACAAAACAGTGAGTATGTTTTACACCAAACCCACTGTTGGGACATATGTCCTATTGTTCAATAAATATTGAAATCTGGTTTTATTAATGTTTCATGTTGAAATACTATCACTGGTGGCCTGTTGCTATCAATGTAACCTGTTTGCCATTGTAATGGTCACTGTGGTTCCATATATGCATGTGTTCTGTTTGCTATGTAACTGTTCCAAATCTGGTGTTTTGGGTTAATGGGAATATCTATACATGCTGTTATAAGTAATCCTGGATTGTGTTGAGTATTATTAACCCACATATGTTTTAAAACTGCAACATCATAGCACGTATGGAAGGCCGGTCCCAGCGGAACCACCTTTCCCATCTCAACTGGCCATGGCACTGGGCCCTAGCATGCCTGAGACCCACCCCAGGACCTCCTCATCCACTGGTCCTGCACCACCTTTGGGTGAAACCTCCTCAGGGGATGGGGCTCATCCCCCCTGGGAGCAGGCATGGACAGGATCCTGTCACCCGAAATCAGGTCCGGGGATTGGTGCGCAGCAATCTCCGAAGGGAGTCTGGAGATCTGCTATGCCAGCTTGAGGGCCACATGGTGCATTTAGAGGACCAGCCTGCCATCTTTGGGGCCGTGAAGGTGCAGTGGTGACTGCCCATTGGTGGGAACCTCAGTTCCACAGTTTCCATTTGGGGGCTCATGAGTTTCCGATTTCCAAAATCCCTTCCCATCCAAGGTGTTTACCCCCATGTGTCATATACTCTCTCTGTAAGCTGTCTTGTCCGTCTTGTCTGTCTTCCTACCCAACTTACCTCCCCAAATATACCTACTATCCTTCCCCAACATCCCACTCTCACCTTAAAAAAAGGGCAGTTTGTTCCCAAAAAGAATTTCACACTATACATAACTTTCAATTTTGCACCCGCTTACAACTGCTTACAGGTTCCTTAATCACTCTCTATCCAACAGGCCTTGTTCTGGCCAGAAAATAAATTTTTAGCCCTTGCAAGTGTTCAACCCAGGACCCTGCACACCATAACCACAGCAATTTACCACTAAGCCATCTGAGCTGCAGATATGTGTGATGTTTTCTCAAACATATCATACAGCACAGTCATTCAACAGTAAGGAAAATGTATTTATATATATATATATATATATATATATATATATATATATATATATATATATATATATATATATATATATATATATATATATATATGTATATATATATATATATATATATATATATATATATATATATATATATGTACAGAGTGCATTCAGACATTGGATCCACACTTTGAACCTCCGATTGCACCACAAGGGACTCAAGCTGGTGTAGCAGATCACCCAATTCTCTGAGGAGATCCCTATGCACCAGACCCTGGACCTGACTTCAGGTGACAGGATCCTATCTGTGCCTACTCCCAGGGTGTGATGAGCCCCATCCTAAGAGGTGGTTCCACCTGAAGGTAGTGCAGAACCAGTGGATGATGAGGTCCAGGGGTGGGTCCCAGATGTGCTGTGCCCTTGTGCCATGGCCAGATGAGGTGGGAGAGGTGGTTCTGCTGGGAACGGCCTTCCCAAACATGCTATTGTGTTGCAGTTTTAGAACATATGTGGGTTAGTAATAGTCAACACAATCCAGGATTAGTTATCACAGCATGCATGGATATTCCCATTAACCCAAAACACCAGATTTGGTACAGTTGCGTAACAAACAAAACACATGCATATATGGAACCACAGTGGCCATTACAATGGCATGAAGGTTACATTTATAGCAACAGGCCACCAATGATAGTGTTTCAACATGGAACATGAATAGAAACACATTTCAACATTTACAATGGAACTTGAATCAAAACTAGAATAGAAGTAAACAAAGTAATCCAATTCCGGTTAAACTGTTTATTCCAATTGAAAGTCAAACTAAGTGCTTTCACCCAACTATTCCGTGGCTGACGAAACCCACGGAATAGTTGGGTGAAAGCGCTTAGTTTGACTTTCAATTGGAATAAACAGTTTAACCGGAATTGGACTACTTTGTTTACATTTCAACATTTGTTGAACAACAGAATATATGTCCCAACCGTAGGTTTGGTGTAAATATACCCACTGATTTGTGTGTTCAGATTATTGTTGCAGATATGGTGGGGGGGGATGTCAATTAACAACTATTATATCCTTGCAGTATGAGGTCCTCAGACCCTTTTTCCTGTTTATGTCTTCCAGGTACCATGTCCCGGGAGCTTCTCCCTGCTTATACCACCAGGAGAATGATATTTTAATAAACTTCCTTGTGCAGCATCACAGAACCCTCTTTGGACACATGGCCCATGATCTGCATGAGAGGACTGCTCTGTGGAACAAGCTTGTTCACAGGGTAAATGATGTTGGCCTGCATAACTGCAATTATGAGCAGGTGTGACATCATTGCACTGATCTCATCTGCCATGCCCATCAGCGTGCTGCTGCAGTTAGGAGGGATCAGCTAGCCCCAGCTGGGGGTCATTCCATCCAGCCCCCAATGACACATGCTGAGGAGTTCATCGCCAGCTTTGGGGCACCCACCCACCCACAAGCCAAGCCATGAATTACCACATAGGTGGCAGGACACTAAACATCAAAAGTGTGATGAGAGACTTAGGGACACAGGTGGACAGTGGCCTCACCTTCGATATCCCCATCACCACAACAGTCAGGAAATCCTTCTATGTGGCACACCTCATCACTAAGAGCTTTTCATTCAGAAAAAGGAGGTAATTGTCTCACTGTACTCATCCCTTATTAGACCCATTATAGAGTATAATGCCCCGTTTGGTATGTACCTCACAAGGCATCTGCAACAGCTGGAAAGGCCACAGAAATACCTCACTAAAAGAATCACAGGCCTAAAGCAGATGCCATATGATGACCATCTAAAAAAAACTCCAGCTATACTCTGTGGCATATCGTCTACTTAGATGCAATCTCTGCTTAACGTACAAGGCCATGTCAAACCCTGAGCTGTTGGACATGCTCCACTTAAAGAAATCCCAATCCCTCAGAGCCACATGCTCCAGGGATCTAAACCTTGTCATCACAATGAACAAAACATGCTGGAGGGATAGGTTCCTGACCCAGAGACTCCCCATACTCAGGAATAGACTGCCCATGCATGTCAAGCAGAGCGCTTCATTGGCCCTCTTCAAAAGGAACCTTGATGATTGGATGGGAGATAGGAAATTCACCCCAGGGATCATGTCAGTCACCCTGCTAGACAGGGATCCAGAGAAGTAAATATTGTGGGAAGAAATATCCAGGGAATTGTTATGGCTAGGCTTGCATAGGCCATAGGGCCGATAGCCTAGTACCAACCTATGAACCTGATGATAGCATTGTGGAGATGGGTGCTACCCACACAATGGATGAGGATTGTGCAGGTAAGGCACCAGGGCACATTAGTAGACCACTGTTGCTTATCCGTCTTTATCTGCAAAGTATCTTCATGCATATGACAGATAACATAGTCTGTTCCTGCAATGTAGTAATAAACAGATGTGCATAATCTCCAGTATTGTGGGTTTGTACTGTTGATGTACTGAAATGCGGCTCCCACCCTGAACCAATGCCACAGGTGTGGCTACTGATATTACATCTCTCACACAACTATGTAGGTCCCTCTGGTACACAACTGGGACAGCAGCCTGTCGCTGGTGACTATGGAGTTGTTTTGTTCAGGTTTGCCAATACACTGGCCATGTTACGGCCATGGTATTTGCCATGCACACATTTAACACACCTACGCATAATGCATGCTGTACATGTTCACTTATTGTTGCTGTTAACTGCACTGCATCACAGTGGTCACCATGGTGGTATATCTGAAGGGTATTTAGGAGTCCTGCAGTATAACTAACAACCTGTCAGTGCAAGATGTGTGGACAGAAAAGAACATAATGGTGGGACAAATGGACCACAACAGGGACATGTCTGAAACATCACATTTATTCAGTGGTTACAACAGTATATACACCACTATTACAATGGCAACTGTTACAGATCTAAATAACAGCATATCACAATACCGCATTCCACACCGTTTACAACTTGTAATGTGATCCTAACATGAGCAATGAATGTGTAATATGGAATCCTATGTTCAGACAACAAATATGGGGAATACATACCTTAACAAACGCTGGAAGCATATGTGTGCACACAGCCCAAATAACATTTTGTGGAAGCAGCTTTTGAGGTACTGACAGCATTCACTCATCTTGAGTACGCACCTTCCATCAAGTACAGGGCCTCAATGTCACACCAAGTAATGGTCTGCTGTACAAGAAGCATGTCCATGACATTTGCCCACTCACCTGCAACAGAGGCAGCTGTGGCTTGCACACATCTTACAAACCATGAAATGGATCCCATATCCAAAAGGTAGCACTCAGGAGTGGGAGACATAGACTTACCTCACCATTGCATATACCATGGCAAACAGTGCAGACAGTCATGTATGTGACTATGAAGTATGGGACAACATTAATGTAGAAAATAAACAGATGCCTATCCAAGTCAGATGACAACACATGTTGCAAACTGGTCAAGGAGGCTGCCCTGAAACATGCAGCAACACTGAGGGACTTGCAGGAATGTCTAGCAAGTACTGCCTCTGCAGTACCTGTGTCAGTAATAGCCTGGACTCTGCATAAGTGTGGCCTATGGGTTAGGGTAATCAGATGGAAGAATTGTTCCACAGGAAACATCATCCAGGGCTCTCTACAGGTAGCATATGTATAACATCAAGTCTCCCAGAGGCATGGGTTGCAATGTGTAATGGTGTACTGAGACCAAGGCTGAAACCTACGGACAGTATTAATAAAGATACATGTGGTGCACAAGCAACACCTCACTCCACCTCAGGCCCACCAGCCCCATCTGTACCTTGCTGGTGTATACTTTTAGGTTTGCTGTTCATTAGAAGGAACTAGGCTGGCAGACATGGTGTACTGAATTTGGAACACTGCAAAATGGCACTCATGTGTGGCCCATAATTGTCAAGCATCTGCAATAAGGCTGAGGATGGGGAGGAGTGTCATCCTGAAACATAACAGTGAATTGAAGCATACATCTAAAGCTCACTAAGACTTGTATCTGAACACAGTCACGATCATGAATTGTGCCAGACATAACCCTGATTCCACAGCAATAGTGAAGGCATTTTATGACCTCCAAGGGCTGTGCACATGAGCTGACCTTGCAATCCAGCACAGTTGGAGGACATTTGTAGGGGGGAGTGACCAAATAATGGCAAGTGAAGATGGGTCATGCTAGTATACTCCTTCCAGGAATGGTGACTGCTGTAGTTCACTTAACAGTGCTTCAACAAACCATCGTGTTAAGGATGTGCACACTTATGCAACCCACATATTGTATGCATCTCAGTCAGCATCTGCACAACTAACACATTTGCTTGATATTGCATTTGATTGCACAGGTCATATGTCACATATCAGGTGTGTGTAATGTTAACATATGCAGTATTGTGGCCCCATTGCTTGTCATGGAAGAGGTTGGCATGCGAATAAGGGTGTGTACACTCCTCATAGCCACAGTAAGATTTAAAGGCTGTCAGTGTAATTGGATTTTATTGCTCATAAATGCATTGTTGATAATGAGATCTGCAAATCAGAGCTCAGGCATTCACTGTTGACATCTGTCCTCATATCATCCCAGGTATGTGTCAGACAAGCACATAGAGGCTGTGACCAACAGAGCAAACAAAATTGCCACCCATATACACATTCAGCAATGGTGTGTGCACTCGTGAGGTATGGTGCACAGTACATGCCAGGGTGCAGAACAGGTGCAGCAATACTGTGTACATGAGTGGAGTGTGTTCCAGGGGAAGGGGCATCACCTACTAACACAACGCACAGAGATATATAATGTTGGTAAGAAGGACTGAGTATAGCTGCAGTACATGCTGTTGTGTGCCATATGTCATGCATGTTAACTGTTGGGTAATGAGAGATCTGTGTAATATCTTTGTGCCACCTCACCTGTAAGTGGGTGTGTGTGTGTGTGTGTGTGTGTGTGTGTGTGTGTGTGTGTGTGTGTGTGTGTGTGTGTGTGTAGGTATGGAGGACATTCTCCTTATGCTGCCTTGTGTGAGGACATAGGCAGTCTCTCATTACTTCATAACTGTGCCTTTTGTGGTTTGCCAGTGATTGGCCAGACTACATCAGTATTCCATACTAAACAGCCAACTGATGTGCTGCTAACCTGTATGTACAATTTCAAAGGTGTGTGCAGTTGACAGTTACATTTTATGTACTCTGTTTATTTAGGGTACTTCCACCTGTGTACTGTGTTGCCAGATTTCCGACTGGCCAGGCAGGGACAAAGTGATGACCAAAAAAAAAAAAAAGGTCTTTAAACACGGAGCTACTTCTGTTTAATATGGAACATCAAGAAGTTCCGCATTAAACACAAGTAGCTCCGTGTTTAGCGATTTCTGATTGTCCCATATGCCGGTATATGAGAAAATCAAAAAACTCGAAAAACGGAGCTGTGTTTAATGCAGAACTGCCTGATATTCCGCATTAAGCTCAAGCAGCTCCGTGTTTAGTGATTTTTGATTGGCCCGTATGCCGGTATACGGGCCAATAAAAAAAAAGCAGAGTGCTGTTTTGCTGGGATTTAAACCAGCAGTGCGGGACTTGGGATCGAGCTGCTGATTCTGGGACAATCCCACTCAAATAGGGACGTCTGGCAACCCTGGTCTGGGCCCACATTCATGGTATGTCCATCTTTCAGATGGTGACAGATATTGACATCTGAACCGTGAGTATGGATGACTTTTGAATTGGGTTTTGCTGGGATGCATTATGGTTGCCACTGCAGTTGTCAGAACATGGCCCTGTCATCAACAGTACTGGCCATAGGCCACCAAGACACAAATCTCCATGCCTACATGCTGACCACTTCTACACAATATACAACACACAACAACCTAACACACAGACCCCTGCATATTGTACACATGCAACAATCTATTCTGTAAATTGCCAGCTCAGGTAATCTGTGCTCCACTGTTATTAAACTCACATGTACATGTTACTGCATTTCTAAATAGGATTGGGGGGGTGGGGCACACCTGGCAACTGTAAACATTTGCTATGATTGTACTGGCATTTCAGGTACTCTGTTAGCTTCCATTTTGTTTTATATTCTGACCTATCATGCAGACTAAAGGCATATCATTAGAGTACAGCTCTTTTTAGGTTTTTATTGACTTATATTTCAGTTTTAGACTTCTTACCCTTCAGAACTAACATACAACTGCCTGACCTGTTGTAGTCTGTCTGTTTAGGTCTGGAGGGGGGCTGTTATCCATTGCCATTAATTGGAGGCCTTAGCACATCCTTTTTTATGGTCATCTACACCTGTCCTGCTGGCTGAGGCTGTCTTATGGACACACATTTGGGCCACCACATGTACTGCAGTGGGATTGGTCACCTTGTCTAATGCTGCCTACTTTGTTGACACCAGTATTTGTTATGGATGTCATGCTGCCTGTATATGTGTCCACTATCTGCTGCCATCTCATTCAGCCACCCAATTCCCTTGCATGCTCACATACATACCATTGATAAAACTAGCAGAACATACTACTCCATTCAGCAATTGATAGGAAGAGTGGCTTAACTTGTGGCTGTGCCAGTATTGAGGATGGTGGTGGAGGCTGACTAAGTCAGATGCACATAGTACACTCCTATACATGGTAAAGCACAGGTAGTATCATGTATGGCATCCCTTTTACTGTATGTGCGAGTCAGAGTGAGGTGTTATTCCCTGGGTCCCTACCATGTCAGTGTATGTGCTATGTGTTGCCTCTTTGCCAATGCCTGGGCATACTGGGCATGCCTCCTTCTGCCTACATGGGTCGGCTCAGGTTGTTCCTCCTCTAAATCACTATGTGTCTGTGCTGGCCATGGCAATGGTGGGGGGCTGTGCGGCCCTGCCCCATGCTGTTCCTGCTGCAGCTGTTTCTGCAGAATCATATTGTGTAGCATGGCACATTCAATGAAAATGTGTGTGCATGTAGCTGGAGAGTACTGCAAGGCTCCACATGATATGTCCAGGCACCAGAACTATGACTAGAGCATCCCAAACACACACTGTATTATAATTCTGGTTTGTGTGTGTGCCTCATTATGGAGTTCTTGATCGGGGGTGTGTGTGCATTTCTGATGGGTGTCATCAGCCATGGCTCCAGTGCGTAACCAGCATCATCCACTAGGTGGCTATATGGGATATCCCTACTGGCAAATCTGCTGTGCAGCTATGTCATATGCCAGATGTGGGAGTCATGATAATTTGCAGGGCTGCCAGCACACACATTCATGATAATGGCCTGGGCATCGCACATGACCTGGCAGTTGATGGAGGGGAAGCCCTTGCGGTTTATGTAGACCCTACCCCGCTCACCAGGTGGTGCTTTGATGTGTATGTGTGTGCAGTCTATAGTACCCACTAACTCAGGGTATTCTGCTATTTGGTGGAAGAGATGCATATTGATGGTCAACGCCTCATCAGTGTTGAGGAAATATATGTGCTCACCAGCATGTGCTGACATGGCATCTAGGATCTGGTGGAGTACCCTGGATGCTGATGTCTGTGAGATCCCCATGATATCCCCAGTTGGCCTTTGGAAGGTACCTGTGGTTAGTATTCTTAGGCATATACATATGGTATGCACTGGGATGGGTTCCCCTCTGATGGTTCTGTGTGTGAGACATGGCCGGCACAGCTCAACAGTTTGCTGTAGAATGTCCATTGCCACCCTATAGCATTCCACTATCTCCAGCTCATGTAGCCCCTGGTAGGTTACCCTGGGTTTGTACACTCTTCTCCTTCTCCTTCACTGTGGGTTATTCATCAGCATTCTCATCCTGACCACCCTCAGCCTCTTCCACATATTGATGTATGAGAGCAACAGCAATCCCTTTCATTTTGTTAGTTTTGTCAGGTAAAATTTCCCCATCTGTGTGGTGTAGAGTTTGTGGTAAAAAACAGAGTGAAAGGTGTTTATAGTAGTGTGCTGGGCTGGGCTGCTGCCTGTGTAATTGGCTGATTCTGATACATTTCACCTGCAAGCTATGCTAGTTCTCCTTGATTGCCTTCCTACTGCTGTTTTCCCTTCCCATTTCCTTCCCGTTTAAGCCCCGAGGTGTGCCGCACATACCCAGTTCTCAGATGTGAACAGAGCTGCTATTTCCTGTTTTTTTTTTGTTTGTTTAAAACCCAGTGCATGGTGTGCACACCCGTTTAGGCAATGTAAACACTGCTAGGCTATCTCAGACACACACCCCCTTTCTTAGTTGTGCTTTGCTAAGGGCAAACATGGGCCACAGAGCTCCAATAAGCTTACAGCATGCATGACACTCCCCCTTATGAGGTCATCTACCTCTTATGCTTATACCATGGTGTTGCTGTACTTACATGGTTGGGTGCAAGCTAACACTGAGGGGAAATCTGTGATTCAGTATCAATCCCCTCATTTGCATAAAACTGACTGCTAATGCATGGTTACAAAACTGACACTCAGCCTTACCCCTTAGCAACCAGTATTCCATGGTAATGTTGTCTTATGCATGCCATTGACTATTATGGCAGAATGCTGATTTTGGTTTAAAAGCTTATTTCCAACTTTTTTCATTATTTTCAGGCTGACCCCATTTGCACACTGCTGCCCTACGCTTAAACGTCTGAAATCGGCCAAAAAAAATAAAAGTTATTTTTTTATAATTTGCAACTATTTTCCATGCCAATGGCCATATATTTGGCCATTGCCATGCCTACTTCATTGAATACATTCTTTCTTTGGAGCTGTCATGCGTCCATTTTGTAATTTGCAGAAATTAATTCGGTTAGTAACCAAACACATTTCTGCAGGTTACACTATTCCTGCACAGACGCCTGCCTGCTTCCTGGATCAGTAATTCACCTCATTTGCATGGTTTTCACCAGCAAATGGGGTAATTAGCATACAGGAGCTATGTCCATGCAGGAATAGTGTAGGAGTGTCCCAGGTGCTCGTCCTTGGTTCACTAGTAGGCCGTATTGCGTGCAGCATGTGTTTTGGGTGTGTGTGTGTGTGTGTGTGTGTGTGTGTGTGTGTGTGTGTGTGTGTGTGTGTGTGTGTGTGTGTGTGTGTGTGTGTGTGTGTGTGTGTGTCTGCTCACCTTACTAATGCACACAAACCCTAATCCTAACATTGCCCCTTCCACTAGCCCTACAACTTACCCTTAGAAAACCCTTTTCATAACACTGCCAGTATTCTGAAAAATTACCTTGGTGGTGGCATTTTGTAACTTGGATCACAAAAGGAAATTGTTTCTATCTGCATTTATTTTCTTATTTTTTTGTTAAATCATGGTATGCACAGATATCTAAACACAAATGAAGTTTGGTAACAAACCAATTTGTCCAGGGACATCTTCAGGTGGGGGTTTAGAAGTAGTAATGGGTTTTAGGAGGGTAAGGGAAGAAGCTAGTGGGGGGAATAAATAGGAAAGTAGGATGACTGGGAGGAAATGAGGTAAGGGTAGGGAGGGGCTTAATATCTCTTGTGATAGTGTAACTGGGTAAGGAATCATATTTTTGCATGAACTTGCTAAGGCAAGAGTTACACCTGTGACTACCTGTAGGTATTCCTGGAGAGCAGGTAGGCCTTGAGTTACTGTTTGGTGGCTGGTTGTAGGAGACAGGTGGTTGGTATGTCTGTAATATATATATATATATATATATATATATATATGTGTGTGTGTGTGTGTATGTGTGCATGTATAAATGTTTTTCTTTTCTCTCAGTGCTGGGCTTTTGGAAATGTGTTATAGCCGTAGGGGGGTCATGGGTTAGCAATGCTAGTTAGTCCATGTGTAGATGATGGGCTATGTTGTTTAAAAAAAAAAAAAAAAAAACAAACGAGAGAGGAACAGAAATGGTACAACAGTTAACAATTTGTGAGGCTGTAGAGTGGGAGTTGTAGTTGGTGGGTGGTTTAAGTCATCGTGCTGGTGAGAAGTTCTATTTTCATCATTTCATGCTCCAATTTTGGGTAATGGCAATCCTGCAGAGTAAGAGGATATGTACCGAGCAGGAGAATTATGTAGAGTTGCGAGCAGTAAAGTGGTGGTCATTTTAGTAACCATGTACAGACTGGATTTTTGATTGTAATATTTCTTTACCAGATGTCCTTATCTGCAAATACTCACAGCCCTATATCAGAACAGACTAGGTGCAGGAGTCATTGATGATGGTGGCAGATTACGGCAGCCATTCACTTATGTAATTTCCTCAGCCAAAGCTGCAAATTGTTTTGCGGGCTCCACGAGGAGTGGAGTAATGACTGCATATGCTCTGTGTGCCACTAAATGTCATGAATGCATGGCTGTAGTTTTGCTTGCGCAGATTTTGTAGAGGGTGGTTTTCTGGCAGATCATTGGTAAATCAATTAAGGGTTACAGTCAGAAAATAGTGACAGTCATTCGAGTTCCAGACTTCGTGCCCTTTGGAAAATTCCTGCTAATATGAAACCTGCTATTCCATCTACTTTCTAAGTTTGTAAGAGCAATATTTAAAAAAGGGTCCCTGTTTTTGGGCTTTGGTCACCCCATTGTTTATGGATTTGTCCAGATTTCTTGCTCTAACAGGTGTTGAGAACATCAGAGTGTTTCAATTTCTTGCACTGACTAAAGCCAGAAAACCAGGTCATACATTTCAGTTTCAGTTTTGTATTCTGTTAAAATGCATGTTTCGGCTCCAGTTGTGCTAGCAGCTTTCTAAGTTATCCGAGTAATGTTTGAGATGGGTCCCTGGTTTGGATTTTGTCCCCCTATTACTTGCACAGAAGGGTTGAGAGGTCTAGATTGTTTTTTGTAAAATTGTGGTCTCTGAAAAATTGGTGATGAATTATTTGAGGGTTGAAATCAGAGAATGGCAGACATTCGAGTTTCAGACTTCATTCTCTGAGAAAATTCATGCTAATGCAAAACTTGTTATCAGCTAAGTTTTTAAGAGTAGTATTGTCCCTATTTTGGATTAGATTGAACAACTGCAGTGGAAGGGGAAATAAATGTTGCAAATGGTGTTTGTAAAGTGTCTTTTCTGATTGGTTTTACTTCCTATATTGTAACAAACCATGCCTCTCAGCTGTCCAGATTTTTGCGGCATGTCCAGATTTTTGTTTCATGTTTTGGTTCATTTCTCATGAAAATTAAGGTTGCTGGTGGGTCACTGAGGATTGGGGTCACTTGGTATGGCACACATTTGGGTTGTGGCTTGTGTCTTTTGGAGGATGCATGGTGGTAAGGAGTTTGTTGTTCTGTCAACTTTCTAGGTTTTAAAAGCAATATGTGGAGTCCTTCCCTGTTTTTGGGACTTGTCCTCAATTTATTTTGGACTTTGTTATGATTTCTGGCACTAACAGATGGAGGGGTATGTGGTGATCATTGCAGGAAGCATGACAAATTCATGTGAGTGGTCGGAATTACAAGAGAGTCTGACAGAAGGGGTGGCAAATGGAAACCTGGAGGAGGTTGGAATTTGGAGAAGGGTGCTGTTGTGAGCTGCCAGTTTAATTAAGGGATGGTGAGCTCATATTTTGAAGTGATAATTTTGTTTGACAGTTTGTTGTATATCTTTTGAAGTGTTCACGCTTGTGAGCAGTAGGGTTTTCACTGATATTTTTGGAGCATAAATGATATTGCTTGAAGCTTGCAGTCTGGGGTCTTGTGGTTTTGTGGTTTGACAATTAAGGAGTGTGGAGAAGGGTCTCTGTAGCTGAGGACCGTGTTATCTTTTAGTGTGGTTAAAGAGAATGCACAATGCTGACTGTATTCGCTGGCTGTGAGATGCCTGCCTAGTAATGACCGTTGGCAGCTCATGTGCAGTTAGCGGTTGGGAGTATGCAGAGTTGCCTTTCTGGGGAGATGGAGAGGAATCTTCAGCACCAGTAAGTACAGCGTTACATTTGATTGTGACTGAGTTTGTGTGTAAGGGATTGATAGGCATAGGAGCAACATTTGTACCAGCAGTTAATTCTTCTGAACTACTGAATATTGCAAAGATGGAAAAACTGAGAATGGCCGATTAAGGTTGCAGGATATCTAGCCACTGTCCCTGAGTTTTAAGGACATTGAGTTTGGATCAAAGGTTAGTTTTGTACCTTTTAATCCTGCCTTAAACTTGTGGCAGGGAAAAGGGCTGTTAGATAATGACAGTGATGAGGGTTATAGACTTATTTTACATCAGAACATGTATAAATTCCTATTCATTTATTCTATCAAGGTCACAGGAGAATGGTAGTAATATTTGGAATGTGTCCTTTATTCTTGTGTCAGGGATTATCCCTGATTGGTTGGGAGTGATGGGTGCAGTTTCCACTGGAGATCCAGAATTTTGCTGGGGGGGGGGGCATATTGTGGGCTATTTTTTTAAAAGATGAAGTTTTCTGGCGAATCATTACAGGGATCTGAAGAGCATAGCCTCTGTTGACATACAATTGAGTTTCAGACTTCATATCAGCATGCCAGCAGATTCTCAATTGCACAGAGCTGTTTTAAATGAGTTATTTTTGTAGGAGTAGCTGCTTTTATGTATGTTTCCATATATATATATATATATATATATATATATATATATATATATATATATATGTAGATAGATAAACAACAAATTGGGAGAGGAGGTTCTCCCAGGCTGGTTTTCAGCAGGACGGCAATTATTGGGTAGTGAGCTTGGCAGGCTGGGAGGCACCCACAAATAACAACTGCTCAATGTGCAGGGGTGGCAAAGCACTAATACATGTTTGCCATTATAGTCATCTGTTTTGGTAAAAATAATAATAGTAATAGTAGATATAAATAATTTGGAATAATTTAACAGATAATGAGGGGATGGCTGAATGAAGGGGGAGGCAGCAAGGAGGCTGCAGTGTGACCATAGGGTAGCACGTGAACCCTGGATATTGCATTTTCTTAGAGATAGGGAACACTATCAGCTGTACTGGCACAAGTATGGAATGGTTTAATTTTGTTTACCCTGATTATTGGCTAACAACTTTATCGAGGAAGCTCATAGGATAGTTAAAATGTGATACTTCTATTTATAGAATAGGCCTTTTAATGGAATGATTCTGTTTTATTTACCATTGATATTGGTTATATTGTTAACATGGGATGTGTGAAGAAAATCTATGTGCAACTTTGTTAAACCATCTTAAGCTTCATTGTGGTCTCACATTCCAGAATTGTGAGCACATTTTATGTAGTTGATGAACAAAATAAGCCCTTGCCGACACCTAATGTCATTAAGAGGTTTTGGTTTATGCATGTAGAGGATTTACAGTATTCTTTTCTTTTGCAGATCACAATGAGGTCACAGATGGGTAGTGCAGAGTAGACATTAGTCGGTGACCTGAAGGAAGTGCATTTGAAATGTGATGGATTCCAATGGGGTGGATGTTCCTGTCACTGGAGTGGTTCATAGTGACTTCGCAGGTTATCCTACATTGCTCATTAAGACATGTCAGAGTGTTGATTGGGATTGAAGTGGA
Organism: Protopterus annectens; assembly: GCF_019279795.1. NCBI lineage: Eukaryota > Metazoa > Chordata > Ceratodontiformes > Protopteridae > Protopterus > Protopterus annectens. Next base: position 1,494,075,277 of record NC_056725.1, on the reverse strand, counting down.
GACAGGTGAGGATGAGGTACATCAGGGGCAGGGTGAAGCAAGTTTGGGGATTGTTCGTGGGGAGTTTAGGGTTGTCCACAGGTGAACTGGAGTTACAATAACATGAAGTTGGGTCACATCTTGTAGGCATGGTAGATGGGTTTGTTTTCATGTGGCAAGGCTAGGCAGATGGATTGTTCAGTGGCCATGCTACTTTAAGAGTTCAGCACTGTTCACCATTAGATTGGGCAGCAGTGGATGGGACTAAGTAAAGGGTTTGACAGAACTTGCAAGGTATGTATGTGTTGGGATGGGTGAGAAACTGGTTACTGTTTATGCAGAAGCTTGAAGGTCTGAGCAAGGGGGTGACAAGTAGATGCAGGCCATGGTTCTTTGATATTAATAAAAAAAATTTGAGTGGTGTAGTTTTGGGACAAGGATGTATTAGGAATGTCATGTCGTTTTTTGGGCTCCTTAATTTGGCATATTTGTGAGGGAATAGTTTTGGCTTGTTGGTTGGCAGGATGTAAGGATGTTTGCAAGATGGATGTATTGGAAGGAAGGACATTTGGAGGAGGGATGTTTCTGTTTGGAGTTAGTTTCACTTTGCCTGGCATTGTGGGTTTAGTAGAAGTTGTGGGGAACACTATTACTTTTCATTTGGACAGTAGGGCTGTGGTAGGAGGCCCTGGTTTTGACAGGTGAGGTGTGTTAGGTTGGCTTGAAATATTTAGATGTGGTACGGGATTCCAGAACAGTGTGGATAGGAGGTATATGGTAGGGCATTGCAAGATTTTAATTTGTGTTGAGGCTTGGGAACAAGGTTATGCAGTTCAAGTGGTCAAGGTGGATTTAGCTCCATTTAGTAAAGCTGTACAGGTCTCTAGGTTATGTGGCTTTACTGAATCTGGGATGGTGGGTCAGTGGGTCATATGGTTGAAAGGCTGGGTTAGGTTTGATAGAATGAAGACTGGCACACTATGGTTATTGTCAAGATACGTTCTGTTGTAGGGGTTGGTATCGTTAAATGGAAGTTCACTGGGTTTGCAATTGAGGGGGTATTGGCATTATGGAGGATTGAATTCATTAAGAGAGTGGTGCATTGGTCAGCAAATGCTAAGTGGTTATCTGATGTTTATAATAGATGGTGGGTATGGGGGTTGAATTCCTATTAAATTGATTTGTTGGAGAGGTGATCTCATTTGGTCATTATGACATCCTTTGGGTGGTTAAAGGATGCTGAAGTTAGGCAGGATGGCATGTAGTTGGGTGGGCTTGCTTTGTTTTGGAAGGTGTTGGGATTTTTATTGTTTTGGTAGTACATTTGGTAGGTAATGACCTGGGAATAATTATGAAGTTACTGTTGATAGTTAGGATATGTGAGTATATGTTTGATATACAGAGGTTTTACATGTTTATGGGTATTACTTTGGCTTTGGTGGATGATCATTGGTTTCATTTCAGCTGAATAGGGAACTTGTTGCTTTATATGGAAGGGTTTTGGTATATTGATGACAGGGTTCCAGTCTGGTTCACAGAGAATGGAGTACACCAATTGATGTTTGGCTTCTACCTTTTTAAGCTACAGTTTGGTTGTTTTGGAAGTTTATTGGGAATTTTGGTATGAAGGAGGAGGAACAGCCTGGTCAAGCTGGTGGGCAGAGAAGAGAAGCAGGCTCCTCCCTCTTTTGTTCCCCCTCTGGTGCTGGAGGTTCAGTTCAATGTGTTGGGAAATGCAAGTGGGTGGTTGGACATTGCTTGCCAAGTATAAATAAGCAAACAGAGAGGTAAGGATGCTGCTTATTTGGTTGGATGGTCATTTCAATGAGCTGTTAAATGCAAGTGAGCAGTTGGACTCTGCTTGATAAGTAAAAGTAAGCGAGTGGAGATAAGGATAATGCTTACTTGGTTGGGGTGGTGGTGTCACCCTGCCCTAAGTTAACAGTTATATGGATGGTTATGCTGTGATTAATAAATTAAAATATTAGTTGATCAATAAAATTATATTTATGGAATTTTAATAAAGGCTGTCAAATGTCATTTGGTGCAATGTGTGTTTGTTGAAGGGGACCAGGACAAAAATATGTAAACTCAAAAATATGTAAACAGGAAATTATCAAAACATTCTAACCACATCCAAAATTAGTATTTTTGCAGGAGGCAAGCCCACTGTACTCCCACACCCTCTGCTGTTTATATATATATATATATATATATATATATATATATATATATATATATATATATATATAATCAACTCTGAGGTTGCAAACAGTAGGAAAAGTACATAAACCCTTCCCTAGAATAACTTTGATTTTATCAATATTTTGTGTTTAGATATTTTTGAGTTTAGCTTTTTTGAGTTTAGATATTTTTGTCAATATTTTCTTTTAGATACTTTTGAGTTTAGATTATTTTAAATAGGCTCTTATTGACAGATAGATAGATAGATGGAGAGTGAGAGAGAGAAAGAGAGATAGACTAATTTGTCATAAAATGTGTCATATTATTGGGTGAAATGCTTAGTGTACATAATTTTGGAAGGATTGGCAAAGCAATGTCCTATGTTTGGTGTGTGACGTGGTGTTTGAGGTTCAATGTCCTATATCCCCAAACATTTATTTTTTTTTCTACTTTTTTTCTGTGATTAAATAGTTTTATATTAATATGTCCCATTAATTTCATTATCTGTTGCAAATTATTAAACTGCATATTGTTTAGAGCTTTAGGCACTTTCTCTGTGCTGTAACAAATGAAGTGTCTTCTGGGTGATTTTCTTTTCTAGTTCTAACATATCTTCATTTGTTTTTTTTTTGGAAATATCTGCTGATGTTCTGCTGTTTTATAGCTGTATGTCTACATGTTGAGTTATTTATTAGATATTGTTAGAGTTTAGTTAGTTTCTTAATATTTTAATTTTAGTTGGGGAAAGTAATTAGAATCAAGTCTGTATTAGTAGAAAAGCCTTATTCTGACTGGTTAGCTGCAATCAGTGATCATTTGCTTTGTTGACAAAACTGTGTTGACAAAGCAGGTGTCATTTGGCTCTTTTGAACAAAATCACCTTTTAAATGTTTTTGTTTGTTTTAATAACAGCAAATGACATTGTTAGTAGGTTCAAATAGGTAAACAGTGTTTTTTGAACATTGTCTTTGTCTACATTTTTGTATATATCATAAAGTTACTTTTTTGAAATGAAAAGAAAATATGGTCCATATTTTACTCTTTTAGTTTTTCTTTAGCTTTTTTAATGCATTTGTTAGCTGATGTAGGCAGGTTAGGGGGCTCTGGAGGTTTCACTTTTACTTGTAGTTTATTTATTACTAGTCTCCCCAGGAAATTCAGACATGCTATTATCGTGGCACACCACTTTTTTTTTATTGTAATGGCTTTAATAACTTCTTCGGTAAAATTCCCCATGGATATACATAATAATGTTGCTTCATCATATTATTATTACCACATCCTTCTATCATTCTATATGATCATTTTTTTTTATATTCAGTGTTAGTATTTTTTCTTAATACTTTTTAATTTATTCATTTACATTTTGTTTCTCTTTTTTTCTTATTGTCATCACCCAGAATGTTCTGTACTTATATTTAAACATTCTCACTATTAATTTCTCATTGTCTTTCTTTACTAACTTTAATACTCTACACAAGTTTATAGAAGCAAAATAAACAAGTAGATTTAGTAACCCAGATTCCCCTTCAACTTGACTCATATGCAACACATCTCTTTTCTCTGTGTTTAAAAACAATTGTACAATTTCCTTTTTCATATTTTTCTGGGATTATATATACATGTATATATGTGTGTGTGTGTGTGTGTGTGTGTGTGTGTGTGTATATATATATATATATATATATATATATATATATATATATATATATATACATATATATATGTGTGTGTGTGTGTGTGTATATATATATATATATATATATATATATATATATATATATATATATATATGATTTTTCACATTAATACAGAATTCACCAGATACATTTTTTTTCCGAATGCTGATCTCTATGTCCTCCACAGAGACACATATGTTTTTAATTTCTTTTAGCAAACTGCCTCATTGCATCATAAATGCATTATTTTTCCCAAATGTTATCCTTAGCAACGATACTTTATTCACTGAAAATAAAGACACCCCCCCAGTTTTTACCACATCACACAAATCCTTATTTTTATCTCTTCAAGATTATTCTCATTTCCTTTAAACATCCATTCAGACAAAATAATAAAACAACACTTCCCTCATCCATATTTTGCTCTTAGCAACCTAAACTATATCAGCTGTGTATTTCAAAGCTACTGGAATCCCCATCTCCTTTTGCATCACATGTCTAGCATCTTTCATTTTATAAGCTTCTTCATTTACTTTCACATCCATTACCAGTGCAAACAATATTCCACTCATGGGACTTCCTTCTCTTATACCACACTTCTTGCATATTTCTTTACTCAGCCACTCATTCACTAACACTGTCACTCTATTATTTTGATATGCTGGCATACACACGCTCTTAATTCTGTGGCCTTTTCCATACTTCTCCATAATATCCCTTAAAGTATCATGTTCTACTGTATCAAATGCTTTGCTAATATCAGCAACCCAAGGTTTCGCATCCACCCTTTTAGGTCATGGGTTATGGGCCCAGCATGCTTCCACTGTGCCACTCTGCTGTTCTGTTTACCTATAATATCATGCAGAATTTTGGGTCCAAATGGAGAGATGATAAGTCAGCAAGCAAAGGAGAGTAGTATTGTTTAAATTTAATTCATCCTCAAGTCTTGGTGAATACCTTTACAAAGTGGACCCTGTTTTTCACAAAAGCTTACCAAGATGACACTGATATATAGACTATATTTATATAATATATATCATGGATAAAAGTAGGTCAACAATTAAAAAAGATAGCTGGGTACACAAGACCCAGGATAAAAAAAGTGCCCAATCCTGGAAGGTGCACTGGTGCCAGACTAGAAAAAATGACAGTGCAGCAGCCTCAAAATATAGAGACATTCCTACAATGGGTCCAGGATAGGCCCAGGGGGAGGATGCCTCTGTTGTAGAAGGAATTACTAGTCCACAAAAATCACACAAACTGATAGGTCAAAGAAGAGCCATAAAGACGGTAGAGTGGACTATTGAGGATAAGAACAAAATTTTGTATAGTTACTATTATACAAAAAGATTAAGAGATAAATTAGAGGAAAGAAAAATACTTCCACAAGTAAAACTGCCAGAAGCTTCAAATAAAAAATTATGTTCATTAATACAACATATTTGTGAAAGACAGTATATAGACCAAGAAACTTTGATTTTTTTTTTGGAAAAAGAAACATCTGAGGAAGTGCAAAAATATAAACAACAAAACCTGGATATTTTTGAAAAGTATAAAAAAGAAATATGGGCATGGAAAAGAAAGAGAGATTTGATATGGTGCAGTATTTATGCAAAGGAGAACGCCAAATTAATAAACATAAAGAATGCAGGCCCAAAGATATTTGAAGAGAAATGCAAGCTAAGGTATCCAGTCATGGAAAATTTCACAATAAAAAATTAATATCACAAAGAGGGAATGTAGAAAAGAAGATTTGTAAAGTAGAAGTTAAAAAATAGAAGGTGAAGTTATGGAGTGGCTGCAAAGTGAAGTATCGGGTGTAGGAGGTATAACACAGGTTACATCACAGCATGATGGAGTGAGTCCCCAAAGTAAAAAGAAACAGGAAGATCAGGAGACATCTGAAGAAGAAACATGGACATGGGAAAGAAAAAGACGTTTAATATGGTGTAATATCTATGCGAAGGAGAACAGAAAACTAATTAATACAAAAAGAGCACAACCAAAGTTATCTGAAGAGAATTACAGGCAAAGGAATCCGGACATGGAAAATTTTATAATACAAAAAATAAGAAGACAAAGAGGAAAAGCAGAAAAGGAGAACAATAATGCAGAAGTTAAAGAAACAGAAACTGAGGTTATGGAGTACCTCCAAAGTGAAAGATTCAGTGTAACAAATCTAATCCAGAAAGCACCACAACAGGATAGAGCAATGGACCTCCAAATTAAGGGGAAACCAGTGGGACATGAAGCATTTGGTCAGATTCCATATGAACATATTTTGGAGCCTTCCAAAGGAAAACACCGTAATGTTCACTTGAAGCTGGACAGCAAGGAAAGGAACAGGAAACTGTGGAAACTCTGAAGCAGTCAATGTTGTGGAGTGATAGTCCAGTGAGTCCCGTATGACAGAACTATGGATGGCACAGGATGAAATTAAAGAGAATGTGCAACAGGAAGATGTAATAGAACTTTCTATAGAATGACAGCAGGATGCGGAAAACAAAAAATGTGCCTTCAGTTTAGTAGAAAATGCGCTAAGAGAAGAATTGTTTGATTTAATAGAGATAGATAGACATATTAAGATAAATGAAAGAAATAGACTGGAAAAGGTCAATAAAACCCCAAAAGGCAGACGTTTGATAAAACAAAAGAACACAGCAATTAAGACTGTCCATAGAGATCCATGTGATATAACAAAAGTAAACAGGATAGTAAGGGAAGTAGAGTGTGGGAAGAAATAGACAGGGAATTGTTATGGCTAGGCTTATATAGTCCCTAGGGCCGATAGCCTAGTACCAACCTATGAACCTTTGATATATTATTATGCAGCTAAATTAATAACTGATAAAGTTCTACCACAAGAACACACGGTAGTGAGGGAAAGGAAGGGGAGAAATCGAATACCATCATGGAAGTATCAAACAGAAAATACTATAAATCAATTAAGACAAGAAGCGTCACTGTTAGGAGAGATAGAAGAGGGAACAGATCAACAAAAATACTTGCAATGCACAGTATTAGAACAGACCAGGAGCTTTCATGCACTATCAAAATAACAAACTGAAAATCTCAGCACATGCGGAAAAAACTTAGAAGACATGCTGATAAATATAAAGGAAAAGTACAAAAGAAATATAAGAAAGAATAAGAAGTTCAAAGGTATAGGATATCAAATCGGATGAAGTAATGGCCAGAGAGACTGAAACAAAGTTAAGAAAAGCATCTAACTGTAAAACCCCAGACCCAGATGCAGTACCTAACTTCTGGTTAAAAGTATTAGCATCATTGCATCAAGATTTAGCCATGAGTAAGAACTATTTATATGCGTACCCCGAACAGACATCAGCCTGTGGCTAGCAAGAGGAAAAACAACACCCCTACTTAAGAGTGAACTTGCAAACTACCCTAAAAATTATAGACTAATAACTTGCCTTCTGATGACATATAAACTACACACTGGAATTGATGATGACAGAGTTTATAGTTACTTAGAAGAAAACTCAATTATGACAACAGAACAAATGAGCAATAAAAGAAAGTCATATGAAATAAAGGATCACGTTAAATAAACTATAATAAGGGGAAAAATCTAAGTATGGCATGGATTGACTATAAAAAGCATTTGATATTATCCTACATTCATGGATAAAGAGTGCTTAAAAATGTATAAGATACACCCTTCACTGATCGACTACATTACAGTGACCACGAAACAGTGGCAGACCACTTTGCAATTAAGCCATGATAAAGGACAACTTATTATTCCAGGGTTAAAAATTCAAAGGGGTATATTCCATGGTGAGTCTCTGTCACCACTGATATTCTGCCTTGCCCTTAACCCATTACGCTGTCTACTTAACAGCTTAGGCCATGGTTATAATTTGGCTCCAAGAAAACAACAAAGTATAAAGACTTCTCATCTTCTCTGTCGATGATTTAAAACTGTATACCTCATCAGATGAGGAACTGAAAGCACAACTGCAAGTTGTCAAAACTTTTTTCAGATGACATAAGAATGTCATTTGGTTTTGATAAATGTGCAAAAGCAACCTTTAAAGTAGTAAAACTGTAGCACCAAGAAAGCATCAGTTTGGGACGAGAATGTGATATAAAAGAACTTGAGCAAGAGGGAGTGTATAAACATTTGGGAATTGATAAAGGATCAACAATAAAACATGAACAAATATGAATACATCATAATAAGGAATACTTTAGAAGACTTAAATTAATCCTGAAATCAGCACTGAAATCTAGGAACAAAATCCAAGCCATAAACCAGTTTACTCTTCCTGCCCTAACTTACAGTTTTGGGGTGATAGGACCAAATGATTTATAAAAATCAGCGCATACCAAGTTTATATATTCCCCGTTCTGAAGGAGGGATGGGCCTCCTTGAAATTGATTACATGTCATAGATCTGCAGTTGTGAGACTCCATGTATACCTGTTGACCTCACAAGTCCCAAATGTAGTGAAAGTTTTGACACATGAGGATAATAAATTTAAGATGACTTCCCTGCTTAGGCTAGCAGAAGCATCTCGGCGTCAAGAAGGAATGTAAATCAAACCACAAGTACATAGAAATCAGGTAGCAACTGAATGTGCCAAAAAACAAAAAAAAAAAAAACAAAAGAAAGAATATAAGGTGAAGGACCAAATGAGAAGAAATGAAATGTGGAAAATGCATAAATATAGTTGCAAGTATAGAAAATTTCTGGAAGAACCTTATATTGATCAGGAACAAATTCAGGAATGGTTAAGGAGAGACGAATTCAAACCAAGAGATGAAAGGTTAATATTGACAGCAGAAGGTAGTGGGCTACACACACATTGGTTTACAAAGTCTACTGAACATGTGGAAGAAACAGACAAATGTAGGTTTTGTAAAACAGAATTGGAAACAGTTGCACACCTTATTATATGGCTATGCCACTGGACCCAACTAGTCATTTCAAGACCAAAATTGATTCATTTCTGATACAGGCTCAGGAAGAGGAAATCATTACGGAGTTAGTTAGACATCAGTTGCTGGTTTCACCTCCGTGCAAACAATACTTTTACCCTTTGCCCAAAATGCATAGGGATGCTAGATGTCCCCCTGGAAGACCAATTGTATCAGGGCGGGGTCTATTACTGAATCTCTGTCCGAATATTTGACACACTATCTGAAACCACTACTACCCTTGATATGGGCCAGAATTCAGGACACTACCCAATTCTTGGATATTATTTCTGACATGCAATTGGAGCCCCATTGGCTGTTATGTACCTTGGATGTAACCTCTCACTACACAAACATTCCATATTGGGCAGGTTTGTAAGCTTTGGATTTTTGGTTGGGAAGATCTAGTTTATATCAACCAGGCTTTAATACTTTTTTTAGTATGCCTGGCTGAATATGTTCTTACCAGTAACATATTCTACTTCCAGGACCAATGTTTTTGGCAGGTCAAAGGCACAGCAATGGGTGCCTCTTTTGCACCCATTTATGTGGACCTTTTCATGGCTTATATTGAGGAGGTTATTATTTATGACTCCAGTCATAATTTATATATTGATGAATTAGATATCTGGAGACGATATCTGGATGATTGCTGGGTGGTGTGGAAGTTGGATGAAACCTATCTACAGGAATTTATTGGCTATCTCAATGACAATGTATGGGGAAATGAGTTTAAATTAAATTTTCATAAATCAAAGATTGTTTTTCTTGATGTTGAGGTTAGCAGGAATCCTGATGAAACCCTAGCCACTCGGGTTTTCAGGAAATTTCCTGAATATAACTCACTTTTACATGCTACAAGCTTTCACCCCCGACATATCATCCAGAATATCCCCAAATCACAATTCCTCAGATCAAAAGGATCTGCTGTAGCCAACAAACATTTGAGAACACCAGAGATGATTTAATGCACAGGTTTCGTGAGAGGGGTTACCCCTCTGGTACCATCAGCACTGCTTGTCATTGGGCTTCCAATCAGAATAGAACTGACTTTTTACAATACAAGGACAAACAAAAATATTCATCTAATTCTCTGGTTCGTCTGGTGACCGCATAAGGATGCAATACACGTGGGTTTACGAATATCATTAATAGACACTGGAACATTCTTATGGCTGAGGAGAGATTACACTCTTTTTTGGGTGACAGATGCTCTTTTTCATTTAGAAGAGGACGGACATTGAGATCCCTGTTTAGCCATTATAAGAGGGTGGGTCTTAGTTCCATTGTCCCCACTCAACATACACTGAGAGGTGGCCCACTGTTGGGTTGCATACCATGTGGCCACTGTACTTATTGCAACAAAGTCCAACATACGAGGGAATTCAGTAGTCACAATACGTCAGAAGTTTTCAACATCAACTTCTGGGCTAACTGTAGTACAGAGTGGGTCATCTATCTAGTCACATGCTCATCCTCCTCATTCTGTGTGGGACAAACTTCCAGGCCTTTTCACCTCAGGACTGGGGAGCATCTTAGTGACATTAGGATTAAGCGTCCTAACAATGCTCTGTTTAAACATGTCTGTAAACATAACTCTGCTTCTTTTTATTTTACTGTTATTGATTGCATTGTAGGTAAATGTAGGGATAAATCAGGATGGCATGATTTTCTTAATTTTAAGGAACGTAAATGGATCATTAAATTAGGGGCTTTGCTCCCACCTGGGTTTAATGACCAATTCTAATGCACCAACAAACTGTCTTTGTGGTACTATATATATATAAACATACCTATATGAATGGTTACTATTTGTTTTTGTTAACTCACTGAAGAAGGCTATCACAGCCGAAACCGGTTTGAGACAGGTAGTTGGGCTTACTACCCTCTACCTAGCGATGTGTTTTCTACATTAAATCTTTTGAATTCCACCTTTTCTGCTGGCTATTTTTGTACTTGGATGTGCTGACTTCACAGCCGTGCAGTTGCTGTACGTGCACCATGTTGCTTCCTGAGACGAATTCAAACCAAGAGATGAAAGATTAATATTGACAGCACAAGGTAGTGGGCTACATACACATTGGTTTACAAAGTCTACTGAACATGTGGAAGAAACAGACAAATGTAGGTTTTGTAAAACAGAATTGGAAACAGTTGCACACCTTGTTGCTGTTGCAACATAGTAATGGCAGAAGGACTGTATACCAAAAAGTATAATAATGTGCCACGACTGTTGCACTGGGGATTGTGCAAACATTATGGTATTGACATGGCTGAAAAAGGGTCTATATTGGATGCTTGAACATTTAAAAGTTCGAGTGTCATATGGCCGACACCATATGATCAAACTTTTAAAAATTCGAACATCCCAAAAAAAAAAAAAAAAAAACACAAATAACCAAATAACCTACCTGAACATTTTAAGCAGGAGGGCAAGCCCCCCCTTCACCACTCACCTGGGGGGTCTGTACCCCCCAGACCCCCGATCTTTAAATATACCAACTCTGAGATCGCACTATAGTGTAGAAAAGGGAAATCTTCCCATTCCACACTGTATGGAGTTCTCCGTTAAAATGTTCAAACTTCCAAAGCATCATAGAAAATGATGAAGTCGACATCACATGTGACTATCCATTACCAACAGTTCAAAAGACAGAAACCGGATATTGTGGTCCATGAAAAGTAGACAAAAGTAAAATTGATCCATTGAAATCGCCACACCCAGTGACTACAGTGTATTACATACAGAGTGATGGAAAGTCATAAAATATCAGGATTTGCAATCAGAAATGAGAGCAATGTGGAAGAAAGTTATGCAAATAGTTCCAATAGTAGTAGGTGCAACGGATCTTACAAAAAAGAATCTACAATCATATTTAGATGTGTTACCAATACGTGTAACTCCATACGAATTGCAGAAGAAGTCACTACTGGGCACATTGCAGGTGCTGCATAGAGCACTTCTGGCTGACATCAAAGTCTGAAACAATACTAATTTCATGAACTTTAATCATACTTTGACTTAGGAATGGGGTCCATTTGTGTCATGGTATTAGAAACCCAAAAGATTTGGAGAAATTAAAAAAAATAAGAAACCAATAAAATTATTGATGTCTCTTCAATTTGTTTACCTTGTATACTTTCTTCCTTAATATCCCTCATTCTTTTTCCATTCTCTGTATTATTCTCATACATGTTTTCTGCTCTGTTATCTAGTATGCTGGGTCTCCAGTTTTTTATTTCATTCTTCTTATATTTCTACTATATATATATTGTAATATCCCAGTATGTAACTCTTCATAAACAAACCCCTCCTTCAACCATTCATTCAGTACACAAAATATTGTCTTTGCCAATCCATTCATTTCTTGTACATTCTATACCCTATACAATCTATGCCTGATACTGAATCAACATTTACTTTACTAAGTACTTCATCCAATTCACTGATAGTAATTTCTATTTCAAATCCTTCCTTAACTTATTGTGCAGTTTTTTTGTTACTTCTCATTCTCTCTCGTATTTTCCTTCTATTTTCCACATGCTGCACTACAATACTCATAGTTTTCTCTTGTGTTCTTTTTACATTTTTGTTTTACTCATTATACTAATGCGCTCCTTTACTATTTTATCCAGATAAGCAGATACCTCTTCCATTCTCCCTTGTAAATAATATATCTGCCTGAACAGTAATGCCTTAATTTTTCTCAGTTTCATTTATATATTTATTTTTACATATCATAATATTCTCTTGTATTATTCTTTAAATTCTCTAATATATTTCTATATCTTTTCTTACACTTCACTTTGTCTTCCTTTCTTATATTATTGGATCAGATGAAGTTACTAGGCTAATGGCCCTAGGGCTATTACAAAACCAGCTAGTTCTACTCTTATTTCCTTGATCAGCACCTATTGCCCCTATCCAAGAGGACATAGGTATAACCCCTGGGGTCAATTTATGGTTAACCATCAAGTCATCCAGATTGTGTTTGAAGGGGACCAGTGAAGTGCTCTGTTTGACATGAAGTAGGAGTCTGTTCCAAAGGTATCGTAACCTCTGGGAGAAGAATCTGTCCCTCCATCAGGTTCTGTTAATGTCACATGCCAGGTTATGCTCTTTAGAGTGAATAAGCCATGTACCATTTGATCATCCTATCATTGAAAGAAAAAATCATTTTTAAGACTCTTTTATAGGTTCATAGATTAATATTAGGCTAGCTGCCATTGTGGACCATTTAAGCCTAGCCAATTATCACATGTGAGAATCAAACTCTGCACTTTGTGTTTGTAAGGTAAACACCTTAATCATTATGCCAATCTTCCTCCTGTTAAACTTGATTTGCCATTCAAACAACTTTTTATTGAAGTGCTTTATGGTTATGTGATCCTTCCTTAACCGCAGTACTTCCTAGTCTACAATTTAACCTCATAATTTCTCATTTATTCATTTCATTCCATTTTCTGTTTTAGTATCCTGTTTCACTGTTCTGTTTTAGTATCCTGTTTTAGTATTCTGTTTTAGTATCCTGTTTTAGTATCCTGTTTTAGTATTCTGTTTTAGTATCCTGTTTTAGTATACTCCTTTTCTTCCATCAACTGCATCCTTATTAGTAAATTATTGTAAAATCCTGTTACAGCTGTATCTCCATCTGCTACCCCCAAGCCTTCTAATAATACAAAATAATCAGTTCTGGACCCAATGCCCAGTTCTGTAAGTCCATTGACATAAGCTCTACTTAGATAATTTACCACATTTTATCACTTCTTGTATATATTTTTTTTACATCTTTCCCTTTCTTTTTACATTTTCAACTTAAATCACAATTAACTTCTTCTGCAGTTATAATTTCCATGTTAACTACCACAAAAGTAACCACCATGAAAAACTTCTCCAAAGCTAACTTTGGGCTCCAAAAAAGAGAGGTGGCTAACTTCACGGCACCCATGCAAATAGCGAATAGTTACATGATCACCAAATCGTGCGCCAATGCACTGTATGAACACGTACACAAATGTATGGATCTCGCCATACCCAATAGATTGAAGACACTTTCCTCAAAAAAAAAGGAAGCCAATCTGGTAGTCCCCTGCCATAAACAAACTCTACAACAGAAGGAGGAAACTGATGTGGAATAAAGTGAAGTCCCAAAACTGGAAAAACTCCCTTATCAGCCTCAACAAAAGGTTGAGATCCCTCATCAAATCCTCTAAAGCTAGCTCTGAAAACAGAATTGCAGCAGATAGTAAAGACAATCATAAGGCCTTCTATAGTTATGTAAAGAATCTCCACGGCAATACCCAGATTTGCTCTGAGCTACTGCATAATGATACGTCCTATACCTAGCCAACAGATATTGCCAATATACTGGCCATCAGAATCAGCACCAACTCTACACCCCCACCAACAAAGAACCAATCACAATACCAGTAGATTGCTAGGCACCCAGTATTACTGCTGCACAGGTTAAAACAGCACTGTCCAAGGCCAAGAATACAGATTCTATGGGACGTGACAATATCCATGACTGTGTTCGGCATGAACTACAGAGTGAACTGGCACCTCACCTGTGTGCCCTGTTCAATTACAGCCTCACCTCAGGCTTTGTCCCTACAGAATGGCACACTACTACAGTCATCCCTCTGCACAAGGGAGGAGTGACTACAGACCCCAGGAACTATCGCCCCATTAATGTGATGAGTCTGATATGCAAAGCTATGGAACACATCATCATGGACCTAATAAACAAGGATATAGGGAATCTCCAAACTCTGGATCCTACACAGTTTGGTTTAGTGAAGGGTAGATTATGCCTGCACAACTTTGTCGACTTCTTTGAGTCAGTCAGCAGAGCTGTGGATGAAGGCAAGGTGGTTCATACAGCCTACCTTGATCTGGCCAAGGCATTTGATACCATTCCCCACTCAGGACTCATAGAAAAACTCACTAAGCTAGGCATCAACCCCTATATCACTAGGTGGGTTGCAAACTGGCTCACAGATAGAACCCACAGTGTGAAAGTAGTTGACTCCAAGTCAGACTGTTGACCAGTCATGAGTGGAGTCCTACAGGCTTTGGTTCTGGGTCCTCTCCTGTTTGCTATTTACTTCTCTGAAGTCCAGGCCAACACAAAGGAACTCTAGCTGACAAAGTTCACAGACAGTTGCAAGTTGGGAGCTATTATTAATTGCCCAAGTGATGCTGACATCCTACAGAAAGGCCTCAATGAGACCAACAACTGGTGCCAGAACCATGGTCTTAAGCTCAATGCTAAAAAAATGTGTTGTCATCCCCCTTGGAAAAAAAATAGTTCCATTGAATTAATACATTGATAGTAGTCCACCAAACACAGAAGGCATTATACGAGATCTAGGAACACAGGTTGACAGCAACCTCTTTTTTGACCACTACATTGCCACTGTGGTCAGAAAGTCCTTCTATGAGGCACATCTCATTACTAAAGGTTTTGCATCCAGGAAGAAACAGGTCATTGTCTCTCTCTGCTCTTCCCTCATTAGGCCAGTCATCAAGTACAATTTCCCATTTGGCATGTACCTCACTAGACACCTACAACAACTGGAGAGGCCACAAAATACCTCACAAAGAGGATCCTAGGCCTTAAACATTTGTCCTATATGAACAGACTCAAAAAAACTCCAACTATTCTCTGTCTCATATCGCCTACTTAGAGGTGATTTCTGCTTGATTTACAAAGCCATGTCTGACCCAGCTCTGTTGGAAATGCTACATCTAAAGAAATCCCAATCCCTCCACAACACACACTTCAGAGACCTCCGATTACCACAATCAACAGAACATGCTGAAGGGACAGGTTCATAAACCAGAGACTGCCCATGCTATGGAATAGGCTTCCCTTACATGTCAAGGAGAGCACCTCACTGGCCTTCTTCAAGAGAAATCTTGATGAGTGGATGGGAAACAGAAAATTCACCCAAAGGATCACTCCAGTGACTCTACTCGACAGAGGCACTAGGAACTAAGGTTGTGTGGCATGATGCTGGGGTAATCCTATGGGCTAGGCTTGTAAAGGCTCCAGGTCCTTTAGCCTAGTACACACCTATGAATAGTCTGGTATTTATTGAAGCAGATATTCACTTTCCTTGCTAGTTACATACCCACATGATGCCATAATTCTATAAACATGTTCTCTCCATCTCACATCTACAACAGTTAGCCTTCCTATCTTTACCAGCATTACATTAAGTATTTTCGCCTGATTTTTTTTACACAACTCACACCACAACCACTCCAGAATAGCATTCACTTCCTAAGTTCCGTGTTACACTTCCTCCCCATGTTTTTTCTGTTTGCTGTCTTTCTTCACTTGTTGGGAATCTTACATCATCTAACATAACATCCACATCACATTTAGTACTCCATTCCAGCATCCATATCCTTATTGCTGTGTTAACAATCTTGCTCACATTTACTGAAGGTACTCTAAAATTATTGCTTTTTCTTATGTTTAGGGAAGATATTTTTACATTTTCATTTTCATATTTTTACTCTTCCTTAAATGAGTATTTTTCTCTGGGCTTATGTTCATATAATCTGTGATCCTCAGAATGAGATTTTTCACTGGCTGAAACTTCAAAAAATTATTAGCATCAGTCTCTTCCCATGACCTGCCCTCCTGCATGCACACTGTCTTCATTTTCCTCTCCATATTTTTCTTTTTCTTCTTCTACAGTTTCTTCTTTACCAATTTCACTGACACTCGCAGCCTCTTGATGTCCTTCTTTGTGTATGTTATCTTCCCTTTCCCCTTCTTTTTTCATTATTTACTATTTGCTCTTCACAATCCATCCAAAAGTGTCCCTTTTTAATATAACCTGCATCCAGTCACACACCTTCTTGTTGTATGTTCTTTCTCCCCACACTGGATACATTGTATGCTGTCACATTCATTAATTAAATGATAAAAGTCCCCACAAAAAACAAAGTTTAGGCTGGCCAGCATATATTAATGTCCTTGTATGATCAGCCACCAAAATAATATTTGTCATGTGTTCACTATGCTTTGTTTACACTTTTCAAGAGAGCTTTCAACCTCTTCCCTCCATTTGATAAGTTTCTATCATCTGTAAATTTCACAATATCATCAACAGTTTTACACATACCCTGCATGCATTTTTTAACATCATCTTCTTCCAGTTTATTAATTCTAAACTGCAACGTAATATGTTTTTTTACATTTAAGTTACTATCAGAAAAAATAATTGTTCCACAGGTAAGTGTCGTCCTTTTTTTTTACAATGTTCCAGACATTTCATTATCAGTCTAGCAGTTTCTGTCTCTGGCCCAATATGTGTAAAAGACAAATATATTGAGCTTTAAAACCCAGAACATGTACCAAATTGTCACATACATAATATCTGTCTATTGCATTGTCATTTTGTATTTGTATTCTTACAGTTGGTCTTCTGTTCTATTCAAAAACAGAACTCTAAGAAATTAGCGTCAAAAAGCTTTATACTCCGCTTTCATCCAGAAAGGACTTCATCAGAAACAAATACCACCACTCTGAACACTCTTTTTATACATGTTAACTATGTATAAAAAGAGTGTTCAGAGTGGTGGTATTTGTTTCTGATGAAGTCCTTTCTGGATGAAAGCAGAGAATAAAGCTTTTTGACGCTAATTTCTTGGAGTTCTGTTAAAAGTGCTAACCGTGGTTGTTTTCTGGCTTTTTTGTGTGTTGCCACATATTTGGATTTTTTTTCTTGGATCTATTCAAAAACAGTTTTACTTACAGTCTGTTGCTGCTTTTCTTTTTTTACCTGCTGTCACTGCTACATATATTTTAGTGACTGCATTATCTGCTACCGCAGAAAACAGACACCTTCTCAGTTTGTTGCTGCTTTCCTGTTTTACTCTCTGTCAGTGCTGAATAAGTTTTAGCTGCTGCATTTTCTGCTGCCACATCACCTGGTTATTTTGCCACATTTCCACTCCTAGCACTTCTGAAAAATGTATCTAACATCTCACCCCATGAAACAGAAGAACTGTCACCTTGAGCATTCTGCTTGATTAGTTTAACAGAACATCATCTTCAATCCCTCCTGATTCTAATTCTGTTAACTGCACCATTTTAACTCACTTGCTTACTCCCTTCTCCATGCAATGCAATGTCTTTTGGCTTTTCCCAGTTAGTGGTCACCACAGCAGATCACCGGTCCACAGATGGATTGGCAGTGGTGTTTCTATGGTGTAGAGTTGCCAGCTTGGTGCCCAACCTTCACAGAAGGCACACACATACACACACGCACCTACCTGCATGTCTTTAAAACTCACTTGACCCCAGGGAGGACATGCATATTCCACACAGAAAGACCTCCAGTTGAGAACTGAACTGGAGAACCTCTTGCTGTGAGGCAAGAAAGCTAACCACTGCACTGCTGTGGCCAACTTACTCCCGTCTCTACTGAGACAACAAAACACTGCTCATTTGTAACATCTACCCCACAGGAATCTTTGTTTACATTCCAAAGCTCCAAATCAAACAAATTTTTCACCAAATCCTCACTTTCTGTCTCCAAACCATCCATAGCTTTTCGCTCCTGATCCATGCTGCTGCTTCCCTTAGACCTCTTCCTTGCTGCTGCTGCAAACACCATCCAGCACCATCTAACAGCTCTAAAGAATAAAGGATGTTCCTGGATTTCCTGCCAAAATTTCCCTTAGAAGTATAAATACCATCTCAGGCCTCTGCTGAATAGAGGCTACTAGTCTAGTGAGACTAACCTGGTCAACAAAGGATACATGAATACATAAAGTACATATATATCTGTTAGGGGGTGCACTTGTATATGCATACCATCCATGTTAAAGGTGAAGAAGGCAGTTAAAGTCAGGTGGGGTAAAATGTATCAAGAATAGGAATTTTTCTTCAATCCAAAATCAAGCAGTTACTGTAAAGAAGAGATTGCATTTCCCAAAAAGTGTAGCTACTTTGGAGTTAGATATAATATTAAAAATTTTCAGGAAGCACAAATTTTTACATTGAAGATTTTCGTGTATGGGTGGATGAGCTTTGACACTGTGTAATACTGTTGCTAAAGTCTGGGTTTGAATGGCGTTTTTGTGTTGAATTTTCATGAAATGGCGGTTTCTTAAAATAGCTCTGATTAAAATTGCAGAGTCTATGGAAACCCACTGAACCATGTACTCTGAGTTCATTTCTTTGTATGAAATGCAAAAGTTGTACAGTACTATGCATACTGGTATACAGTAGAGCTTTCAACAAATTTGTATTGCTATTGTTCATTCTGTGTAGCTCATTTTAAATTTGCAATGGACATCAAGCTGCCTGAACAACAGAATCATATTGCTTTTATAACCATACTGGAGATTTGCCTCTTATTCAATGGCCGGTCATTCTTTGCTTTTCTCCACTCACTGACATTACACTTGTTTCTTAATCTAGGAGAGCATTTTTATCAGAGCTAATCCTCTCCAGAATACTGCAGTGTTCTTGTTTTTCCTATATGCAGATTCATCAAATTTCTTTTTATTTGACAATGCGGTGATGCCTACAGTTACCTTTTTAAGGTATACTAGACCAAGTGTAACAAGTAATCACCAATGTGTTTATACACTTCTCCTTTGCGATTCTTTTTAAGACAAAATTCAAAGCAAAGAACCATAAAGGTATGGGAGATTTTTTTTTCACATCATCCGTTACTTTGAACCCCATGATCTGATGTGAGTATGTATTTTAAAGTAACCACAGCTCAATTGCAGTCCTTTTCTAAATGCTGTAATGCAGTTTCATGTAGCAATAACTCTTACGCTAAGTACTGTAGTGTTAGTCTAGATTACAAACTCCTATTCTGCATGCAGGGTCATACTATTAATATGTTATCTTTGTTCTTTTTCCTTATATAGGCAGGGTAGAATAAGATGCTGTCCTCTAATAACAATATTAATGACCCAACGAATTGGTAGGCTGTAACTGTAGTAACTGACATTGTAGAAGACAGACACCAGTTTTATTTCCTATTTATTTTAGAAAAGAGAATTTGACTTGTTCCCTCACATTCTGCATAAAAATGTGTATATGGTACATGTTTTTCACCAGGGATATCAGGTGTCTTTTGTCATTTTATTTGTCCCTTTCACATTCCAAAGGTCATAAAATACTGTTTCTCCCTAGGAGAATGCCATGCCATTTCAAAATCATTTAACTGCAGGGTATTCAGTGGCAGAAGTGCAGAATGGCAACAAATACATCATCCATCTGGAGACAGGGCAGAGCAACTGGAAGGAACATATATGACAGAAATAAATGTATGCTTCATATCAATATGGCCAGGGTTTTTAAAATATATATGACAGAAGTTATGCTCTAGCAAGAATCTATAGTTATGAAAGTGCTGCCTTCCATCCCTGCACTAATTGTTCAGCTTTTCATATTCTAATCCGTAATAAGAATTAATGTTTTCTGAAACTGGAATGGAAGACATACATGTTTTTATTTTATATGTTTTGTTTACTTTTTGTAGCTTAAACCAGGAAAATATTTTGCTGTATAAACGTGATGTAGGACATATAATCAAACTTGCATACTTTGTGGTGTTCAGATTCTTGCAGGCTGTTGAGTTTAGTTGTATAGGCTAAAGGGTATGAATGCATTTTCCAGCATCAGCGTGCTGTTTTTTATCTTTCAAATATGTGACTTTATAAAATGAAAAGAAATAAATGACTCCAGCATGCAAACCAGGCTCCTTATGAAATTTGGAAGATTTGTGAACTTCAGGTATAGAAGCTCCAATGTATCTGAAGTGTTTTATGCTACATGTACAGTATTATCTTCTTGTCTCCGTGATGAACAAGGATTCAAATGTTTTACTCCAATTAGGGTTGCATGACATTTTTGCAGTCATAAATGTTTCTATATGATTTGCAAACAGGAGACCTAATGAGTGTTTTGCAGTGCTGGGACTGAAAACAATACACTCATTATGAATTCTGCATTTTGTTTACTTTATTTATGTAAGGCTCTTTCTTGCTAGGGTTATTCATTACCAGTCAAAGCTTATTTCAAAAGTGACCGTGGGAAAAAAATGTTGAGTTAGAACTATAGCTAAGCTGTAAAACTTATCAACTATTAAAAAAAGGTTTCTACATGGCACATACAGATAGTGTCAGGCTTATGCCTTTTGGTCTCAGAATCTTGATCAAGTAGCTGTGATCTTACTGTGGTTTCATGTCTATGGTTCTAGCGGTTCAAATCTTACCCCTTCAGCTGTACACAGACGGGATCTGTAGGTTTAAATTCATTGTCTGCATTTCATCTGAAAAATGGGGTCCCAGAGCACTAGATTTTGAGCTCTTTACTTTTTAGGGTTCTCATACTCCTAATAGGGAATCAGATCAGAAGGAGACAGCTAGTAAATGAACGCACTCAGGTGTACCTCTCGTTTCCTTCAGGAAAATATGAAACATGTATTGTTCCTTGCTGATGTGTTAAAAACCATTAATCAATGGCTAATCTTTCATTGTTTAAAACCGTACATGACCTGAAGAGAGGTAGTGCCTGTTCATGCTACTCTGAGATTCATTGTCTCTACCTCTTTCTTCATATGTATTTTTATGGGGGCAACACACTTGAATTTATCAGTATGGTGCATGACTTAGATTTGGTGTTAGACAACTGGCTGACAAATTAGGGACTAGGTGTCAACTTTCATGGAGTCATCCCATTTCCATCTATGGAAAACGTATCCATGATCATGCACCTTATCACTGAAGTGGACGTCTAATGGTTGTTCATTCTTTGGATGCTTCACACCTTGACTACTGTAATGCCTCTTACCTGGTACCCCATAACACAGAGATTAACCATTGGTAGCTGGTGAAAAAAAATCTGCTGGCTAGGCTACTTTCTGTTCACCAAGTTACCATCACACTATGCTTATTTTTGCAGAGATTGCACTCTTTCCCAGTTGATTTTCTTACTATATTAAAAATGATGGTATATTTTCAGTAAGCAACGTATTTAACAATTATTTGCAGAAGCTCAAATTACCCTTCATGGGCATTAGTGTCTGTCTGTTAGGGGTGATGAGAATTCTATATGTATTTTTAAACCTCGTACTGCCTTCTTCCATATTAGGCCTTGTACCTTTTGAACCTACTTCCACTAATACTGAAGGAATATTCCGTAGTGTGGTGCTTTGCAGATATATTCATTTGTACAAGCATTCAAGGACAGTGGGACTAACTGAGCTTTGACTTTTTTTTTAAGTCCCCTTAATTTGTTTTACCTTTTAGCCATTTCTTTTCTTTTCTTCTTTACAACATATTGTTTTATTGGCAGTTATATTGTTTTCACTGTATTTTTGTATCATCTTCTTTTATTGCAATTTTACTATTTATTTTTGCTTTATTGTGTGCATTTCATAATATAGTTTATCATTATTGTTACTGTTGCTTTAATAAAGTTGAAGTAGAAGCTATGATCATTTCCGTTCTGCATTTTAGAACACACAACACAACACAATAGTGTGGAGATTGGGCAAAGACTAATACATATATTTAAGCTTGTAGAAGATGGGTATCTAAATGTGCAAATATTATATTCTACAGAGCAAATTTTGCATTGATGTTATGAACACCACTTTAATTTGTACTGTGTTATGATTTAAGGTTCATACCAAAGTGATAAGCTACAGATTCAGATATAGTATTAGAGTAAAAATGGGGGGAAGTTGCAGTATGAGTGCTTGCGAGGGGTGACGTGTTGTGTATGAGAAACTGGACTTAAAGTTTGAAAATGAAGGGAATTGTATGGTGTGGTATATATTCACAAAAATTGCATACTACAGTGTAGTGATATAATTAGGAATTGATAACAGGGAAATACTCAGGAAAAAAGGTTGGAATAAGAAATTAGACTGATTGAAAAAATCAGTGATCATGGAGTGCAGATTCCATCCTTTTGATGTAGCTAACCACTTTCATCTTGAATCAGACTTCATCATATAAAGTTACAATGGAACTGTTTAAATATGTAAACATGATGATCAGCCATTTTAAAAGCAGCATCCTGCATGCATTAAATTATATTCAGCATAAAACATACACATTTCCTTTGTTGTGACTTTAATTATAAATCACTTCTAATGAAAATCCAGTCATTAAGACCTGGTGCTATGGCAGTGTTCATTCTTACATGCCAAATAAGTCACAATTCTTTGAAGCAATTTTTAGTTATTCCTCTTTTTGATAAACAGATATCGTCTAGAATAAATAAAAAAAAGTGATTTACAGGTATCCCGTATTGCAGAGAAACTACTCCACATAAACACTCTTCTTGCAACCTAAGGCTACATTTGCAAACTGCTTTTGTGATAGAATTTAAAAAAGTAGCAAAAACACAAAGCTTAAATACCTTTGCGTCTGTTTACCATTATGTTTATTGAATGGCCAGGACAGAACAACTAGTAAAACAGATAAGCCTTAAAGGGTAATCTTCTTAAAATTAGACAACAGCAGAGTTTTCTTCAGAAAGAAAACTGTTGTGTGATTTACTCAGACTAACATAATGGATTTCATCATGCACTACAGGAGAAAGGTAATACTATGGATACCTTCTATGATGTCGCCCACATCCCTGAGGTAACGGGTGCCATAGATTGTACACATAGCAAAAATTACCCTAACATCCCACAGCCACATATGTTTGCAAACCAGGAAGGGCTACCATTTTCTGATCAGCAATGTAGACAAAGATGGAATTGGTATCATAACCAATATGTCCACAAAGTACTCTGGTACTAGCATGATTCATATTCGCAGCATATATTTCAGATATATCACACTGTTCCTATGTGGTTTTGTCCACAGGACCATCTAGTTAGTAAGAGCAGGTGCCATGACAGCGTTAATAATTGGAGCTTCATTTACAGTGTGCTGAAATGTATGAAAACTGCACACGTGCTGATAGCATGTAGTAGGTAATGTTGGACACCCACTAGAGTACAGTTTATAATGCCAGTATAGAAACTACAGGTCATAGCAGAACTCCAATATAATCCAATATAACACTACATATGCATGAGCCCACAATATCGTACACTGTTTTTGGCCTGCTCAGAACCTTCTTCCATTGCTTTCATATTTCTAGGGGTGGGGGCTGGGCTCCAATATAACCTTTTCACAGCATGCTAGATGTCCCTAGAATATTGCATACTGCATAATTTGCTACTGACAAAAAGGCTCAGCAGACTCATAATACAGCTGTAGTTGGACTGCATAAGCAAATGGCCACAACACCATGACAGTCCAATGAAAATGAGGTGGAACAGAAGAAACTGGCAGCCACACAACCCACCACTTCCAGAGAGAGAGACAGGCACTATATACAGCATTAAAGGTAAACTGATGATATGGAGTACAAAACTCAATCCTGAAGAGCTGTCCATGACCATGTCCCACAGTAAAAATGTGATCCATGCAGTGTTAGTCAAAAGTTCGTGCTAGCCAGTGCATGATAGGGCCACATAGTACATTAGACATTTCTCTTACAGGCTGCACAGGAAGGAGGGTGAAGTAGGTCACAATCATAAATATGGGCACTAGTAACTAGGGACATAATGACATGGGACTGATGACACACACTGAGTGGGGAGACATCACAGGAGATCTTGAGGTGATGGATACTTTGTGTCAAAGATAGCTTCCTTCTTATTGGGGTCACTGTCACTTAGGGCCACTTGATTGTTTTGTTGCTGTAGAATGTGGGATACCCCTGGCATGACATAGGTGAAATCTGCTGGTGAGGTGTCCAACCAATGGAGGTGTGGGTGACAATTGTGAAACCTGAGACTGCCCACTGAACAGCCTCCATTGATATGAACCCTACCACTACATCAGTCTGCACTGCAGGTGTGGGCAGGGAAGCTGCCAATGGAAAATTCCTTTGTGGAGGTGAAGATAGAAGCAGCGTTTGCCACCACAGACTGCATGACAACAATCAGTACTGTGTCCCTGGACTATATGTTCACACAGAGAAGACCTGCTTGGCATTCCCCTAGATCTCACATGGCATGGCAGTAAGACTTGCTGGACCATATTGGAGCAGATTGCATTTGTCTGATAGTTCAGCACAACTGTTGATTTGTCACTAGTGTTGCCCGCACTCTGTACACCCATAGGGCTGTGCAATGGGGGGTATACCCAGTTCAGATGCAATACACTTTTCTGCTCCAGCAGCCAAATAGGGAACATTGGTGGTAAGTGGAGCCATTTGGGTCCTACCCCCAATGGTGTTAGTGAGCACTCAGAATATAGTCTCAGATTAGTCAGTAGGTGAGGACACAGCTTCATCATGCACAGTTCGTGAATGTCCACATGGGATGAAGATGAGCAGTGTCACTGTGTCATGTGACTGTGACTCAGCTCCTGCATCAGCCTGTTGTCCTGCCCCGGGCTTTACACATGTCACAGCAGCAGTGTCCTGCCCTATGAATATGCAATGAAAAAGACATTGCTATTTTTTGTGACATGCACACAGAAGTCCATGTAAAATGCACCATACAATTTCAACTTACAACTGCTGACATAAGGCCATGGTTGCCTATAACAAGATGTAACATATGCTTTGGTCAACCTAATGCTACTGTACAGATATGGTATTAGCATCAATCCAGTCCTAATCCAATTCTCCAGGGATTAGTCCAGTACCCCTGCAATCAGTAAGGCCAACAAAATCTCCTCAGGGTCTATTAGTCTGCTGTTCCTAAATGACTCCCCACCCTGGCCACTTTGCAGGTTTTACAGAAATTGCATTTTCCTTGAAATAGTATGAGGTAACATGCTTATGGCACTGTTATAATGTACACTTGTCCCCACACTAAAAAAGAAAAAATGTCATGGACTATGGTCTGCACACCTAGTTCTGAAAAGGCTAATCATGACTCAGAAATCACACTGTAAACCTGATTCACAGGCTACCATTCTATTCCCAATGGAAGTGCTACCATTTTCAGAAGATGTTTGTGTGGCTATGGCTGCTTCTATTATGGCTCACTGGGCAGCACCAGAATAACACACACAAAAAAGCAAGATCACCTCTATCATTTTCTTCATGGCTAATCCATGACGGGACTATTGGGCCCCTACAATATTCCATGCAGAAAAGATGAAGTGCTGACATCAGCCATGGGCATTAGCAGGTGGAATAGTGTACGCATCCTTATGATTATTTGTGAAACCACATCTCTGTTTTTCTCCATATGTGGGAAGCAAAGATTAAACAGTAGTACCCTGAATGGACACTAAAGAGGCAGAAAAGGACCTGTACCGATTAGCAAGACAGAGGGACAGAGCTGGGAAAGATGTGCAGCATGTAAGGGTGATAAAGGATAGTGAGGGAAAGGTACTCACAAGAGAGGAGAGTGTGTTGAGTAGATGGAAAGAGTATTTTGAGAGGCTGATGAATGAAGAGAATGAGAGAGAGAGAAGGTTGGATGATGTGGGGATAGTGAATCAGGAAGTGAAACAGATTAGCAAGGAGGAAGTAAGGGCAGCTATGAAGAGGATGAAGAATGGAAAGGCTGTTGGCCCAGATGAAATACCAATGGAAGCATGGAGGTGCTTAGGAGAAATGGCAGTGGAATTTCTAACTAGATTGTTTAATGAAATTTTGGAAAGTCAGAGGATGCCTGAGGAGTGGAGAAAAAGTGTTCTGGTACCTATCTTTAAGAATAAGGGTGATGTGCAGAGCTGCAGTAACTTCAGAGGGATAAAACTGATTAGTCACAGCTTGAAGTTATGGGAAAGAGTAGTGGAAGCAAGGTTAAGAAGGGAGGTGATGATTAGTGATCAGCAGTATGGTTTCATGCCAGGAAAGAGCACTACAGATGCAATGTTTGCTCTGAGAGTGTTGTTGGAGAAATACAGAGAAGGTCAGAAGGAATTGCATTGTGTCTTTGTAGACTTGGAGAAAGCATATGACAGGGTGCCTAGAGAAGAGTTGTGGTATTGTATAAGGAAGTCAGGAGTGGCAGAGAAGTATGTAAGAGTGGTACAGGATATGTACGAGGGTAGTGTGACAGTGGTGAGGACTGCAGTGGGAGTGACAGATCTGTTTAAGGTGGAGGTGGGATTACATCAAGGATTAGCTCTGAGTCCTTTCTTATTTGCAGTGGTGATGGACAGGTTGACAGATGAGATCAGACAGGAGGCCCCGTGGACTATGATGTTTGCAGATGACATTGTGATCTGTAGTGAGAGTAGGAATCAGGTTGAGGAGACTCTGGAGAGGTGGAGATATGCTCTAGAGATCAGAGGAATGAGTGTCAGCAGGGCTAAGACAGAATATATGTGTGTAAATGAGAGGGAGGGTAGAGGAATGGTGAGGGTGCAGGGAGTAGAGTTGGTAAAGGTGGACGAGTTTAAGTACTTGGGATCAACAGTTCAGAGTAATGGTGAATGTGGAAGAGAGGTGAAGAAGAGAGTACAGGCAGGGTGGAATGGGTGGAGAAGAGTGTCAGGAGTGATTTGTGACAGACGGGTATCAGTAAGAGTGAAAGGGAAGGTCTACAAGAGTGTAGTGAGACCAGCTATGTTATATGGGTTGGAGACAGTGGCATTGACAAAAAGGCAGGAGTCAGAGCTGGATGTGGCAGAGTTAAAGATGTTAAGATTTGCAATCGGTGTGACTAGGATGGATAGGATTAGGAATCAGTATATTAGAGGGTCAGCTCATGTTGCACAGTTTGGAACTTTGGAGACAAAGCAAGAGAGACGAGATTGCGTTGGTTTGGACATGTGCTGAGGAGGGATGATGGGCATATTGGGAAAAAGATGCTAAGGATGGAGCTGCCAGGTAAGAGGAATAGAGGAAGGCCTAAGATAAGGTTTATGGACGTGGTGAGAGAGGACATGCAGGCGGTTGGTGTGACAGAGCAAGATGCAGAGGATAGGAAGAAATGGAAAGAGATGATCCGCTGTGGCGACCCCTAACGGGAAAAGCCGAAAGAGAATGATGATGACCCTGAATGGCATTGTAAATGGATTGCATTGTTTTCTGTTTCTTGCTTTGCGTTTGGGACACTATTCTTCCTACTGAATTACTTTTCCTATGGATATCTTAGCAGATTTATTTGCGTTACTGAGTTGTGCTTAACTTTCAGGTGGAGGTACAGCTGGCACCTACTGTAACATTCAGTGGATTTCTGAAAGGATATGTTATGGTATAGGTTTATGCTACCCCCTTCTCACGGTCCCTGCACAGCATCTGTTGTGTCCTTGTCTGTGTCAGGGTTATATTCTGAATAGGCATGCTACATGCACAGGGGATACACTCCTGCCTGTTGTTTGTCATAAGCTGAAAGGATCTGTACCAGACTGTTGCTTGTACATTTTGCTCTGGCATTTTACCTTATGCCTGTCACAGGTCTCTAATGTGATTCTTTCTCTTTTAGCGAGAGTAAAACATGCATCATGTCAGTTAGTGCAGGTATCAGAGGAGGCCAGCAACCAGCCAAGGTTAGCTCTATTTTTGAAGGCTAATGTATGATCAGTACATTCCTCAGCCATGGCCTGCAGCTGTAGCTGAGGACTGAGATGGTTGTAATGCTGGGAGTGCCTCACCAGAGGGGAATCCTGGCCCCACACCTCCAGGAAGACTGGTATCATAACCTGATGTCTGACCCAGTCACATCTGGAATAGATGGTGGAGGCAGTAATGGAGAGGCCATTAGGTAGGTACATATCTTGCTTGGAAAGCTTCCAGAACCTGCTTTATAATTTTCTCATCTGGCCAGCCCCAACCACTGAGCCATCATGGAACGGTGTTGCCTACTGATGATCCATGATCCAGTTTTCACTACTCTTTAAACTAGAAATCTAAATTCCCATCATTCTGTGCCAGTTGTCTAATGCAGTATACATCTAGCTATGCTATACATTCACCTCCTTCATCCATTATTACTGCTTATTCACCCATAACTCTCCAGAATTACTTAAAAGAGAGAATTCTCCAGAATTACTTTCTTCAGTTTATTCTGTTGAAAATCACAAACTTATGAATTCCTGCAAGCAAAACTTAAAAGTGACCATATTGTACCAAGTATACCTATTCAATAAAGCAGCAGACAATTTTTTTACTATGCTATAACGTGACGAAAAATACCCTAAAACAAATAAAATCTGTTCTCATCTTCTCCCATACAGCACCTAGATGATATGTTTTCCTTCAAGCTGATTCAGCATCCCATTCAAATAATATAAACTATGCCTACAACAATTCCACCCAGCTCTTCTGTTTTTCCCAGTTTACTATCAGTAAATTATAGGTACTGTAAACTGTTATCAATAACTCTGTTTTGTATAAGAACTGATTTCTACTACATAGTTTAGCAAGCATCTTAAGTATTCTCTAGTATTTCCTGACCCATTCCCTTTTTTCTAACATAAATGTGTTTAATCAATATTGATATGTCACTATTTTTGCATCTTAATGTATGAAACTTTTACTTGTCCCTGGCAGAGCCTCTAAATGGTCCAAATCATTTAGCACTTTAACCCAGTTAACAAACTGCACTAATAATGTTTGTTTGTGTCTTTCGGCTTTTCCTGGTTAGGGGCCGCCACAGCAAAACTCCGTTCCGCTAATGATTGGCAGTAGATTTTTACGTACTGGCTTGCCCGGCCTAACGCACAACCTTCAACGAAGGAATGCCCATTCATGCATGTCAACACAGAAGATGGTCTAAGAATCGAATGGGCAACGTCTAACTGTGAGGCGACAATGCTACCGCAGCACCACTACCGCAGTAATAAACTGCACTAATAATAAAAAAAAAAATAAAACAAAGAGGCAGAACCTTCTTTGTATAATCTTGACACACACTGTTATACAATGCCAAATGCTTTAGAATACTCAAGGAATAATTCTATACTTCTCATGTCTAGCTGTTCTTGTTTAAGTATTTAGATATATTGTCTTTCAGCTTTCCAGTGCTTGTGCCATGATCTGTCCGTCTTGTGATTCACTTATTTGGACTTTCTGATAGTGAACTTAGCCAGGTTATTCGAATAAGCAAAGCTTTCTTGCTTTTGTGCGTGCGACTCTCTTCTTTTTAACAGATCTGTACTTGTTAATAAAATAATGGCTGGGTGCCATCTTCACTTACGTTGGCCTTTGTCTAAAATCAGTTTTAATGTCATTACAAAAATCAGTATTTATAGATTTGTATTTAACCAATACTTTTGCGTGCTTGTACATGTTAGTAAGATGATTGTTTTAGAAATTAGAGCTGCCAGCTCTGTCACAAATCAATAAGCTTTGGTCTTTATGTTTCTCTCAGCCTCTTGAACTCTGCTGTGCATTTCCTTTTATAATGTGCGTCTCTGAGTAACTGGCAGATCATTGCAGTTAGTGTCCATGTTTCAGTTGGTGAGACATGTTATTGCTGCATTACATTCCCGGACTGTTCTTAACTCTTGGGTATATATTACATCTCTTTCTCCTTTGGCCTCATCCAGTCATTCATGGTTAAAAAAAGGCATGCATTAACGAAAGTGCCATGCCAATAGTGTTTCATGCTGTCAGTGTATGTGAACATTTTATTACATTTTCATTTCTTTTCACTACATTGTCTAAGATGTCACTGTTCAGTGCCATTTGTTCTGTCACTGAGAAACATTTCGCTTTCTGAAAATGAAAAATATCCTATGGGATCTTACTTAGGCTCTTATTTAGTTAAGTTTCAAAAGGATGTCAAATACATAGTTGGAAAAAATGCCTGACATTATTCCAAGATGTTCATACAATGTACAAGTACCTTTCTGATTGCTAAATTAATGCATGTTTCCATTCAGTCAAACTGGACTTACAGAAGCATCACTCAAACTTTGTAATGATGTGAGTGTTGCACTAGCCGCCAAACTTCATTTTGTTTCATGAATTGTTCATCAGTGTGATGTCATAATAAGCAGAATGGATAAAAGCTCACCTTTAATGGAAATGAACCAAATAGTAAATAAACAAACAAGCAAATGCACTGAAACAACACATGGAATCAAAACTGCGTTGTTTATGAATAATTACATTTTTTAATTTAATTGCTTTCCAAAGTGGGTGGCATGATCACTTTCATGTTTGTGTTTATCAGTGACAGTTTTAAGGATATAGTTAAGTATCACTTATGGATGTGCATAATTTCATAGGTTCATGGATTCTTACTATGTTTATGGCCAAGAAAACTATTGAGAAGCTCAGACACATCACCCAGTGCTGGTGTGAAGCTAACAGTGTCCTAATATATCCCAGAGAAAATCTCTGATCATACATTCAGTCATCCAGACTAGTTTTGAATGTTCCTCTCGGTTTTATAAGGGCAGCTTATTCCACAAATAGGAGATATGTTTGGCTAGGTACCCATCACACCATTTGCTCATGTCAATGTGGTCTCTAAAGTGAGTAGTTTGCCTTAACACCGGTTCTGTTTAGGAGAAGGAGTTCAAAGAGTACTTGGTCATTTGTAACACAAACTGCTAAACAAAGGTCACCCCTCAGCAGTCTTGCATTTAATAGAGGGACAGGCTAGTTAATCTATCAGAGTAACTATGTGTACCGAGACCAGAGATCTTTTTTTGTGAGGAATTGTTGAGGTTTGTCAAGCTGGTTTAGTTCTACAGTGAAGTGCATTCAAAGGGAGCAATGTATTCAAAGATGGACTTAAAAACAGGAATTTATTGGGGCTATAACTTCTTTGGACCTTGAGACAATATCATGAAGGTTAATTTTTTGCAAGGTAGAGGGATTTTCTAACCACCACTGGAACACGGTGGCAAAAGGAGACCCTGTTATTAGTAAAAATACCCATGCCCTGATAACTGTGTCAGATTTATGTGGAACATTAAATGTATGGAAAAAACATATGATGCTGGAGTACTAAAACTACATTGCATTACTTTCACTGAAAGAACATCCATAATTAACTCACTAAGCATTTGCTCTAAACTTTCCTGTAGAACTTCAGTATCACAATGGGATTGATAACTGCCTCAGGTATGCGGACATCAGCATACTTGTTTAGCAGTAGTCCATGGATATCAGATTACATGGCAGAGACGTATGTATCAAACAGGGACCAGGACAGGGCCATGTGGGCCTCCTCTGATGATGCTTTTCTGTCTAAAGCAGGAACCCCTGACTTTGACAATATAGTTCTGTCAGATAGCCAGATACCTGTCTAGCAAAAAATATATGTGTTAATGAAAATAAGTGTCAGAAATCCCAACATTGGAAGTAATGTCCAAGTCCTTTACAAGGTCCATTTAACCAGCATGGAGTGTATGCCCCTTATCCATGGCATCGGTAACCTTGTCAAAAATGCAAACAGCATGAGAAAGCATGATCAGACCTTTTCAAATCCAACTAAGCATGGATCCAGGGATATAATGTACCTGTAATGTTGTTTATTAGATCAGCTGGTTTACATTCTCCAGCCTTACAAAATAGTTGTGAGACTATATAGCCCTGTAAGGCCCAGGACCAGAAGGGGAGCTACATTTATGTAATGACATCACAACAGCTGATCCCCAAACTTCAGAGATGTAACCAATGTAGAGATTCAGGTTAAACAAGTGAAGAATTGTTCTCATAGATGTTGATTAGCACTTCTCAGCAGACATTGAGTGATCTTGTCAGATCCCATGAAAACGGTATTTTTAAATTTGGAAAGAGCCAACAATGACTCAGTTTTAAGTGATTTAAACAGGGAAGGCATGGCAAGCAACTGGGGGAAAAGATAGATGGATAATCTAGGCCAGATTGTCAGATAAATATGCAAATAGCAAAGATGAGTGAATTACAACAGTGTCTGCTGTTGTCATCAGACGCAAATAATCAGTCTTAGACACAAATAATAATAAGAGCTACAGTAAAGCAAAGATTTGTACAGAAGTTCTGATAAAAAAGCCAAAACCTCAGCAACATACTACATACATTTAATAAACAACAACAAAAAAAGCAAAGTTTGAGGTTCACATAAAACCCTTCCTCAGTGCAAGATAAGAAACACTCATTCAAGTCATATTTAAATACAAGTTCCTATAAAGGCACAGTCAATTAAATGGTACAAACAATTAGCCGTAATGATTAATGCATTTAAAAGAATATACACATATATTTACTTAAAAATAAAAATAAAATATAAAGCAGATATCATTTGAAACACATTTGTTTGTATCTTAAGACAGGTTTGAGACTTGCCATCAGATTAATCCCAGGGGGCAATCTGCTTGTAGTTGTAAAATCTATTTGTATTCTTTGAGTTCAAGTTTATTATTTAAGTCACCTTGCCTTATATTTTTATTAACAATGGTTATCATTCTTAGACAACACAGTATCTATCATTTACTTGTATTTCAGTCTTACTCATGATTATGTTGAATGGGTGTTTAAGAGTCATTGAGCACTGTGTGTGGAAATAAAACCAATAAATATTCAACAGCATTAACTCTTGTACCATCCACAGAATAATTCCACATTTTATTATTTTCAGTAAGGACAATCCAAAAAGATGCACTTTACTATTAAACCAGACTAGTCTCCACCTGATGTTTTAAAAAAGGATGAAGAAAATAACTTTTAAGCAGGAAAAAATGAAATAAATGACAAGATGTCATGCTACAACACTGATTATATATACTGACCTGGTCGTAAATTGAACAGTCTTGTTGGATATGTTCACCCATGCTTTTAATAAACAAAGAAACAAACAAAAAACATCTGAAATTTGAAAATACAAAGAAGAATTTTGTGGTCTGAATAGATATCAACATAGTAAGTGCATTTAATCTATTCTGCACAATCTCCAGTGTGCCTGTGTTTATGTGTGTGAGTGTGTGTGTATGTGTACATGTCTTTGTGCACATGTATATCTGCATTCACACAACGTGCATTTCACTGTGCTACTTTTTTAATGTATTATAGTACAATGAAAAAAGTATTTGTGGATTACATCCTGTAAGTCCTATTTCCTTAGTACTGTGTACAGGAAAATTAAGACTGGACTTCCCACAGGACCCATGATAGCACTCTGAAGCTTTACTATATTGAGTTTCACAGAGATATTTTTTATTGATCTATCATCCAAAAAGGAGTAATGTGATAAGCTATTATATACTTGTTTGTATATGTATTTATGTCCATAAGGAGCTTGATATAAACTGAAGTACTGCACATGTTAAACTAACAAGCACTACTTGTCAAACCCTTACCGAAACAAAAATAAATGACCGAATCTATTGTTAAAATAGCATTTGCATTCATTCCAGGTCAGCTGGGAACACTTACATACCACCTGTTAATTTATATTAACTCTCAAAGCTGGCTCAAGGGTTTGGAAGGAGCTGTACTGCAGGTCCCATAACATATGCTTGCCTTATGGATGGTGCTACCTTTGAAAGAGAATATAAATTCAAGGGGAGCTGGTTGGATTGATTCATGTTGTGTGCCAGTCTATGTATTCATATGCACACACATACACACACACACACACACACACACATTTGTGTATATATCTAGATATATATATATCTATACAGTCTGTACAGCATCATATCCTTTTTATAATTATGTCAAACACTGCACAGGTAAGGCAAAAACAATCTGATTTGTAATCTGCCTCTCATAGTGTATTAAGAACAGGTTAAGGATCTGTAGAACTTCACTTAATTTATTTTTCAACAACTAATGCTTCTGTGGTAGTGGCATAAACCTGTGTGTGTGTGTGTGTGTGTGTGTGTGTGTGTGTGTGTGTGTGTGTGTGTGTGTGTGTGTGTTTCTGCGTGCATACATGTGACTGTGGTATGTGCTCAGGCTTCATTTATGGTAGCCTGGTGGTGTGATGCTTTTGAATCTGGCATGTGAAAGAATTGTATACACAGATAATGTTGATTAACTAGTGGAAGATGTCTTGCAGAGGTAGAGTGGATATGTTGTGATACCTAACTGTATTAATGTGTCTTTGTCTTTGTCAGCATGTGTAGAAAGGATGACTCACAGTACAGAAGTTTAACTGGATAGATGAATAGATGCCACAAGGCTTTATTGCTTTTTATTCAGATACCTAAGAAAGAATTTATGTTGTCTAGGAGGCATTTGTCAGGACAGTAGGAAAATGTGTATGCTACCAGTTACACTGTGTGTTCTGACTATGTCTACCAGTGTTGTGCAAACATGAAAAAGTGGGCAGCACTTAGAGTGTGACAGCTTATGTTATGGAGGATAGAATTATTGCTTCCTGTTTGGATTTAAACACTGCAGTAAACACTGTGGACATTTGTTGCTTTCTTTAGTGCAATCCTGTGTGGAGAAAAGATGTATATGCCATAAAATGCTGCCATTGCTGACTTACTTGGCATGGAGGATTTGTTTGCATCAGATCAGTTCATTATGTCAATTCCTAAATGGAAGTGTGATGTGTTTCTACATGCAGTGGCATATTATCAATACAATGAGTGTGTAACATTGAGGAAATAATAGCTGTTCTTTGGATGATACCATTTCTGTGCCGACAAGTGATGGTACAGTCTATTCTGCATCATTTTCTTATGGTACATGATAATTCTGCGCGATGATTAACCAAGGCTGCTCTGGTCACAAATACTGCTATACTGGATCATCCAACATAGTGATTGGAGGAACAGAAAGAGCTTTGTTGTGTGCTGAATAAATGCATCTAGAATGTTTTATGGAATCTCCACATTAATTAATTAGGGTAATTCGTTGAGATATGTTGTGTGGATTAAAAGGGAATCTATCATATACCAGTGTGATGCAATTGCTACTGGTGTGACACAGTTGAACACAGATGTTGTGTACACTTATGCTTTTGTATGTACTTAGAGGTTGTTATGGATGTCTAGTTAGGTTTAACATCAGATGGTTATGTACTGTTAAACATACTGCATAGTGCTGTAGCCTTTTCTCCAGTCCATGACTTTTTTGGGGGAGGTAGCTTATAAGATACTTTTTGAGATATATATTCCTAATATATATATATATATATATATATATATATATATTAGGAAGGGACAGTTTATGAGGTATGTTTTCAGACAGATGTGAAGACTGAATGCATGTGGAAGCAGGTCTTGACTATCTTTTTCAATCTTTTAGACAGATATTTGCAAATGGTGCTTGCTATGAAGATTTCATATGTTTACACTGACATGTTACTTGCCTCTACTTACCTACTGGGATTATAAGAAATGCATCCCATTTTGTACCTGTATTTATTGTAGGTAAGAAAAATAGTGCAGTGATTTTAAAAGTCCGGGTATCCCATAATGTATTTTGACTGGCTGTCAGCTGAAATTGTTAGTACGCTTGGGAGAATTAGGATGTTACCCTCTTTCTTGCTGTGCTGCCATTTTATGTTCCACTAAAGTTATTGTTTTACTTCAGATAAAACTGCACCCTGGTGTTACTCCCATTGACTACAAAGATGACTGGGTAAACAGTGCACACCATGACTGCTTCTGTGATAGATCTTCAGATTTTGTTTGTGTGATGCAAAGTTGTGTAGGTTGTGAGAGAAGAAAGAAACAATGACAGGCACAGTCTATTCCAGGACAAGTAAGAGTATTCCTTTCCTAGCTGCTAATTTTTTTTTTCTTTTACTGCTGTCAGGAGATTATCTTTCCTTAACATGTTTAAAGTAGAAACAACACTTTATCTTCAATTTCCCTAACATGGTAAATTTGAAAGCTGGATCTGGCCACAGTCCAGTGTATTTTCATGAGAACATCTCTGAAGGTTTTTGTCAGGCTCAGAGGTATTCAAGTTTTCCTGCTGCATACTAAGATGTTTCTAGCTGCCAAACAGCATTGGTTAAGACTTGCCCAAACTTATTCTGAGTGCTAATTGTTCCAAGTCCGTTACAGTATTGGTTTAGCTTCTTGTGAGTGATAGTATGATATTTAACGGCACAGACCATGATGCTGAGATGATTATGCTTACATGAGCATGGCTTTTATTATGAATTTTTATTATAACTGATGCATAAGGTGAACAATTAAGAATTCTACAACTGAGCTCAGAGGGACTTCAGATGTCATTAATAGTATTTTCACTGATTTTGTTTCGGTGAGGGCACCCACTGTGAAATGGAGAGAATGTTTTCTGTTGCCACCAAAGAAGAATAAGAGGGAAGTTCACAACGGTGGGCATTACAGAAGTGTTATACTCATGTCACATAACATGAAAGATCTGAAGAGGTGAATGATAAATTCACAGACCAACTGAAAGTAAGATGGGAGTGAGCAGTTCAACTGAACTGATATTCCTGGTGCTGTAGATAGGTAATGAGAAAACCTTGGCTATAATGAAAGAGTCCAACTGTTCACTTCTATAGCTGGAAAAAATAATGTGACAAGGTCCCAAGAAACCTATTTTGAACATTCCTGTGATAGTTCAAATCTAGGAAACATTGATATCAAATGTGCAGGTTATGCAGAAAACCCCAGTGCCACAGTACAAACAGTGTTTGCACTCATGCAGGGTTTCCCATTGGGAGTGGGTCTGCATCACGTTTAATTGCTGAGACCACTCCTGTTCATATTGGTGATAGAATATATCAGCAAGTAGGATGGAAGGGACATGCCATCAAAGCTGCAATATGTAAGCAATGGGACACTAGAAAAAGTGCTGAGCAGGAACTTCAGATGATGATAAAAGAATGGAATGCAAAACTAAACACACATAGGATGAAACTGAGTAAAAATAAGGTAGTGGTACTGGTAGCATATGGGAGAACTTAGAAGAAACTGAATGTTGACAGAGAAGGGAAATTAATGAAACAGGATAACAGCTTTAAAATTGTGGAAAATGTGGTTGAGGAGAAGGAAAGTCTGAGTGATAATATCAAAGCTAGAATCAGAGGTGCTGCGGACAACCTCCTTGGGGTGTATGTGTGGAGTGTACGATAGAAGAATACCAGAGAAGCTTAAAAATAAGGTAAACAAAACAGCAGTGCAACCAGTTGTGTGTCCGACAAAAACTGATCAGTGAAGGCAGAGCAGTTGAATAAGCCTGAAGTGATGGAGAGGAAGTATCTGAGAAGGGTAGTAAGATGCATTGTGTGAAGAAGAAGAAATTACATCATCAGAGCTGAACCCAATGTAGCCCCGAGATGAAGAAAAGATCAAAAAGAGTTTGTGGAAAATGATTTTATCAGTCAGATCTGGGAGAGATAGGAAGAAGGCCAAAGGAGCTAAGGACATGGAGCCAAAAGACAGATGGACTACATGAGAGAAGACCTGCAACAGGCAGGTATGACTTTCGAATGTGTCACTGAAGTGAGACTAGTGGTGACAGTAGGCAGAGCACCCAAGTCTCACATAGAAATGAGAAAAGGAGGACTGATGGTGATGGCAGCTATATAAAAGCATCAGTTTTGATGATCAGTTGAGAAACTTCTAAGTGCACATTGGCACAAACCATAAGGTGTTAATCCTGGATCAGTGAAGAATAATTATCAGTTTTAAAGCCCTTCAGAATGTCAAAGAATACAGTCCTCCTTGGTTTTCCAGTAGCCATCATGCAAAGCAGGTTATGGTGGAGTACTAGATGCTATTTATTTAATTCCAGTAGCTTTTGGATTTGTTATGTAGCTGTTCCTTTTGTTTCTTTAGGAAAAGAGCTTTGGTTTAGGAAATTTTAGGCTGCATTTCCAGTGTGCAGATCTTTTCAAATACAGATTATGGATCAGTACATTTGCACTTTTTTGAAGGTGGTCTGCAAGTAGCAAAATGTTTCATTTGAGTTAGTGGTAATGTAAAGAGGTATGATAATGTTGATATTCTTTCTAATGTGCAGTTAGTAATCCTGCTGTAGCACAAAATAAAAAATATTGAAAGAAGTATCATAATCAGTCTGGATTGTGACACCAACATAGCCAGTATATGGGAGCATATTCAATACCTGGGTTTTGCTATCCTGTTGTAAGGCTTTTTAAGGATTAATTCTGTCTTTGCAAGTTAAAAGTGTTGATGAGAAAAGGACTGAGGTGAAGCAGTAATCACTGAGAGACTGACTGTCCCTCACAAGTGTGATACATCTGTTGGGATATTTGAAACAGATTGATTGAGCATAATGTGCTTTCCAGAATTTGCCATTTTAGTTCAAAAGCTAGCCCTATATTGAGCAACAGTGGAGAGAGAAAAAAGTTATTTTGGTATTCGATGAGTAATGCAATTTCTCCGTATAAGAGTAAATTAGTGACGCACTCATTTACAATAACTGGAGCTGATACACACTGGCAGTTATTAGCTTAAGTCTGTAGTACAGTCACCATCATAAGGCAGCCTCTTGGGAATAGAAGTCTTCAAAGAAGTAGAGATCAGTACATCTTCAGTGTTATTTTGGACAAGTGGTAACATTCCATAACTTATCCTCATCCAGATTTCTGGCTTTGAAATGTACTAAACTATTAAAATATACATTGAAGAATGGCACCGATTGACTTAAACAAGAAACCCGCTGTACCTGCAATATTCGAGTTAAAGAAATGGCTCTGTGCTTCAAATTTAACATGTTTATTTCTAATGCTGTTCAAATATAATCTAAATACTTTACTATCTGTCATGATGAAGTCTGAAAAGTAACAAGTAAGCCTCAGCAGGTAGCAAGGAATCAGAAAACTTGTGAATGTTACAGTACAGATGACTTTATACTACAAATTATAAATGGCAGACTATGTATAAAGGGCATATAGATTCCCTTTCATTCTAGATTCTTGTAACTAGCAATGACATTGGTTTATACACACATATATATATATATATATATATATATATATATATATATATATATATACACACATATTCTAGTGTGGGGATGGGGAAAACTGCTATACCTCATGAACACAATATGACACCATATCCACCCATGAGTCTGTAGGTCTCATGGAGTTTTTACTTCTAATTCAGTTTTCTGCATTATTTGGCATTCTTGTGGCTTACATATTTTAAAAGGGAATGGTTGATAAGAATATGAAGAGCATATTCAAATAAAGAAAACAGAACATGTTTTCTAGCAATGTCCGTTTCATATACTAAGTGACTGAAGTGGTAGGATGAAGGATGAAGTGTTGTATATTTTTAGTATCTGTATGTGTTAAAGGACCATCATGTTGGAACTCAGTGATTGACTTTAAAGGACCATCATGTTGGAACTCAGAGATTGACTTTAAAGGACCATCATGCTGGAACTCAGAGATTGACTTTAAAGAACCATCTTGTTGGAACTCAGAGATTGAATTTAAAGGACCATCATGTTGGAACTCAGAGATTTACTTTATAGGACCATCATGTTGGAACTCATTAATTGACTTTAAGGACCATCATGTTGGAACTCAGCGATTGTCTGACTGCATTCTTTTCTAAAGTATACCAAGAGCCAAAGAGCACTAATCATTGTTTTGCCAAAGCTGATACTCAGCTGTTTGTTAATGATCTGTTCTTGCATTTCTTTATAGATACTTCCATGAAAGGAGCTAAGTATCATTACAGAATATTCCTCTCTTAACAAAAAAGGCTGCAATCCTAAGTCATGAAATGGAAATGATAAAGAAGATAGACGTGGTGAACATGCAGCTGATAGTTGGGTGGCATTTCTGTTTAAGAGGATGAGAAGGACAATAATAGAAGAATCATAGTAATGTGATAACTAACAGTCTTAAAGCTGAGCTTAGAAGGCAGCTGGAGAACTTTCAGTTTTTGCTGGGGCACAGAATATGTTTTTAAAGGCTTTATATAGGAAGGGAATGGAAGCCTGGCTCATATCTGTAAATAAGGTCTTTGTGCTGTCTTATTCAGCTATATCTGTATACATCAGGCTGTTGAGAATACTGCATTGTAAGAACACAGAAACTCAGTACTGGAGAGATTTTTGTTGAGAGGTGATCCTAGAGTTGGTTTAATGCTGATTTTTTTCTTAAAGATTTGTAGTGTGTAAAGTCTGGAATGGATTGTAATTTAAGTGCACTGGATTAAGTTTGTGGTTTGGAGAGGGAGTTTACAGCTGCACATTTTGAAATGTCATGGGAAACAGCAGAGAAAGGCTGTAAATATGATGAAAATGGAGTGCTGATAATGAATGAAGTGTAAACTCTAACAAACCTAAATATTTAATATGGTCAATGTTCTCACAGCTAGGAATGTTTTATAACACGTTTTATAATAATATTATATATATATATATATATATATATATATATATATATATATATATATATATATATATATATATATATGTATATATATATATATATATATATATATATATTATATATTATAATATAATATGTTTTATAATAATAATTATTGTCAGACAGTCATAACAAGTGACATACAAATCCAGAGACTGGCATTAGAAGTCTTTCTAGTGGCTGCAGTGTGTGTGTGTGTGTGTGTGTGTGTGTGTGTGTGTGTGTGTGTGTGTGTGTGTGTGTGTATTTAGGGGGTTATTGTGAGAAAAAGAAGAAAAAAAAAACAGTTTTGCATGAGTTAATATTTGAACTGATCTTCTTTTGACTAGATTCCTCACAAAGTAGTTACTATTTTTCCAGAAATTGTTGAATTGTTATCTGAGACATCTCTCAGAATTTGATGAAATCATCTTTGATTTGCTATGATTTTGATCCTTATTGAGAGCAGTAGAGGATAACAGTTCAGTTCCCAGTGCATTTGAACTGTGACCAACCATTTATCGGTGTAGGTCATCCTTGAGTATGTATTACTTCTTACTCTTGTGCTATATAACAGAAAAAGCTAGTGTGGCAGTGAGAGCAGGATGTTAATAACATTTTCAGAGGTTTAACTAGTTGTAGAAAAGGTCACGGTCTAGGAAAAATTCAGGATCAAATCTACTGTTAAAACTTTAGGAAATTTTATCACACGAATTTTAAGTGTTACCAGTGCCCAAGTACTATATACCCAGAATGGATCTTGTTAAAAAGTATAAGCACATCTGATTAAAACATATCACCAAGATGAGTGGGCATTTTTACTGGCCATAATTAATATGACATGCTTTGTGTTCATACATTTTACAAAAAAATCGACAAACTGGATATTTTCTGTGATCTTACATAATTATGCACATGTACATTGTGAGATTAAAACATGAATAAATTATGTAATCGTTGCTGACATCGAAAACGATAAAATGAAACCTACTTTAAACCATGACATTCATTTAAACTATGATGCACTAAAAAGTGTAAATATAAAGAATATGCCACTTTGTTTTCAGACGTGATGTCATTGTGATGGAATTAGTCTGCTAGAAATGCCAATACAGTTTTCTTCATGCCATTTGTGATGGTGTGAAGGGATTTATACTTCTACACAAAAGACAGACATATTTATTATGCATGCTGATATTTCCAAAGTATGTCCCTTACCTCTGGGATGCTGTTTAAATGAAACTGTTGTGTTTTCTACAAACAGTTATCTAGGTACAGTGTAGATAGACTTTTCCTATAGCTTAGTTCATTTATATAGTGTAGTAAAAAGACATTTCTTTCTGAATATGAGTATTTTCAATATTTACTGCTATAATTCTCAACTATCCAGATTTTCACTGAATGTCAAGATTTTTGACCTGATATTTCTGGTCTGTTCCTCATAAAATTTGTGGTTTTCTGGCAAATCACTGAGGGTTGAAATAACTAAATGATGGCATATATTTGGTTTCAGACTATGTTCTTTAGAAAATGCATGCTAATACAAATCCTGTTATTCCAGCAGCTTTCTAAACACTTGAGTAATATTTGAATTCTGTTCCTAATTTTCATTCTCCCCCCATTATTTTAGTTTTTGTCCTGATTTTTTGTGACAAAAGGTTGAGATCTATGTTTACTGTTTTTTGGATTTTATCATTAAATATAGATTATATTAATTCTTGCGTGCTCAGGAGTGGATTATTTGAGACTGCATATGTCGATACTATGAAGTAAATCATTCTTAAGCGCTGTCTTTGATGCTGTACCCCCATGCAATGGCAATTAAAGTGATGAAGTACCAGTGGTAATATAAATGGGAGGTTGTGTGTGCCATTGGATTCAAGATTTAATAGAGGAAATGAGAGAGACTAATGAAAGCAGTGCATTAGGGCACACAGAGAAAGAGATGAAAATAATGCCTTAGCGCCTAAACTGGGTAGTTATACATAAGGAACCACTATGGTACTGCAGACCAGATGTTTTAAACTCTTGGTTAGTTATCATCCTATAGTTTCGATTACTAAGCAAAAAGAGGAATGCTCACTAGCTGGTTTAGTAGATTGTATGTTAGGTGCACTGCAG
Source organism: Protopterus annectens (assembly GCF_019279795.1). Lineage (NCBI taxonomy): Eukaryota > Metazoa > Chordata > Ceratodontiformes > Protopteridae > Protopterus > Protopterus annectens. Next base: position 1,494,032,132 of record NC_056725.1, on the reverse strand, counting down.
TTTCATCTCAAATGCAAAACATAGTTGCTATGGCTTTGGTGAACAAGGTTAGTATTAAGCATTACATTCATTCACATTTCTTTCATCATATCAGCTTAAACATATTCAATGCATTCAGGCATGTATGTTATGATGCACTCACTGTGTGACCAGTATCTCTTCCAAACTCACTGCCTGTCAGTCCCTGCCAGTATAACTCACGATTGACAAGTCTGTCGTACGTGTTCTAGAATGTGGCATGCTACCTCATAATTATTCTGTGTCATGCTAATATCTACAGGGGGACCGGTTGGGTATTTTAACACATAGTTTTTTTTTCTATAAAAAATACACTGACTACTTATCATCTATTAAAGCATAGTGTTTCAGTCATAAAAGGAACTTGCTACTTTTATTTTACATGTGGCACCACACCTCCAACCCACTTATGGCTCCTAGCTGTATTTCTGCCTTATCTGACATGAAACCTTGACTAGTTCATCATTTACTTTATCATAATTCATAGATTTCTCCATTACAAAAAGTTCTCCTGTGCTTTAGTGTTGGTAAAGCCTGCTTTCACTGACTTCATATCAATAACTACAGTATTATTGTTCTGAATGCTTTGCTGAATAGTACCAAGACTGAGTACTACATTGTGCCTTGATTTGTTCTTCATATCAGGTTCTGCATCTTCAGATACATTGGCCTGTATGTAATCATAGATTGAGTGTTCTGTCTAACTGATACATGACTTTCTGTTTACACATTTCAGTTAATACTGATTACCAATAACAATCCTTTTAATTGTGTTGTTACCCAGTCAGTGTCAATCCTGCTTACTCCATTACATGACAATACCACTAGCTTTGTCTTTTCGCCCATGACAAGATGTTTTCCCCTCATATCATCAGCATATAATTGCAGTTTATAATCTTAAACTGCTATATCCACATCCTTAGGCTGGCATTCTACATGTTTATGTATAACATTGTATGTAGAAGAGCTAATTTTTATTTATTTTAACATTTCTGTACCCGGAAAGTCCGACTTGGAACAAAGCCAATTTTTAGCCAAGGCCCAAGGATAAACGCTCTAAACGCATGTCTTTGTAACATGGGAGGAAACCAGAGCAGCCAGAGAAACCCACACGAATGCAGGGAGGACATGCAGAATCCACACAGAAGGCACCCCATTCGAGAATTGAACCAGAGAACCCCTTGCTGTGAGGCAACAATGCTACCCGCTGCACCACTGCACCATTCGAGCTAAGCACCATCCTTCCTTTCTTTGAAGGCTGAGTACTCCATTGGGTTCTCTTTCAGGTCCCCTCCCTATGGAAATGACATGCACCATCACTGCAGTGAGCCTAAATTGCTCCAAAATACACAATATTCAACATTTGTTCTGGCTGCCTTTTTAATGAATGTCTTTAACTCCGGTATCTTTCAAGACTGTCTTATGATTATGGTCTTAAATACCATAAAAAAAAAAAAAAAACTTCTGATTTTTCACAACAAACAACAAGAGCAACAAAAATACTTTCAAGTTGAAGGAACTGATTTGGCAGTTGAAATTAAATGCTTTAGTTCCGCCAGGTTTAAATGACTTTGTTTCTATTAAGAGCATCTTGAAATTAAAAGCGTTAATTAGATAGATTTATGTTTATATATTTTTTAACACTTTTTACTGTATATTTATTAAATTATACAAATGTATTTTTACATGGAATTTTTGGAAGTATTTGTAAGGATTTTTATTTATTCATTTGTTTTTTGATATATGGTTTGTTTTTTTTAGAGTATGGCACTTTAAAATGAGGCTATGTTTTTCCAGAGGAAATAATGTTTTTCTAAAGGAAATGATGTCATGATAAGTATTGGATTTAAGTGTACTTGTGTGTCTTAAAATTGTCTGAAGAAGTTTGCTTATTTTAGTAAACAAAAGTGCTAATTGGAACTGTTTTGAGTATCCGGTGTGGTCCTTTTTCCTCCTTCATTTTGTTGCAGTTTGTTCATTTTTTCTGACTTTCAAGTTGACTCTGTTTTTGAACTAAGCGACTCTTTTTTTCAAAACCTATAAGGACTCCAAGGTGACTATCACTTCAGGAAATTTTGCAGTCATCAGGGTAGTCACTTTTGCAAAGCTTCTTCATTTTATTCTTTACAAACATTTAAATTCAATGACCATGTTACAAATATTGTTAAATAAAATTAGAGATGTTGTACAATTCTAGAGCTTTCCTTTTGTATTATACCTAAATAGCTTCAGCCAAGTCATATGTTCATCCCTCACTGTTTAATCTAATCATTTAACTGAGTTTCCACTTCTTTGCTGACTAACTTAAAAAGAGTATATTTATTATTTATTTATTTATTTATTTATTTACATTTGTTTACCAGGAAATTCCAACTGGACACAGGTCCTTTTTCAGTGGAGGCCTGGGGAGAAAAGCACCACAGAACAATAAATGAGCAGCAGAGTACATGAAGAACAATTGAATATACATACAATAGCAAATAATACATACTGCAGCAAACATTAGCTATGCATACGATATGAAACATAGTAATGAACAGATATACCAATATCTAGCTAAAGGCTAGGAATAAAGGTAGAATGTATATACAGACACTGTTCTAAACTCACATACCTAAATCCTATATACAAATATTGCACTAAACTCAAGCAGGCATAAAGCAGAAGCTCCACATGAAGGTAGAACAAGCTAGAAGTGCTAATGGGATGGAAGGGGAAGATAGAGGAGTTAGAGAGGAGACTGAGTGAGTAGTATATGTGGTAGTGGGAGGATGCTAGGTGTAAGTCAGGTGGATATGTATTTGGAGTTGAGATGAAGCGAGGTAGTTAAGCATGTTATAACAGGTCTGAGAGATTGAGTGTGGAGGAAAGGGGAGGGTAAAGGGTGAGCCAGAGCCTGCAGTGGATGGAATGCAATAATCAGATGGTGTGAGGCACAGTGGCTAGGGGAGGGGAGGGGAGAGGAAGGGGAGGTAAAAAGGAGGGTTACTAGTCAGGATTTGTGTATGGACATAACCGGAGACTTTTTAAGTGAGTTTTTAGTGCAGTCTTGAAGTGATTGCAAGAAAATAGTGTGGTTATAGAGGGTGGGAGTTTGTTCATAATCTGCATATGACTGACAGTGGATCTGGATATGAGTATATGAAAGAAGATGTAGATATATATATATATATATATATATATATATATATAATCTACATCTGTATACAGTACATATGCCCAAAATGTATATAACAACAATAACTATATTCCCTGTCAATAGATATGCTCTAAATGTATATAACAGTATAGCCTATTCCCTGTCAATAGATATGCCCTTAATGTGTATAACAGTATATCCTATTCCATGCAATAGATATGTCCTAAATGTATATAACAGTATATCCTATTCCCTGTAAATAGATATATCCTTAATGTGTATAACAGTATATACTATTCGCTGTCAATAGGTGTGTTCTAAATGTATATAACAATATATACTATTCACTGTGTATAGATATGCCCTAAATGTATATAACAATATATACTATTCCCTGTGTATAGATATGCCCTTAATGTGTATAACAGTATACTCCCTGTCAATAGATATGCTCTAAATGTATATAGGATCCTAGGAAGTTACTGGCTAATGGCTTTAGGGACCTTACAAGCCTAGAGAAGTTCTACCCTTATGTTCACAATCAGCAGCTATTGCCCCTGTCCAAGAGGGACACAGGTGAATCCATGGGGTGAATTTAAGGTTACCCATCCAATCGTCCAGACTGCATTTGAAGAGGGCCAATGAGGTGTTGTGTTTGACATGAAGTAGGAGTCTGTTCCAAAGGTGTGGTAACCTCTGTGAAACAAATCTGTCCCTCCAGCAAGTTCTATTAATGTCACATACCAGGTTATGGTCTTTAGAGTGAGTAAACCATGTACCATTTGACTTATGGATATGCAGCATTTCCAATAAAGCAGGGTCAGAGATTGCCTTGTATGCAAGGCAGAGATCACCTCTGAGTAGTTTGTATGAAACAGAATAACATAACAGTGATTTCAGACGATCCATGTAGGACAGATGCTGAAGACCTTGAATTTTCCTTGTGCAGAGCCTTTATGGTCTCTCCAATTGCTGCAGGTGCTTGGAAAAGTACATACCAAAAGGGATATTGTACTCAATTATTGGCCTGATGAGAAAAGAGTACAGGGAGGTTATAACTTATTTTTTTCTGCCCTTACTTATGAGATGGATGAGCAATATAGAATGCTCTTGTTACCACTGTGGAAATAAGGTGGTCAAAGATAAGGTAACTGTCAGCCTGTGTGCCCAGGTGTCTCACCAGTGAGTACATACTTAGGGTACTTCTATTGATGTGAGTAGTTAGCAGGAACATCGCTCTTACTGAAAGTGATGATAATACATTTTTCTGCATTGAGGTTAAGGCCATGAGTTTGACACCAATCATTTGTTTGTTAAAGACCCTCTTGTAGGATGTTGACATCATTTGGTGAGTCTATGACCACTACCAGTTTGCAGTCATCAGAAAAATTTGTCAGTCACAGATGTTTAGTTTTTGCTTGTACTTCGGAGAAATAGATCCCAAACAGTAAAAGTCCCATGACTATTCCCTGTGGAACACCACTGATTAGATGTCTGCTGTTGGAGGTCGGTTCCCTATTTTCACTATGTGTTCTATCAGTGATCCAGTTAGCGACCCATCTAATGATATAAGGGTTGACACCTAGCTGGGTGGGTTTGTCAATGATGCCTGAGTGAGGATAGTGTCAAGCACCTTGGCTAAGTTTAGGTAGACTGTATGCACAGATTTCCCCTCATCCAGGGCCTTGGTGACTGTCTCGAAAAAGTCCACCAGGTTTCATAGGCATGATCTCCCTTTGTGAAATCCAAACTGAGTAGGGTCAAATGTTTGGAGATTACCTATATCTTTGTTGATAAAGTCCATGATGATTTGCTCCATGGCCTTCCAAATAAGGCTAGTCAGGCTAATAGCCCTCTGGTTCCCAGGCTCAGTGGAAGCACCACCTTTGTGCAAGTGAATAATGGTGGCCGTTTTCCATTCTGTCAGGATGAAAATGGTGCTGAGACTATAACTGAAAAGAGTATCCAATGGTGTTGCTAATTCTTGTTGTAGCCCATGTAGGACACAGCCTGGGATGTTATTAGGTCCCATAGATGCTGTGTTTTTGGCATTAGACAGGGAGTTTATGACCAGCTCTTTAGATATACAAGGTAGGGGACAGGTGATAGGGGTGTCATGGGGTACATGTGGTGGGGACAGAGGAGTGAAGTTTTCACAGAACCTATCATCCAACAGGTTAGCTATGTCCACAGGCTCAGTATATGTGCTTTCATTAACTATGATTTCAGCACAAATCTGGGCCTTTCCTTTTAGAGTATGGATGTAACTAAAGAATGTCTTATGGCTGGCGTTAGTTAAGGAAGCTAATTTGGATTTGTAGTTTGCTTTGGAGGATTTCACAAGAGGCTTATTTGGTTGTTTAAGCCACCTGTCAGTAGATATGCCATAAATGTATATGACAGTATATCCTATTCCCTGTCAATAGATATGCCCTTAATGTATATAACAACATATACTATTCCCTGTCAATATATTTATAGGGAATGGTATATGCTGTTCTATACTATTTCTTATCAGTATATTTATATTATGGTTTATCAGTACATCCTGTGTACTAAATAACATCACTTTAGTAATTTCCATGCATAGTATTTGTATTCCCTTTAAATAATACATGCATGCATTGTTAACATATTTGTTATTACATGCATGCATTCTTAACATATGTGTTATTACATGCATGCAATAACATATGTGTTATTACATGCATGCATTCTTAACATGTGTGTTATTACATGTATGCATGCTTAATATGTGTTATTAATGTAAGTTTTCTTACACTGTTAACCCATCTCATTGCAGTTTTCTGTTTCTGCAGCATTTCTTCATAGGCTTACAATGAAAATGTGCATGTGCTGCCTTCTGCTCTGTCAGATTATCTTGATAAATTAATGCATATAAATAAAAACATAAATAAATAATAAATGAAATATATTTGCTAGCAAGACAATGAGTATCTGATGCAATGACTTGACATGGCAAGGCTGAACAGATTATTAAAAAAGTGTCAGGAATACCTCATCATTTCTTTACAGTTCTTCCATTCCTACATCTGCATCTAATAAATATACCAGCGAACATCCGTTCCTGTATGCTTCCGTTCTTATTCTCCTGTTCAATGTCTGACTAACCCTGCTTATTGATATTACATTTATTGAACACCTCAGTTTCTCACAAAGCCCATCTTTTACTAGCTTTGCAAATAATGTTGACAGATTCCCCAAGTCTCTCGGTAAATGTATCTCAAAGTGAATGTTTTATTTGATCAAAAATCATTGATCCTAAGTGAATGACTACCATAACAGGTACATCACATTTATTTAATATTGACCAATCAGGGTGTAGCTGACTCCATCACATTTTTTTCTGTTGAAAAACTGCACTATGAAGTCTTCTGGTTTTATCCTCACTGCCCTGTCTATACTCTTCACGTGGGTCTCCCTACTGGCCTGGTGGACAATCATGTGCCCTAGACACTGGGCCAGTATTGGTTTTGTATAGAATAGTATAGATAAGAAAAACCTGTTAGTATTCAGAAGTGCAGATGCCTGAAGAACCTTCCAGACTCACCATATGATGTAGAGTTTACATGTCAGTAAGCAACATCTGTCCTGCACCTTTATCTCTTGAGATGACACATTTTTTATTCAGAAATTCTGTCACATTGAAATGAAAATGTGTGAACTCTCCTTCCCCTGTAAAACCAGTAACCTAATGCTTTCCTCATAGAATCCCAAAAGGGATTTCAGGTCAGACAAGCATTGCATGCATTCTGAAATACAGCAGCTGAATTGCTTTTCACTGTACAACACCAGAAAGGCTCATCCAGACTCTGCTACACTTTGCTGTGAAGGAAAGGTTAGTTTGCTGTTATTTTTTGTATTTCTGTATTGCCTTTCTATATTTTGAATACTGTAGTTTGTTTTCTTTACCTTGTGTTTTGCTTGCATTCTGTTTTAACAGCATATTAAAACTTCAAAAGAGACCACAGCTCTCTCTGTTCTGAGTCAGGCAGAATTTTTTCCTTCCCTCCCTCCCACCCATTTAAGTTGTCTTGTTAAATACCACTGTCTTTCTAGTTTCCCGCCTCTTATGTTAATCTGACCATATATCTCATTTCTCTCTACTTTCACTGGCTTATGTGAGTAATCACAAAACCATCACTTTTGAAATCCCACCCCTTCAATTATTTAAATTTATTGGCCATCCTACAGTATTTCATAGTACCAAAATACAAAAGTAACCACCCCTTTCAGTCCATCTTGCTGTTTTAAAAATAGTAACTCTCCACTAAACCTTAACTTTTTAAACAGGTAAAACTCAAGTTACCTACTTTCATATCTAACTTCTCTAGTGCACACTGCAGAGTGCATTCTTTTCAATCTTACCTTTAAGCATCCCTGTTACTAGCACTTTCTCTAATACCTAAAACGATCATCTCTACTTGACTCCAAGTAGACTTTTCTCTATCTGTTAAACCTAGCACTTGCTCCTACAGTACTTATTACCTTGATACGGCACTCTTATAGATAGCACCCCAAAAGGCAAACCCCCATTTCTCGCTCACCCACATACCCCGGAATCTCTTTTAAATTTTTTTGTCTAGTCCTTCTAGCATGTCGAGGGATCAGTTGCTAGTGTCCTCTCCTGCTCAGCTGGTGAACCTGGGAATATTGAGGCAATGTTACAATTGCCTCATGTACACAGACAACCCTCTCCTCCTCCCACAAAACACAAATACATGCGAGAGATGCAACTATACGGCCAAACTGGAGGCTGAGCTCTCTCAACATAGGACTGGCAAGACCAGTCAGGAGGAGAAGGTTACCACACACACTATAGACCCAGTCTCACATAGTACCATCACAACCTCAAATCATACACATAAACACACAAAGACATACTCGATGGCTCTGATCAAAAATCTACCAAAACAGCAGAGGCCACCAAAGCAGACACCCAAACAACCACCACCTCAGAACACAACACCTGCAACACATAGACCTCACAGTCAGAGTGTCAAACAGTCACAGCCCTTAAGGCCAAACACAATGCCAGACACACTAGTCATTGGTGACTCCATAGTCAGACACACTGACGTCCCGCTCACCAGACTGAGTAAGGAGAAGGTCACAGTAAGCTGCCTGTCGGGCGCTAGAATCCGCCACATAACGCAAGCACTCAGGTCTCTCAACAGCAGGTACAAATACGACTCAGTCATTGTCCACGCTGGTGTAAACGACCTGAGACGTACCTCCTTGGACTACATGAAAAGAGACATGGAGGAGCTCTCTGATTATGTAGCCCAGGCAGGTATGACCCTGACCTTGAGCAGTATCCTACCTTCACCAAGAATGATGCCACAATACAGAGATAAGATGATCAGCTTTAACAATTGGCTTAAACTCTGGTGTCATTCAAAGGGGATCCAATGTCTGTCTGCCTGGGATGACATGCTGGACAAGCCACGCTGCTCGCAAGGGACGGCTTGCACCTGTCACCCTGGGATTCCGGATATTGGCAAAGGCTCTTGCCACCCCATAGTGCCTTTTTAGGCAAGGCTCAAATTCTAAACCTACCACCCTAGAACACAAAAAGGAAAAAACTAAGGGTAATGCTGCTCAATGCCAGAAGTCTAAATCTCAAAATGCACGCACTCGAGGCCCTTCTCAGTATGGAGAACATCGATGTCTGTGCAGTGACAGAAACCTGGTTCAAAGCTCCTGAGAGCACCCCAGCACTATCAGGTTTTACCTCTTATCATGCATTCCGGCCCCAAAATCCGGACAATACCAAGAAAGGAGGGGGGGTATCCATATTCATCAAGGACACCCACACCTCAAGACTGGTGGCAACGCACGATGCATCGGAGACCATCCAGGTGCAATTAACCATAGGCAAGACTGCTCTGCAAATTGTAGCATGTTACAGGCCACCCTCACAAACTCAGGAACCTCACATGGCCTTCCTGAAAACACTAGAGGGATAAATGTATCACCAAACACCATCATACTAGGTGACTTCAATTACCCTAATATAGACTGGGAACACTACTCAAGCCCAAACACCCTAGCCCAAAAGTTCCTGGAATTCATAAACTCAAATGCCATGGAACAACTAGTCACCATCCCCACAAGAGGAGAAAACATACTTGATCTCATCATCATGAACATGGGAGCACAATGTTCAACACCGAAGTATACCCCTCACTGGTGAGATCAGATCACAAACTAATCTCGCTGGAAGTCCTCATCCCACCCCACCTGAAATAAAAAGACCACAGTAAAGAACTTCTGAAAGCCGACTTCACACTTCTAAAGACTAGTGTGGTCTCCTTTAAGTGCCCCGAGCCGGCGGAAAACAGTACTCAAGCCGCTGAATCACTTACAAATGCCTTCTACCAGCACCTGCAGGACTGCATGGATAAGGCAATCCCAAGCAAAACAAAGACTCTTTGTACCAAAGGCAAGCGTCCAGTCTGGTGGACCCCAGCCATAAACAAACTCTACAACAAAAGGAGGAAGCTACTACAAGATAGAGCAGAATCCTTAAAAGGTAAGACACCCTTGATCACTATAAGTAAAAAACTAAGAGCTCTCATAAAATCTTCCAAAGCAAATTTTGAGAGAAAAATAGCTAAAGACTCAAAAGACAATCATAAGGCCTTCTTTAGCTATGTTAGAAACCTGGGAGGAAACTCCCAGATATGCTCAGAACTAGTTCAAAATGATGTGAAGATTACTGATCCTACAGACATTGCCAACATACTGGCTGACAGGTTCAGTGCAAACTTCTCCCCTCCCCAAAGGAGAGATATCTATACCAAGCGATTGCAGCCCCCAAACATCTCCAACGCCCAAGTGAGAACTGCTCTCTCCAAAGCAAAAACACAGCATCCATGGGACCTGATGGTGTCCCCGGCTGTGTGCTCCACGAACTCAACGAGGAATTAAACCCACAGCTAGGACAGCTGTTTAATCATAGTCTTACCTCTGGATACGCACCCAGGAGTGGCGACTGCAACTGTGGTCCCACTTCACAAAGGCGGTGCCTCCACCGACCCTGGAAATTACCGCCCATTAGCTTGACAAGCCTTATCTGCAAAGCCATGGAGAGGATCATAATGGACCTCATAAATAAAGACATAGGGAATTTGCAGACTTTGGATCCATCCCAGTTTGGCTTTGTCAAAGGCAGATCATGCCTTCTAAACTTGGTTGACTTTTTGAAACAGTCACCAAAGCCATTGATGAGGGAAAGGCAGTCCATACAGCCAACCTCGATCTGGCGAAGGCCTTGATACAATACCCCACTCGGGTATCATTGAAAAACTCATCAGCTTAAATGTTAACCCATACATCACAAGATGGGTTGCAAACTGGCTGAGTGACAGAACCCACAGGGTCAGAGTTGCTGGCGCCATGTCAGACTCAAAGCCTGTCACAAGTGGTGTACCACAGGGCTCAGTCCTGGGCCCACTCTTGTTTGGCATCTACTTTTCCAGTACAAGCAAACACAGGAGGGTTATGGCTGACAAAGTTTGCAGATGACTGCAAACTGGGCGCCATAGTAGAAAACACATCTGACACAGATATCCTTCAGAAGGGTCTCACAGAAACGGATAACTGGTGCCAGAGCCATGGCCTAAAGTTAAATGCCAAAAATGCATAGTCATACCCTTCGGGAAAAACAAGGTTACCCCTAGCTACCAAATAGGTGGCAATCCACTGAGCACAGAAGAAGTTATCAGGGACCTGGGGACCCAGGTTGATAGTAGTCTGTCATTCGACACCCATGTAGCTAAAGAAGTTAGGAAGACCTTCTACATTGCCCACCTTATCATGAAGGGATTCTCATCTAGATCAAGGGAGGTCATAGTCTCCTATACTCATCACTCATCAGACCAATGATTGAGTACAATGCCCCATTCGGAATGTATCTGACCCGACACTTGCAGCAGCTGGAGAGGCCACAAAGTTCCTCACCAAAAGGATAAAGGGTCTCAAACATCTGTCCTATGCTGCCCGACTGAAAGAACTCCAGCTCTATTCAGTCGCTTATTGCTTGCTCAGAGGTGACCTTTGCCTAACATACAAGGCCATGTCAAACCCAGATTTGATGAATATGCTTCACCTCAAAAATCTAGATCCATCAGAGCCACAAGGGCGGAGACTTAAACCTCGACATGGCTATTAATAGGACGTGCTGGAGGGATAGATTCATCACCCAAAGACTCCCTATGCTGTGGAATAAAATCCCGGTATATGTGAGACAGAGCACCTCGCTGGCCTTGTTCAAGAGAAATCTTGACCAATGGATGGGAGATCGCAGATATACCCCAGGGATTACCTCAGTGTCACTGCTCGACAGAGGCACAGCAAAATAATGGGTATAGTTCCCCATACTAAAGGGGTGGCGTAAGCCACAAAACTATGGGCTAGGCTTGTAAATGCCCTCGGGCAGATAGCCTAGTATGAACCTATGAACCTATGAACCTATGTACAAGAGAAGGACCATCATTCTAATTTCTTTGTGATACATGCTAATGGTTATCCATCATGACTATCTTACAAACAGTAATTTCCAGTACAGTCTGCTTTTCTATGGTCATGACACTATAATCCTTTCTTTAAGTCAAGCCTAGTAATTCAACAGTACTGAATGGTCTAAAAGGCAACTATTTCACTAAGGTCCTTGTTATATGCATATTCTATTTTGTTTATGCATTCAGCGAAGTCATGTGTATTATTTCATTCAGAAAGTAATCCCATTCAGACTTTGTACCTTTTGTTCTACCACCCCCCCTGCCAACTTACCTATTAATGTTCTGCTTAACTGCCAACATCTGGATCAAGTTACTCTGTCTAGTAACTGTAGCTAAGAACTTACTGCAGACAAGCATATCTTAGCCGAAGGAAACCTCTTATCCTTTTCTACTTATTTGTAAAGACTTCCTTTGTCATTCGTCCAGTATTACATTCTGAATTAAATCCTTGATCTTAAGTGATTTGCCTGCTAACTGTAATGGTCAGTGCTGCTGGCTGAAGATACCACCACCAAACTAAAAATCACAAATCAGCAAACCTCCATTCGTCGAACGCCTATTCACTAAATCCACTAATCATCAAACTGAGTTTTCAGAAAATTTTTTGCAGGGCAAACCAATATTTGGCCACCAACTGGAATTTGTCTTTTTCCCCACTGTAGTGTGATCTCGGAGTTGGTATATTTAATTGGGCGGGTGAGGGGGGGGGCACAGCCTCACACCTGGGTAGGTGTTAAGCTTTATGGTTTTGTTTACAGTCGCTAGGGTAGGCTACCATTAGTTTGCCCTAGGAAGAATGTCTGTGATAACTCAGTTCAATGATTAGTAGGTTCAATGAATAGGTGTTTGATAAATAAAGGTTCTTCGATTTGTGATTTGCCGAAGTGCTATATACTGCAAGGTACCCCATTCATTTTCACACATCATGCCTGAGTCTACAAATCCCTTTGTCTTTGGATCTAGAGCAATCTGTCAAAAGATCTAAAAAGGGAAAAGTGCCAGCTATTGAGTTTTCAGCTCCAGGCAAGCCCTAACATGTAATGCTGTATTTCCTGCAACTAAGCAAAAGTAACATCACCACTGAACATGGCTCCCACATCTACCATCCATATAGGCAACGTAAAACCATGGTAGTCTTTTTGAGATTTATCTGTCTGACTTTGTTGCTGTAAACCACTGGTACCCTAACTAATTCCTTATCATCCCTGACAATCACTGCATTAGCATATACCTAAACATATACATGAAAAACAACCCTTCCAGATAGAAAGATTTTCTTTTATAAGATTGCTTATGAGCACTTGGAAGGGCTTTCTTGATACTGAAATCAAGGGCAGGGAAATATTTATGATGGTCTCTACTGTCAAAATTTTAACAGATACCTTAGCAAATAATTCTTATGTTCCTAGTAATGAATGTATTGAATGTTGTGTTTTGTTTGTTATCACAGTACATAATAAATATGCTTAAGAAACACCAGCATGAATTGAGAATGAGTAGAATCTTTGGTATCAACTCAGCTTCTGATGGAGTAATTGTACAGCTTTGAAAATCAAAAACTGAACAAAAATAAATAGAAAAAAAGTCACGGCAAAAGTACAAGAGCAGGTACATATACAGACACTGTACAACTAGAACCATTCATACTATAGAAATTAAACAGCTGGTCATTTTTCATTAGTAAACTAGGTCTTTAGCAAAAATAAATTGCTTCTGCTAGTAAAGCACTTTTGGAACATGCTACTACTTAATATTGTGAGTCCTTCTTCAACACTCCAGCTTATCTGAAAAATGTTTGATCATTTTGTGCTAAATGTAGAAACTAAGGTGTTCCAGAAAACCTAGCAAGCCCGTTTTGAAACAGAATTGGTGATGTTCCTATAGAATTCAAATGGGAGATTTTAAAGCAATTAGAGGATACAAGTGGTACTGCGACTAAAAAACAAACACAGCATGAGTATTATAACTATACTGAAACAAATTAATGGAGTGGAAGGGCAAAAAATCTGAGTATAAAGTAGAAGTAAATTATTATACTTCTGAATGCAAATGTACTACTGAGCTTCTTAATAACACAAGAGCACAGCACAGCCAATAAATTATAACAGTTTACAAGGAAAAAGGAGATAAATCTTCTAGCCAGTAAGCTTACAGGCAGAAACTCAGGAGAAATGACACAGCTATTCAGGTTTACGTTAATCGGTAGGGACAGAATGCATTTGTGGAGAAAAACAGGTAAATGAGCTTGAGTTGCAGCTCTATTATTCCTTGATGGGGACTGAAAATGAGGCAGGAATGGAGCGCTTCCAAAAATCAATGAAGTATCACAAACAGTGGCAGAAAAAAAAGAAGGCTATGATGTTACAATTAAAAATAGAAGCTACATGGAGCTTAAAAGGTAAAGCTGAGGAAGAGATGCCTTCACTATGTTTATATAACTAATGAAATACTAATAAGTAACAGAATTTATAAGAATATTTTCTTACTTTCTTTCTTAGTAGAAAATATTATATATCCTGGCCAATTTAAGAATCCTTAATGAACTAAGAATAGCATCTCATAAACAAATTATAAGCACATCTTCCATTCTGTTTGACCACTGGCTAAAATGCTCATCACAAGATGCAAAAATATTAATGGACAAGATTACTAGGCCTGTAACAGACTTAGTTTAGTGGTCTGTTTGGTAGAAAATGATAGCTTGACTGTGTTTAGAAGAAAAGAAAGAGGTCGTCCAGCTACTGTACATCCTGTAATAGTAACAAATAGCTGCATTTTCAGAAACCTTTTGATTATTAAGTAGGAATAGGTAATGGTGCATTTATTCATTCATTCATTCATTCATTCATTCATTCATTCATTCATTCATTTATTTATTTATGTGTGCATTTATGTGTTTGCATATGTAATTAATTATATATTTAGTTAGTTAGTTAGTTATGCTTTGTTGGTAAGATTAGTTGGACTATGCTAGCAGTTTCTTTCGATAGGAAACCAGAGGTTATTTTCTTACTGATTAATGGACATTTGATCTGGGCACTGGTATAAGTCCCCTTAGTATCTTTGTCAATGTGTCCATTTCCAGTACAGAGGCAGTTAGAGGAAGTAGGGTAATTGTGAAGATAGGACTGTGGAAAGGCAAGCAATTTTTGGACAAGGAATTACAACTGCAATATTTGGAAGGGACATAATGCGCACTGTATAGGAATCACTAATCTCCAATAAAGAGATGTGGGTGATGAATTATTAATAGGCCTAATGCTACAGCAGGATAATTTTACCATGTCATGACGTGATAAAGTAGGAAGATGAATATCAGCTTCAGATATAGAACAGGATGTACAGGTGGATATGGCTAGTTTGGATGAAGGAGAAGGAGTAAGTTTGTTGTGGTTATTGTTTCTAGGAGTGGCAAGACTGAGACAGAGCAGAGCAAGCATTCATGTGCCATTGTGTCAACTGTCGACAGACGAGATGCAATAGAAATTTCAAGATGTAGATATGGACTAGTGGTAAAAATCAAAATTAAAAGAAGTATCCTTCAACAGATACTTTCTATGGGATAATATTATTATACAATTAGATGTTATGGCACATGATTCATAGGAGTTTCGTGGCTATACAGTCATTCACCTGCTATGCTTTACCAATATCTACCCTCAGGCTTTACCTCCACTTTCAAGTAGGTCAGGCCAGTTAGTCCTTGCATAAATTTTAGACAACATCTAGTTGTTTACGTTTAGTTTGTATGAAGATATTGTAACACATTTCTTGACCTGCAAAGGAAGCTTTTTGCAGGGAAGGGTGGGGGGCGGGGTCCTTGATGGAGAACGTTTTCTTGGTATGTAAGTGGAAGAAAAATGTGTTCATTTCAAACAACTTCATCTTTACTGCCAAGAATGTGATGATATGAAAAAAAAAATTATATTCAATTCTGAACAGCTGATATACATTGTTTGTTTGTATCTTTCGGCTTTCCCGGTTAGGGGTCGCCACAGCGGAACTCCAGTCCGCTAATGATTGGTAGTGGATTTTTATGTACCGGGTTACCAGTCCTAATGCACAACCTTCAACGAAGGCACACCCCATTCACGTATGCCTCCACACAGAAGACGCTCTAGCTGAGAATTGAACGGGACAACATCTTGCTATGAGTTGACAATGCTACCGCAACACCACCATTAAGAAGTTAAAAAAAAGACAGGATTTAGAACTTGTTTGTGATATAAATAACATATATATATATATATATATATATATATATATATATATAAAATTAAAAGACACTAGAATTGTATAGATTAGAATGAAGGACTGTGATGTTATACTGAATGTTAAAAAAAATAAAGTACAGCTTTTAACCAGTGTTTTAATAATACATTGGAACAGAAGGGTACTCAGTTACTAGCGAAGCCAAAAACATGCATCTCATGTGGAATAAATGAACAATTGGTTGTGACAAAAGGTATTTCCAACATTAGAATAACAGAATCTCTTAGAGACGTAAATATCTGGGAAACATTGCGGCAAACTTCTTGCATCAGCTCATTTTCAGTACATATCATACATCCACTTCATCACATCAATCCATCAAACCACTAAGCCTTCAACTTATGTTGAGCCTGTAAAGAAAAAAAAATTGCCAAAGGCTCCTAGCATACACTCTGAAAAATCTCAGATTTCACCACACCATGCAATGCCTAGCCCACTAAGTCATCTGACACAAACAGAAATGTCTTATTCATGGATGGCTCTATAGTTGGCCACACAAACTCTGCATTTAACAGACTTGATTAGAACAGGGTACCAGAATCTGTGATGTCACAAGGCCCCCATTGTCCCTTAAATCAGACCTGTATGATTACAATCCAGTGATATGTGGGAGCAAATGACCTGAGACACCCTACCTTGAGGGAGATGTAGAGAGACATGCTGGATCTTAATATGCAAGTGTTAGAGGCCGGAAAAAATCTATTCTTGAGTAGTATCTTATATTCAACAAGAATGGTGTCTCGATTGGAAGACAAGATAATTGGCTTTAATAGTTAATTAAAACTAAAAAAAAAACTTTTGAGATAACAGGTATGAGTAAACAGAAGGATAAGCTATAATTGACTGCATTTGTATATATTAGGGCTGTCAAAAAAACAGGTTGATTTTGTACGGATATAGCAATTTTAACAATTTTACCACATCATTTTTTAATAACTTTTTAAGAGGGTAGAGCATCTGTAAAATCTTTACTGTGATCTGAATTGTATTTGTATGAAATTAACATTTACATTGTAATATAATGTAATTACAGATATACACATTTTAGCTGAATGGTATGAAATGTTTCTAGGTTTTTAAAGCTTCTTAATCCATTTAAGTGTACATAGTATAACAGTATTTAATGGTAAAATAGGAATTTATTGATATCTATTTATATATATATATATATATATATATATATATATATATATATATATATATATTTCTTTACTAACTTTATTTTTATTTTTTTACTAATTTTATTCTTTTATTTTCTGTAAAAATAATTGATGTGGTTTGAACACAGTTAACCCAGAAAGAAGGTTTCCATTTACAAGCTAATGAGTGAAGGACAGCCCCCTTTCATTGGCTGGTAGAGCTATGACCAGAAAGGGAATGTATTTAAATGTTTAAACATGGATGAATGATTTTACCTGAAGAAATCTCACCACTGGTGGGACAAAAAGCACATTGTACTTATTGTCTCTATTGTTTTTATTGTACTTTATAGTATTTGGTCACATTAAAGGACATATTTTGTACAACTTTGGAGTGTATCTCACATCCTTCTACAGGCGTACTGTTTGGTGTTGCTGTTTCACTTTTCCTGGTTAGTGGCTTTAATAGTTGTCTAAGTAGTAGTTGTCATTCTAAGGGGATCCAGGAAGTGTTAGCTTGAGATGAAATGGTAGACATGACTACCTGTTTAGACACAGATGGTTTACACCTCTCATACCACTGCATCCACATAATGACTAAAGCTTTTGCCACCCTTATAGTGACTTTTTAGGTACAGTCTCACTACTGGGCATTCCTACATAGGAAACTCAAACCCAAATTCAGACAACATCACGGTGAAACTGCTCAACACTAGGAGTCTAATGAACAAGCTGCCAGATCTTGGGGCCCTCCTCTAATTCAGACCCCTTTACTTTATTTATTTATTTAATTTATTTAACATTTGTTTACCAAGAAAGTCCAACTGGGACAGAACCCATTTTCAGAAGGAGGCCCAGGAAAAAATGCTCCAGATACATGTCTTTGGAATGTGGGAGGAAACCCATGCGAATGCACAGAGGACATGCAGAATCTGCAAAGAAGGAACCCCAGCCGGGAATCGAACTGGAGAACCTCTTCCTGTGAGGTGACAATGCTAACCACTGCAACACTGCTCCATCCTGTGTCATATCTGTGTAGTTGCACAGACATGGTTTAAATGTAATGCAACAGTGTCTCTAGACCTGGGTTTAATGGCTGTCATGCCTTCAGCTCATGGCTAAGTATGAGGAAATATCTGTGTTTGTCAGAAACATCATCACCTCATATCAACTCATCTAACACCCTAACTTCAAGCTCTTAGGGATCCAAATTGCCATTAAAAAATCCAATTATTAATTCATTGGTAGCAACAGAGCCCCAGCAATGCCCTCCACAGATCATGGAAATCAGCTTAATACCACTGAGGAGCTAAATATCAAGCCAACTAGCTTCTTCCTACGGTCCTTTTACCTAAGTATAGACTGGCACACTTAAACCTCTAAGAATGGATATGCTTTGTTAAATTGTAAGAGTACCCACTTAAGGCTATGATAGCCTTGCCCTTTTCCTTACCAAACTAACCATGCCTGCACCCCACCTCACATGTCCTCATCCCCGGTTAAACCTGAACAGAAATCAGTTACATTCTCTGTCACACATAATGGTACCACCCCATCATCACCCCCCTAACCAAAACCATCTGTAGGGACTTCTGCAGGGCAATAATAAGTCAGCTTATAGAAACCCTATGCAAAATTCCCAGCAGTCTATCACATATGGATCCAAGTAAAATGACTGCCACAGTCACCTCCAATTTTTACCTTTATCTAAACAACTACACATAAAACTTTCTACCTCTCTGCCCTAAATGTATTGGTAAATTCAGAAAACAACTGTCTAGTGGAATTGCCATATTAATAAGCGGTATAACAAAAGAAGGAGAATAATGAACAGTTTTAAAAAATTCCTATTCCCCTACCTCCAGACCACACCGAAACATGCCAGCTTGAAATCTAAGAGTACTATTAGAAAATATAAAGAAAAGTAGAAATGTTTGGCTTCTTGAGGAGCAGATGCTGTCTTTTGAAACTAGTAAACATATTTGAAAAGATTAAAGAGGCTGCGGAAACTACTCACTTTGTGCATGCTGTTTATCTTGATTTGACCAAGGCTTTCGACACTGTCCCCCATGCTGGTATTATTGAAAATGTAGATAGACTACAAATATTAATAATAGTGTGCTTCATAATAACAACAAGATGTACTTAAGAAGAGATAATTACTGTTTGTTTTCAAACCAAGTCTATTTTAAATAGGACAAGTGAAAAGGAAATGCAATGAAGAGCTCAGAAGGTTAGAGGTATGAATTCTATTGGTAATAAGGGTAAAAGACAGGACAAATAAAATTAATGTAGGTAGTCCTAAAGACAAAAAAGAAAGAAATTGCTAACCTAAACTTGTTTTGGCTAATGTTATTTTATTATTAATGATGTTACAAGTTACATGTTGTAAAGGGTGTGAAGAGGCAACTACAACTATTATCTAATCGAATAAGCAATAGATTCCTGAGTAAGACATACCGAGAACATTACAATTTGAATTATTATAGAAAACTGAAGTATTATAATAGTTTGGGTTGATATATATTCAGGCATCTCCACGATAATTAAAAACAGGAAGATTAAATGTTTAGCTTTTCTGTAGGAAGAGTGTCTGTCGTAGGTATAAAGCGTACAGTGCAACCCGTGAGGATAATGATAATATAAGCAAACATGAACCTGAAGGAAAAGGAAGAGCATTTTGAAGAGCTAAAACCATAACGTCTGGTCACATGAATATTATTTTAAGAAGAGAGTAAAACTGTAGTTTAAGGAACAAGAAAGGTAAAATATCACATGACATATTTAAATGTAAAGAACTACTGTCTGACTTGTGGTAAGTTATATGTAGGGAAAGCAGAAAGAAAAAAATCAGAACAGAAAACAGGTAAGTGATGTGTTTGTAAAGGTGTAGAAAGCTCAAAGGGAAGTACAACTGAAGGATTTATTCACCACTTGATGAGACATTAAACCAAAGGTAGGTCGGGTAGATATAAAATATCCCAGGGCATCTATTAAAAAGAGTACAGGAAATTCCCCGTTGCCCTGGCTCAATTTCCCCCAGTAGTATAAATACCACCTTGTGTCTCCCCTGAAAAGAGGCCACCAGCCTAATGGGATTAACCTGGTTAAGAAACGATAACTGAAGTGAAATAAAATAAATTACGAACAAAACAAAATAAAATAGATAAATAAGTAAATCATTTGGCTGTACAGGCTATAAATGAGAGCAATAAAAATGCAGTGATTAAAAAGGGCAAAGAAGTTACCTGTTCATAATACAGATAAATAAGTGTTACACAAAGAAGTGAAGCAGTTTGAATGTAGCATGTAATGCTGAGTCCATCTTATTACTCACTGACAGTCTAGGGGAGTAAGAGGTCCCCTACCCTAAGTAACTTTGGTCACATACGTGTAATATGACAAATTTTGTTAGAACCATATACTACATCTGATGGTATGGTCCCTCAAAAACTTATGCTGCTAACCTCATTTCTATGAGCACAAGTTTGTGTAATTTGGACTAGAAGGCAGAGCTGACAGAAATAAGAGCTGAAGACTCCTGGATACTGTTTTATGACAAGTTACATTTTGTAATTGAAAAGTATACCCTACAAAATTAAAATGAGTTGGTCAAGGGATGAGCAATAATCCTTGGTAGACCAGGAAATTACTTAGCAATTGAGGAAGAAAAAGTCAGCCTGGGCCTCTTACAGAATGAATGAATGTATCAAATACTTTATATTACACTAGTAAACGTGTGCGGACGGAAATAAGAAAGGCAACAGCAGTATAAACTGAATTTAGCAAAGTATCCTATTGTTAATAAAAAGGTGTTCTTTAAAGATATTAGGTCCTCTAAAGGAGGTATACCCATGTAATGTTACCCTTGAATTAGGTGACAGTCTGAATACAGACCAGAAGCAGATTAACAGGGCCTATGCAGATTTCTTTGCTGACAATAATAGTGTTGTTGGTAACAGCAGTGAAGTCCCAAATGTAAATGTAACTTGTTTTACATTAAACATTCTTTAAGTGTGGGTCTTTAAGCCCTAGAATAAATAGCTTGCTTTTCAAACCAAATGAAAAACAACATCATTTCTGATTTATAGTACTTATAACAAATGACTCTTAATTAAGGTTCTGTTTCTCAAATAATGGAAGGCTACTAATATCATGCAGTTGCATAAAGGGGGAGGTTGGAGTCTGTTGAGCAACTAGAAGTCCATTAGACTTACATCTATATTAAGTCAGTGTTTTCATTAGGGTAATAGTTAAATGCATTAACGTAAATAACTATATTTTAAGGATATCAACCAGCACGGTGGACATCCTACAGAAGGGCCTCACTGAGACAGATGCCTGGTGTCAGAGCCATGGCCTCAAGCTCAATACCAAAAAGTGCATTGTCATCCCCTTTGGTAAAAACTCTGTACCCATGAACTACCACATAGGCAGCAGTCTACTTAACGCTGGATGTGTGATAAGAGACCTTGGGACCCAAGTGGACAGTAATCTCTCCTTTGATAATCACATCACCACAGTAGTCAGGAAATCCTTCTACGTGGCACACCTCATCGCAAAAGGGTTATCATCCAGGAAAAAGCGGTCATTGTTCCCCTTTACCTGACACTCATTAGACCCATTATAGAGTACAATGCCCCTTTTGGAATGTACCTCACAAGACATCTGCAGCAGCTGGAAAGGCCACAGAAGTACCTCACAAAGAGGATTGCTGGCCTCAAACAAATGCCTTACACTGACCGTCTCAAATAACTCCAGCTTTACTCCATAGCATATCGCCTACTCCGAGGTGATCTCTGCCTAACATATAAAGCTATGTCAAATCCAGAGCTGTTGGACATGCTGCACCTAAAGAAATCCCAATCCCTCTGAGCTGCACACTCTAGGGACCTAAACCTTGTTACCACAATAAACAGGACATGCTGGAGTGATAGATTCTTGTCCCAGAGACTTCCCATACTCTGGAACAAGCTGCCCATCTATGTCAAGCAAAGTTCCTCATTAGCACTCTTCAAGAAAAATCTTGATGAGTGGATGGGAAATAGGAAATACATCCCCGGGATCACTTCTGTGGCTCTGCTCGACAGGGGCACAGGAAAATAATTTTCTTGGGTGGCAGAAGCCAGGGAACCTTGTTGGCTAGGCTTACTTAGGCCCTTGGGCCGATAGTCTAGTAACCTAGCTATAAACCTATGGCTTTGCTCAGGACAGGTCTTGCAATGCTAATTTGCTTCAGTTTTATGCCATTGTTGTTACTGTGGGTATAGGGTTACAGGCTAACATACTATGTCAACATCCTGTTAACACTTTGGATTCTGTACTTCACACAACCATGATCTCAACCCTTAATGCCCGAAATATAAATCCTTTTACTATTAAGTGGATTTCAATTTGGTTATAGGATAGAAATTGCTGTGGTGAAAAAAGAACATCTTAACCGCTAGTTATGCTGTTAAGAGTGGACTGTCTTGTGACTCTAGGTTGGGCCCTTTTCTGCTTAATGTTTTTGACTACAATACCTTTATCAGACAATAGCTAGGTATTCAAATTTGCAGATGGTGCAAAACTTGCTAGGTTAATATTTTCAAGTAATAATCAGAAAGCATTTATTTTCTATTACCTGTATCAGTGACTGGATAGATACTCATCAGGCATTTATTATTACATGCAAATATAAAATAATGCATCTCAGACATCAATGTAGTCTTTGCCATTATGACACAAGCAATAACCTTCTGAAATCTTGCAAAGAGTTATGGACTTAGAGGTGTTGGCTGCAGTGGCCTGTCCTCTCAAAGATGCAATGGCATGATTGTAAGGACATTTTTCAGTATGTTTTGCATTGTTCTGAAATCATCTGTATTTAAAGAGGTCCTTTTGCCAGTGTATAATTTCCTTGAATATCGTATCCTAGAGTATGCTTCTGCATATATAGCCTCATGAATATCATTAGCGTGACAAAGGTTGAAAAATGTCTAAGCAAACTGTGAATGTGATGGAACAAAGAGAACAGTTTGACAGGTACACAGTTTGCAAGCTGTCTTTCAGGGCAACCTTGATCACTTACAGATGACTTGTAAACTAACTGTAATTTTTTTTCTTAAAGTGGAATCTAAATTGAAAAACAGTGAAATCTAAATGTTAGTTTGCAAGCTGACAATAAGCAATCACTAAATAACATTTGTAAACTATCAAACTGTTGTTTAAAAAGCTTGATAGTTTTCAAGATCTTATTAAAAAGCAACAATTGCATATAGACAATGGGGGATGTAAAATGACTGTGTTCTCTTGCTGGAGTCCTGTCCTTTTTCAAACTAGCTCTGAAGTGTAGTCAGATGAGTGTAACTAATTGATACATAGCAGCTACCAACTATGTGCAATGTTATATGATCAATTATTATTATCTTCAATTTAAAATTACATCAATGCTAAAAATCCGACATTGCTATCATGGAACTTCCTCCCATTTCCGGGCTGCCACATCCACTGACTTGCTTTCTGCATCTTCACTTTGCTTTGAATTCACTGGCTACCCTTGTGCCACTGACAGATTTTCAGGGAATCATGCATAGGTATTTCCCGTGAAATTTCTTCAGGCTGTTTTCTTAGGTATAAATATAACGGAACAGATGGTTTCTGAACTTAATAAGAAAATAATCACTTTTTATGATGCGATATTCAAGCAATTAGAGCATGTTACTTTAATACAGAATGCCTTACATTGGGGCCTAATTTTATTATAAAACTGGATAATTAAATGATACCATTGAGAGCAGCTTCTTTGTGGGGCAGAGGCAAGTACTAACAATTTTGACATTTTTTAGCAACATCAATACCCTCAACTACAAAATCCACTTAGCTTGTGTTTTAGATTCAAAGAAATGTGCATAGCTGCATGTCTGTATGCTGTTTTATATTTGCTTACATTTTTATTTTGGTGGGATAACATTACCACTGATAGAAAAGGCCATTATAATGAGGAAATCTATATGTTTTCCTCACCCATCTAACTCACTACAGATATACTGTGGTTGTGTATTACATTGTATACACTGGAAATCAGTCATTTCTCTGTAAAAGTCTATAAAAGCTTGGTTGTTATGTGTATCACATATTTTATCAATAAATTTTTGAGTGATACTGTAAAAGACTCAGACTCTTATATTAGTCTGTCAGTTACATACTGTACTCAGATTACCATTCTACTAATGAGATGTGTTTAGATTAACCCTAAATTTGGCTTGACTATATTTCTGTGTCAGTGCAGTGAATTTTAGTCCTGAAATCTTAACTCAATAATAAAATAAATACATGTAAAACCTTTAGATAGATGAATAATTTTTTTAAAAATCTTTTTCTGCAGAGGGAAACTCCAATGCATTCCTCGTAAGGAGGACATCAGCCCCACACTCCCTTTACCTGCATATACCCATGCCATGATTGGGTTGTACAGCCATGAGGAAAAGATGAAGACAACATACAGAGAGTCACTGTCATTTTGCCATAAAAATCATGCTGCCTTCTTTGTTTTTATGGCAAACACCTCTGAACAAGTTTAACATCATTTATTATAAACTGCTGAAACCTTACCAGTTGTAATTGATTGACTAGTAGGGTAGCCAGTTTTGTGTTATTGTCTACTCAGTGTGAAATTAGATGCCATTCCTGTAAACTTTTGTTTTTTTTATCAGCAGGAATTATTTCTAGTTTTATAGGTCCATAGGTTCTCTGTAAAAGTTCAGCCAAGAAATGAAGCTCAGCCATATCACCCAATACTATTGAGAGAGTAAGAATCACATCCCTTCATCAACTAGACCTTCTCCACATACTGATGGGGAAAATTTGAGATCAGCTTTCCAGGCATTCAAGTTGGTTTTAAAGGTTGCTAGTAAAGTGCTCTGCTTGAGAAGTAAGGGCAGCCTATTCCAGAAACGGAATACATTAGGTTAGACATCTGACATGCCATCTGTTTTTGTTGATTGGATTACATGGTTTTATATCTCTAATGAAAGTTGGCCTCACCACTAGTTGGGTTGTTCATAGCTCTAAAGTGCACAGGTGCATTTAATAAATAGCCCAAGGTGCAAAAAAAAAAAGAATGGCAATTGTTTGTTGCATTGGTTTCCAGCTGAGTACCTTCTCTCCAGAGCCAACATGCCTTGTGGGTTTTTGGGGAAAGTTCGAACTTCCTCTGTCATCCAAAAGACAGATATACGTAAACTAGGGATTATCCAAATTTCCTGCCTTTCCTGAGTTTCCTATCATTCAGTTTTCTGTAATGTTTATTTGTGTTTTTAAATGATAAAGTTAAAATAGCCATTTTATTCCAGCTGGTGCTCATTGCTTTTTGATATTTTTACAACCACAAAGATTTTACTTTGCTGATCATATTGTTAGATATATGCAGCTCCTTCTAGTGACACAGATAAAATGGAAGCAAAACAGAAGATGTTTGTACCTATAAAATGTACTGAAAACAATGTAGAGGCTTGCTACAGTAAAGTCAGGTTTGTCAGTCTCATTATATTATAGATCCTTAACAGATACTTTATCCTATACAACAGCAATATCTGGAAAGGTACTAAGAAAAGTAATATAGCAATGAAATGCAAGTGTACAGATCTATTTTTATGGAAGAACACAGAAATAACCAAACACACACACACACGCACATGCACACACACACACACACACACACACACACACACACACGCACACGCACACACACACACACACACACACACACACACACACACACACACACACACATTTATGTTTCATAATGGTTGGTTTACCTACAATTAGCTTTGTCTGGTCTCTTGGGATTCCTCCTACTCTGATTGTATAAATCAAGCATTACTGACACTGAGTCTCTGGTTATTGCTAAACCGTAACTTAGCTTATAGGAAATCTTTCTTATACTCCAAACATTGATTTTCACGTGAAATCAATGTAATATTTCTTTCTGTCCACTGCAAATGCAGACTCCAACTCATGTATGGCTATGAATTTCAAGAGTTACTATCTTTACACCATCAATTACATATAGTCAGAAATTATGTCGTATAGGATACGAATAATACTTCTTACTGAAAACTGTCCTTTATTCATAGAATCAAATGAAGCCAAGTAAAGTCATGCATAACAATAGTTGTAGTCACAGTGCATGTTCCTTCAGATACCAAGTACACAAGCACGCTCTTTGAATGCAACTGTGAGGTACATAGCTGACCTGCTTATTGAATTTGTTAAATTTCTGATATAAGGTGACAAACCAGTGGAGCCAAGCAGTCAGAATATGAGTCTGGTGCTTTAAGTTATTACATATCAGGGTCAGAGAAAGGCTATCCAGTGGTGGTATTATAGGGGCATAGATTATAGCTAATGGTCAAATAGCCATTACTGCCAGAAAGTAGCCTGATCACAGTAGGATATAGCATTAAAATTTACAGTAATTTGTGAAACAATTTAAGATCAATTGGTTAATGGATGTCGACTTTTCATTTCTTATCATTGCATCATGCTGAGTTTATTGGATTTAACAGCAACAAGTATTGTGGGTATAGGAAGCAGTGTCATAGCTGCAGGATACCAAATAAAAAAATATAATAATGACCTGAAGAGGCAGTTCCATCAACCTGTAAGAGTAACAAACAGGTGTCATGATACCTAGCAATGACTGGGACAGAAATGTTACTATGAAAACTATGAAAACTTCAAGCATGAGGTTTCACACCAAATATGGACTGAACAGATATGCAGAGATGCATTCATCAGCATATCAACAATGCTTAGCACAAAATTGTATTAAGTCTGCTGGGTCTTAAAGTAAGTCTAATGTTGCAGATGTATGATCCTATTAATCATTTCAAAATAGTTTAAAGCAGTGGCGTCTGGTGACTTCAAATTAAAGGGCTGCTGCAGGAAACAGCTGAATGTGCGGGGCTAATAGGGAGGAGTGTGGCCAACTAGAAAGAGGTGGGGCTATGCTCAAAACCACAACAACTAGAACTTTAAATACACTGCCCTGGGTGCCAAACTGTCATTACGAGAGTCCAATCAAGACAAAATGAAGGGTAGAACAAAAAAAATATTTCAATGCATTGGCTACATGACAGCTTACTTAATATCTAAATGGAAATGCAAAGGTTATGAAGCATGAAAAACGAAATTACTTTTTAAATACATTACTGGAATGCCAGTCAAAATCAAGTATAAGAAAAACAAGTGGCACTCAACTCAAACCACGTCTCCTTGCACTGCAGTTCTAATTATAATTTATATTTAGCTTTATAAAATTACCAAGTAACACAGTGAAAGTAGCAATCTCTGTGATAACCCCACTTGTAAAAATGTTTCTTATCCAAAAAAGACCTGCTGCCTGACAACAACTAACAGCAAATGAGAAACAAGCTCAAGATAAATTGCTTAAAGGATTACTGCACAAGTTATGGACCACACACGATAGATTGGCAGTTTAATTTACAGGTAAAGCCTGCAAAGATGACTGCAAGTCTCCAACAAATGCAATGAGCTTCTGAAAATACTGTAATCCTGTCCTTTATTACAAATACTGTCATATGCATTTCAATACCTAAGGCTTATACGTTATCTAGTTATGTAAATATTCTCTGCATGGCAACAACAAAAAGGTTTTCAGTGTTAGTAATTCTTTAACAGTATGCTTATTAAAGCTTACTTGCATTTTATAACCTTTGACAATGACCTGATGGTCATTAAAGCATTGCTACTTAAACACAGAGCAACAGGGGACTGTGACAGCATGCATTTTCTGAATAATCAGAAGCATAAATCAACAATATAAAAATATGACAGAAAACCAGAACATTCTGCAAAATCAAGGACAGATGAAAAGCCACTGTTGTACTTGTCTACCTTGGATGGGGGGGGGATACTCTGCACACTTATATTGCATAACTGCTCCTTGCCTTGCTTAGACACATCCAGAGTCACTACATGGGGGAGTGGGGTGGAACAAATAGGTCACAGTTTGAAATGTCTCTGGCTGACGGTGATGGCTCTGACACTCATACTTCTCAACTTCAGAGCAAAAAATCTGGACAAAGCCATACATAGAAGTGGGACACAGGCCCAAAATAAAGACAATTTTTAAATATTGCTCTTATAAAGTTAGAAAGATAATAGAATAGTAGTAGGTCTTGCATTAGTATGACTTTTCTGAAGAGTATGAAATCTGAAACTCAAATGTCTGCTATTATTTTCTAACTTCAGCCTTTAATGATTTGCCACTAATTTGCCTGAAAAACACAATTTTATGAAAAATGGACAACAATGTGATGCAAAAATATAAATTTGCCACACAGTACAGCTGGGAACCTGTCAAAGAAGGGACACCTTTTTAATATTAGTACTGTTAACTTGAGCAGTTGACAAAATAAGAGAATCTACATGCATTTCTTAAATAAAAATAATCTATAACTCTGATCATTACAGTTATCTATAATTGTATAACCTCCATGTTTTCTTTTAAAATTGCCATTTTGCGGAGGGATTATTTGGGGGAGAGCAACATTTTGAGCCAAAATTGGGAAGAGTTGAGAGGTTTGGATATTCTTAATTCTATAAAGCGATTTATTTGCATGTACCTCTCAACCTCTTAATGCAGGAAATCTGGACAAAACCAAATATATTGGGGGAACATACAAACAGTAGTAAAAATTGTTCTTGTATGAACTTAAGACAGTTGATAGAATAACAGGACTTGCTTTAGCATGCATTTTTCTGAAGGTTATGACATCTGAAACTCAATGTCTGTCATTATTTAGTGACTTCATTCCTAAATGATTTGCCAGAAAACCACAAATTTTACGAGGAACAAACCAAAAATAAGAAGCAAAAATCTATTCATTCTGCAAAAATCTGGACAGTTGAGAGGTATAGTTCAACTGGGGCTGTCTTTGAGTTTGCTGCCCTCCCCCCTCACAAAATCATGGTCGAATGGAGCCTCCCCCCTTCAGCCATTTCAATGTCCCATTCCTTGGTTATTTCGCCCCATTTACCATAAACACTGTAATGTGTATACTGCTTTACTTCTGTGATGATTTGGATTTCATTTGAAAGTTTTATTTTGCATTTTACAGCACAAACACTAATAGATATCTGCTAAATAAAGCAATGCAGTCACAATGAAAATAGACTTAGCATTAAAGCTTCTCTTCCCTTGAAACTCACATTTATTGAAACAGCATTGAAACCCACATTCAAAGAAAATACATTTTGCCAGTGGCAGATAAAGATTAACTTTGGGCTGTTTTCAAATCATAGGCCCCTTGCACATGAACACTTTGATACACTTTCCTGATTGTATTAAATTATGTTCTTTGTACAATACAGTAAAGTTGTTAGAGGCCATTTTAAATTTATTATTTTGAATATTTTTCCAGTAAACAATGAAACAAAATGCATGCACCAATAATGAGAAAACTGCCCAGTTCAGAACATTTCTATCGTAAAAGTCTACTCAAACTTCTACAGTCCACCAGTATCAGTAAATATGCACAATCTCTGAAGAAGTAAAAGTCATCTAAATAATTCCACATTAAAGGGATTTGTAACTAATGAAGAGGTTGCTGCTAGCAAACAACTTTATATTTCATTGTTTCATCTACAAATGAAGTGCCTGTTGCCTTTGCGGAATAAATTGCTGGTAATATTGCAATAGGGAATGGATGGCAAACTGATAACAGGTTCATAGTTACTAGGTATCTTCATCAAAAAGGACTGCAGCATCAACCCCCTTTACAACACAGCACAGTATCAGCAATACATCTACCTACTGTGGGAGTAGAACCCACAGCCTTCTGCATCAAAAGCAAATACATTACCTGTTGTGCTATTAACAATGAAAGCCAACTCAGCATAAGCAGTACTACACTTTTGTTCTCCTGCATCTCCCAGCTCCTTGTAAAATCTGCGAGACACACAGCTGTATCTCTGAACTTTGCAGTGCAAAAAATTTGGAAAATGCCAACATTTATTGGGGGGGGACAAAAGCCCAAAAACCAGGGTCACATTTTAAACATTGCTTGTATAATGTTGGAAAGTTGCTAGAATAAAATGCTGTGTTGCCACCATACATTTCACTGCCAAGTCTTGAATCCAGGACCCTATGCAAAACAGTCAGAGCAACATACCACTATGCCAAATCAGCTGCTTTGTGAAAGAGAGGAAGACTGAAACTTAAATGGCTACCATTTAGTGAATTCAGTTCTCACCATAGCTGTCAACCTTTTAGCACAAAACACCGGGACAAAGCCAGTAATGGGGGAATACAGCCCCCAAACATTTTCAGTGAATTCAGTTCTCACCGTAGCTCTCAACCTTAGCACAAACAACCTGGATGAAGCAAATAATGGGAGAATACAGTCCCAAAAAATAGGGCCACATTTCAAATATCCATCTTATAAACTTTGAAAATTGCTAGACTAAAAAGTTTTGTGTTATAATGTACTTTCTGAAGAATATGAAGTCTGAAATTCAAATGCCTGTCATTTTTATTTATTTAACATTTGTTAACCAGGAAAGTCTGACTTGGAACAAAAGGCAATTTTCAGCAGAGGCCAAGGAAGAAACACTCCAGACACATGTCTTTGTAAGATGGGAGGACACTAGAGCACCCAGAGGAAACCCACACAAACACAGGGAAGACATACTGACTCCACACAGAAGGTACCCCAGCCAATAATCAAACCAGAGAACCTGTAGCTGTCAGGCAACAACACTGCCCGTGTAAGGAAACAAAAATACAGACAACACAGATTTTATGAGGAACAGAACAGAACAAATATGAGGCAGAAATCTGCAACTTCTTTACAAATGGTAGTGGGTAGGGAATTCAGGCTCTTGCCACCTGCACCCAAGGTACAGGGCGCAAGCCCACCACCATGTATCCTGAGTTCTCTCTAGCCACCAGTATATAGCAACTGGGGCATTTCACACACACGCACAGACTAATTAAACAAAAAATAAATAAAAAATAAAGACTCTCTAACCTCAAACAAACAAACCCAGGTAATTGAACCTGGCACCTGCTACAGCATGAACTCACTTTAAAAACTTTTCATGCAGACCTCTCAAAGAAAAACTTTCCAATAAAAGTTTTTAGGCTGGCCATGCCTACACATTCTGTAGACAGTAAACTCTCGATTACCATCAGCAGCACACCACACATGTATAAATTACAAAAAAAAAATCATATTTTTTTTCTTTTCTAACCAACAATTATGGCCCTTTGCCAAATGACCTTCCTTTCTTCTATCATATAAACCTTCTTTATGACTTTATCTTAGAGTAGACTTAGAGGCATATAAAGAACTAAAAGAAGTCACCTGCTTCATTGCAAAAGACCTGCCGTGGTGAACTTATTTAATAAGGATGCTTGGCATGTTTGTCATTACACACACACAAAAAAACAACTAAGCAAGCTTCAGCAATGATATGCTTGCTGACTAGAGATGAAATAGGATTATTTTAGTAAATGTACTACAATAGTATTTTGTATTTGTTCCCCCTACCTCAAAGTTAAAAAACGAGTGACTGTCCGACGTCTCCGGTCACAAACTCAATCTTTCGAATTCTGGCGTAAGCAAGGCAAAGCAAAGCAGGCAAGCCAAAAAATAAGTTCTTGTTTAGCACCGTAGAAAGTAACCATCCAATGATCTGTGCTAGTAGTAGTAGTACTGATTGTTTCTCGCTCTCTTTTTCGGGAAGAGAACGAGAACCAGTCAGTAGCCATACAGCTGTCCACATCACATATGTTACTGCGGACGTAGCAGTCCGACCCCCCCCTTCTATTTTACTGTGCTGTTAGACAGCATAGCCTTCTGGGCACTGATGCCTTCTTCTTTCCTTAATCTGGACTGCTTTTACAGCAATCTAGATTTAGATTTAGAGAGACTTGTTTGCCTTTCGGCTTTTCCCGGTTAGGGGTCGCCACAGGGGAACGCTGGCACGCTCATGATTGGCAGTACATTTTTCACGAACGCTGAGGTGCCAGCTCGATATCCAACCATCAATGAAGGCACACACAATCCCGGAAATCACCGAGCATGCACAGTCTGAGTTCCGGGTTTGTGTGAGTCAGTTGGACTAGCTTAGAGACACAACCACCAGCCACTTTATTATTTAAATAATAATTTATAAATATTTTTATAAAACTTTTCTTTTCAACAGGGAGCGCTGCAGTCTTGCAGTCCAATGGCATGAGCTGCCACTGGTTAAAAGAGACTGATAATGTTTCATGCTATTTTTCCTGCAATGTTAGGAGTATAGTTTGATTTGATGATTTTTGCTATAACATACTTGTATTCTATATACAATAAAATTAGAACTGTTTCTTTTCATAAAGTTACAAAAACAAAATGTTTATGCACAGATTTGATTACTAGCTAGATATATATTATGGTCATCTGCAGACATATTAGTATGTAAAATGAAAACATTGTCACCTTTGTTAGCTATTTACTATCATTTAACTTTCTATTATTATGTGTTCAGTTTTGATGCTAAACATTTCCCTATTGGTTGCGGCATGTCCAGAGTTTTGCATAGGGATAGAGTTTTGCACAGGGATAAGATTAGCAACTCTGGTGCCCAATTTGGGACCTGTTTTGGTGCCCTCAAACCACAACCCTCTTGTCACCCACCCCTCCATACTCAATGATTAGCCAGAAAAAAACAAAAATTTTGTGATGAGCAGACCAAAACTATGAAACAAAATCATGACATTTGCAAATTAGTTAAGAGTATGATACCGTCATTCATTTATAAATGTGAGTACTTTATTGGCAGATTACCACTACATTTCTTTGCTCAGCAGTTCTGGACAAGAGAAAAATAACGGGTGAACAAATGTATGAAATCAGGGAAATTTTAAAATATTCTAATTCATGTAAAACATTAATAGAGCAATTGCATCAACATGCAATTTCTGAGCAATGTGTGGGTTAGACAATCTAAAAGTCTGGTTTCATTGACTGACAGCATTCCATAGTAATTGACATGAAAATCAAAACTTCTGTTAGACCTAGGAAAAATATGAAGCCAAATCAATTTAGAAGACTTTGAAAGAAAAAAAAAAAAAACAGAACGGTGTGTGGTACTTTAGCAAGTTGCTTGGTATAGTCTCAGAATACAGGAGCTTTTTTCCCCTTTGGTCTTCAAGATTAAGATCTTTTCCTTGTTTACCAAGCAGTCAGAGGATATGAGTACAGGTACAGAAGCTGTGGGTGTGCATTCGCAGCATTTGTTAATGAAATGCTGGTATTATATTTGTGTTTCTAAGCCCTCATTTTGCATTATTTTAGCATCTACTTCTCATGGGTTTATTTCATGGGATCTTCATTTTTCAGAGTGTCTATGAGAAAAAGTATATGCAACTAAATACTTGTTATTATACATATTTTGTGGCAGTTTAAACACTGAAATTACATTCATAAATACCCATATGGTTTTAGCCTTATGCTCCTTGGAGGTTTAATATTATTATTATTATTATTATTATTACTACTACTACTATCATTACTAGTATTATTATTATTGTTAATATTATTATTATTATTACTAGTACTACTAGCATTACTATTATTATTTTTACTACTACTATTATTACTATTATTATTGCTATTACTATTATTATTATTATTATTATTATTATTATTATTACTACTACTATCATTAGCATTATTATTATTGTTATTTTAATTGTACCTATTTTGATGAGCACTGTCAGTGGGTGACCTTAACCCTTTAATAAGTATAAAATACTCATCTTTCTATTTTAGAATATATTAAAATGCACACTGGAAACTTTTTTCCAATGTAATGAAACACAGACCGAGTTCCGATGTACCCATAAGACAGGAATCATTGAAATCAGTTATGTTAAACATGAATTTTGTTGTTAGCTAGAAATAGGATACACGCCATTACCCTGAAAAGAGCTAGCTGAAAGAGTGTTTACAATCATTTTAGCAAAAACCATAAACAGCATTCCCTCTAATAATAGAATATTTTGATTAGTATGTCCTACATTGCTAGCCAAGGCTTTCTATTATACAGTTTTCCTCTATGAAGTAAGCGCTTTCAAGAGAATTTCTTTATGCAGTGCTGCATTATAAATAGATGATCAAAGGAAATGAAGTGGTGTCTTTACACTTTTTTATTAGAGAACAAAAGGGTGACGATACCATTAACCATTTTAACTCTCTGTGGGAACCAGGGCTGAGAATAAAATGATACTGAAGTAAAATATTGTGTGTGTGTGTGTGTGTGTGTGTGTGTGTGTGTGTGTGTGTGTGTGTGTGTGTGTGTATGTGTGTGTGTGATTCAAAAATAATTCTTGCACCAGCTAATATATGTGTTGTATCATTTATTTACAGAGTATTTTCTGGACTGGTTCTGCTGGGCATATTTTTTAGTTTTAGAAAAAGTTGAGGGAAAATTGACCACTACAATGGATGAATTCCATATTGTTTTTCCCTAATAAATGCCATTGGTCTTTTGCAATAGAGAAAACTAGGTATTTTTCCTAACCCTTGAGAACATATTGATTAAAGTAAATCATTTTAATGGCAGAACGTAAGCAGATGAGGACAAAATCAAGGCCCTGGGTTTATAAAAATATATTGCACATCTTGGGCACAATGGTAGCATCAGCTGCCACGACACACAAAATACTTAACAGTGTTGTAATTTTGACTCATCAGTCATGCTGAAGCAGATTTTTTTTAAATGCCATCTCACTTATGAAGGTGCAGCGCAGATGATATACTCCTACACTTACTGAAGGTACAATACATACAGTACCTTCGTTGCTGTCCCCCTCTTGGGCATTTTTAATTTTACTTCTCAACACAATCTGATTCCCAACCCTATTGAAATTAATTGCTGTTATATCTCTGTAAGTGAAGACCAGCTTTTTCACAGCATGTGGTTGTTTATCAGTTTGAGTAAAGTTTGAGTAAAGTGTTAGAGTTTTTCCAAACCAGTCTCAGTTTGAGGACCATACTGTATTAAGTCTTAGAAACTGCAATTTTGGAATTTTTAGGCTAAGTTAACTAAGAATGATTCAGTGTTGTTACACAGACAAGCTTCAAATGACACCATTCTTTGACCCATTGAACCCATATTGTATTATTTTACTTTACTTTATTTGTTTAATGGGTGGGGCATTGATTATAATCTCAGCAAATATAGGCTCAACCTGGGTGACAAGAGGCAGTAACAATATTATATTGAGGTACATAGAGGTAAACATGGTTAATATATGAAAATGATAAACATAATTAACTCAGTCACAGCTATAACATGGGTAATGCAATTCCTTGCATGTTGCCTAAGCACTACAGTATCATACATAATTGTTCCATCCATTCCTTATCACCTCCACATTCTGTTCCCTTTAAAACACTTGTAGCTAGGTTTCCTGTTCGGTTACATATGCATAGCCACAGAAAGAGACTTCCGTGGCTGTGTACCTGTAATGCCAACTACAATTAATATACCCTTTCCATTGGAAAAGAAAATAAAAACCCGAAACAACTACTTTTATTGGCCGTTCAGCCTGAAGTGCGAATAACATACAGTGCAGCCATCTGGGTGGACTTTTTATTTAATGCTGCCATCCTTGCCTTTATGGTAGCATCTACAGACAATATCAAAGCACTGTCAAAACATAAAAGTTTAATGCTTAATAACAGAAAATTCCTCTCAATTGTCTTGTTTCCTCTGTATCACAATCCAGCTGTGGACAGATGTCTTATGCCATTGGGATGGAACTAATGGCATTGTATTCCTGCCATCTCTGTTGCCAATCACTTTTAATTACTATTTATTGGCAATCTGGAGGAGTGAGACCATGACTGTTCCTTGTCAAATCTCCATGCTACTGTCTGTCATAATGTTTCTATAACTGTGTCCCATGTTCTTGTTTGTTTTCTGACATTATGATCTTTCTGAATGTTTGAAACTTTGTGGCATGCAATATATTGTAAAGGTATGTCCTTTCAACAGATATGTCAATGAGTTTCTCATGTTTGGAACTAACTGCACCTTTTTTAATGCTTACATTCATAATGTGCATGACATGACAGAATCTATTCTAATTCATAAAAACTCCTTACAAAACCTAAACATTTACATCTACCCTGACGCTGAGTACAAAAAATAATTGGTTACAATATTGGCAATTGCCACAAGAATATATTATTTCAGCTTTAACTCTCTTTTTTTTCTTCTTTTTTTGAAATAATAAATGACTACTTAAAAGTTCTGTTTTTTTCTGAACAGAGAATATAGCAATACTCTCCATCTATTGTCTGTCTAAATGAGTTAAAAAATATGCCAGGACTTATTTATTTTTATTTATTTATTTACTTATTTATATTAGTTGACCGGGAGTGTCCGACTGGACGTAGGGCCATTTTCAGCGGAGGCCTGGGGAGAAAAGCTCCACAGTTAAAATAAACAGACAGTCATTACATTGGATTACATAGTGATTAACAATTTACATAGAAATTAGTTACAACATATTTACAGATGAAGAACATAGTACATCAGTAGACAACTAGAATCTTTATCTGTGAAGTACATAACAGACATTAACAAATGTTACAATAAGACGTTACTGCTGCATAATAAGTACTAGGCTTATGAGCATCTGAGCTTGCTATAATCAAGGTAGTTAGTGGAGTGGAAAG
The DNA here is from genome assembly GCF_019279795.1 of Protopterus annectens. Classification (NCBI taxonomy): domain Eukaryota; kingdom Metazoa; phylum Chordata; order Ceratodontiformes; family Protopteridae; genus Protopterus; species Protopterus annectens. The sequence continues at coordinate 1,493,995,276 of NC_056725.1, read as the reverse complement.
AAAGGTAGTGGTTGGATGGGGTGGGTGATGTTAGATTGGGAGTTGCAAGGGCATAGCCAGCATGTTTTTAGGTGCGCTTTTAGTAAAGTTTTGAAGTGGGTGCATGATGGTATGGAGGTACTTGTGGGTGGGAGGGAGTTCCATAATTTGGCTATGGTGCAAGAGAATAGTGCTTCACCAGCAGAGTTATTGGCTTTAGTGATCTGCAAGTGATTTTTGTTGCTGGATCTTATTGGTCTGGTGGTGCGATAGGGTAGGAGTCGATTCTGGAAGGATGGGACATTTAGTGGATGGTTTACTAGTTTGTGGGCGAAGGAGAGTTGATACCATTGAAGGAGGTGAGGGAGTTCAAGCCAGCCCAGTTCAGCAAGTGAGAGACAGTGGTGACTACGGTAGGATGCCCCTGTGGCGAATTTGGCAATTTTGTTGTAGCAGGTATCTAGCTTGTTTAGATCGCATTGCCTTAGGTTGGTATATTTTGGAGAGTCATAAAGCAGGGTGGAGATAAGGTGGAAATTTGCTATTGAAATCTTTGCTGCTTTGGTGAGAAGTTGCTTATTTCTGTATAACGCTCCTAGTTTTTTGTGGACTTTTTTTATGGTCATGGATATGTGATTGTCAAATTTTAGTTTATCGTCTATTTCCACTCCTAGCAATTTGGTGTGTTCAGTTGGGTATATAGTGGTGTTGCCTTTTGCTGTGATGTTAAAGTGAGAGTTGTTTTGAGTATGTTTGGTGGGTTGGAAGATGAGTAGTTTAGTTTTGTTTGGGTTGAGTATTAATTGGGCATCGAATAACCAAGTTTCAACAGAGGAAAAGGCTTCCTGTGTGACTTTTTCAGTTTGGGTAGGGACTGAGCTGAGCAGATGATGGTTGAGTCATCTGCGTATTGTATGAGTGTGCCATGTTTGATGGCAGAAGCTAGATTATTGGTGAAAACAGAGAAGAGTAGGGGTCCAAGGATGGATCCTTGGGGAACCCCTATGGAGACAGGTAGTTGGGGAGATATGTCATTCTGCCATACAACGGATTGTTGGCGGCCAGACAGGTAACTCTGAAACCAGTTGGTGACTGATTGTGAGAAGGATAGGTTATTGAAGACAGAGATAAGTTGTTTATGTGGGCCCATGTCAAATGCTTTAGATAGGTCTAGGAAAGTAGCAGAGGAGAGATATCCATTGTTTTTATGCTGAAGGATAGTGTTAGTAAAGGAGAGTAAGGTAGTGGTGGTGTTATGGTTTGGTCTGAAACCATGCTGAGTATTAGAAAGGAGGTTGTTAGTAAGGCAGTAGTCTGAGACCTGAGAATGTATGCATCTCTCTAGTATTTTGAAGAGTGGAGCGAGAATAGCTATGGGGCGGTAATTGCTTAGTTCTGTGGAGGGTCCGCCTTTGTGGAGGGGAATTATATGTGATACTTTCCACAATGTGGGAACGTAAATTTCTGACAAGAGATTGGTTAATCAAGATGGATACTGGGTAGGCCAGAGCATCAGCTGCGATTTGTAGGTATTCACTTGGGAGGTTGTCTGCTGCTAATTTGGTGGGCTTAAGTTTAGTTAAGAGTTTTTTTTATTTTGGAGGTAGGTACAGGAGAAAAAGAGAAGGCAGTGGGGAGATTACTAGTTGAAGGTGTGGGTTGGAGGGGGGGGTTGTGTTGTTTAGCTAGTGATAGTATGGTTTGTGTGAAGTGTGTGTTGAATGAGGTAGCAATATTTTCTGAGGAGTGAGCAATGTTAGGAGGAGGGGTACTGACTTTACCTGGGTGGAGGATGGAGTTTATGGAGGACCAGAATTGTTTGGGACTGTGTTGGGAAGAGTCTAGGGCAGACTGGTAGTATTGGAATTTGTCCTGTTTTATTAGCTTTTTGACTGTATTGCGTAGTTCTAGGAATTTCTGTCTAGTTGAGGGGGGTTTGGTTTTCCGCCAGTGCTCCCAGGCTTTATCCCTGTTTTTCATTTCTGACTTAGTGGTTTTCTGTAGCCATGGGGAGGGTTGTGCTTTGATTCTAGAAAGTCTTATGGGGGCATGGTAATTAAGGATGCTCAGGAAGGTAGTATTAAAAAATTCAACTGCGTCATCAAGACTGAGGTATTTTAGAGGATGTCAGTTACATTCTTTGAGAGATGAGATG
>NC_056725.1:1493975642-1493988142 GCF_019279795.1 Protopterus annectens | reverse complement strand
ATACCTTTCCAAGTTGCTTTAGTTGTCTGGGTAAGATGAAAGTGTCTTTCAGTAATGCCCCTCATCAGTGAGGTAAATGGTGTTGGCTGTATGTCATTTCTTTGAATGTCCATTCAACTCAATCTGAAATGACTGAGCAAAACTGATTGCAAACTCAATTTCAATACAATCTGTGAAGTTCTCATTTCTGCTCAACGGAGTTGCTAGATAAGTGAGTTTGCAAGAGTATGTTTGGAATGGTAATGATTACCATCATGTCATTCTCCCAGTTGTGCAAACGTTTATTTTCGTGTACAAGTAGTGCATGATTCACTGTGTGTGTTGTTTTTTTTTTTCCTTTTCTCCATGGCTGTGCAATTGTCGAATTAGAATATATACTTTGGGGGCAGGGTTGAATGGCAAAAAATAAATAAATATACACACACACACACACACACATATATATATATATATATATATATATATATATATACACACACATATATATATATATAAATATATATATATATATATAAATATACTTGTCTATATATATATATATACATAAAATTATCTAGAATGTGTTTAGTAAATCATGATTAAACCAAATGAGTCTTCAGTCAAATTAGTTTTCAATAAATTGTGTCACTGAGTATTTATTCAGTGAAATTTCATAGATCCACGGTAGCATACTTGTCTCCATGGAAAGGGTCTATATTAGAACATCGAGGTTTTAAACCTTCGAATGTCTAATATCGAACCCTATGCAGTGAAAGCTTAAAATATCAAAGCAACAGAAACCCGAAGTTTTTCCTAGGGAAAGAATTCGGTTGTCCGTTTCTGTTGCTTCAGTATTTTCAAAATTTGTAGTGGAAAGTTACGGGCCTGATTCAGGTAAGTGTGCGATTATGCGGATGTGAGGGTTAGGGTGGGATAGGTGAGTTAGGATTAGGGCGTGGGTTAGGTATGTGTGCGATTGTGTGAACGTGAGGGTTAAGGTGGGTTAGGTGAGTTAGGGTTAGGGAGCGGGTGAGGTGAGTGTGCGATAGTGACGGACCTTAGGGTTAGGGTTTGGATTAAGGTAAGTGGATAGTTAGTGGTGTGTGCATAGTTTAGTGTAGGGTTAGGTGTAAGATTTTAGGTGTATGTGTGTGGATTGCTGTTTGTTTGCTGTGCTTGTGTTGTGTGTATGTGTTTTGGAACAGCAATTTTTTTCTGACAGTTCGAGATTGTCAGCTTTCACTTACATAGGGTCGATTAATCACTGTTCGCTTTTTTAAGCAGTCCGTGATCTAATATAGACCCCATGGAGAGACAAAGCATTCTATATAGAAGTAGATAGGTTAGTGAATGCTTCTTTTACACTAGTAGATGCAAAATGTTCAGTTTAAATTCTTATGTATGTCCCTAGATCTTTAATAATATCAGGTAAATGATTTGGCACTTTATTTTAGAATTTCAGTCATTTTTATCAAATATTCCGAGGCTACCATTATTGAGACCTACTGTTCTGTAGTAAAGTCTATGACCTCTGCAAGTCCCTAGTGCAATAGCTGCAGTCCTGGGCATTCTTGCAAGTTTTAATCAGTTTGTTGCTGCTATCCTTGAGCTGAAGTTCCTTTGATCTGCTGTATACTGACATATTGGTATCTGCAGGTGTAGTGATTAGTTCATGGCTTTTCATATAGTATGGCCACTCATTCATGATCTTGGCAAATAAGCAGTTAAGTAAGTAAGTAAAAATGAGTCATTGGATCACAAGGAATGCAGCTTATGTGTTATAATTACAATAGCATCCATTGTATTGAAGCATACTTCCAGAAACTATATTTCATCATGTCACAATCTTTTGTTTTTTTTTTAATTATTAGTGTATGTTGCCAATATATAACATTTGTTTTTCATGTTTGGCCAATGTTCCTGTAACAGTGCGTTTCCACAAGAATTCAGCAATGATACTGTTATGAACACTGTTTTGAAGTTTATCTTTGAAAATGAATGCTATTTTGTATTGCATTCCAATATACTAAGCCACAAAGTACCTTTGCCAGATTCTATGTGGAAACAGTCAACAATATTGGTTCAGAAGTGCTGATATATTCTCACCTACGTATCTTTGCAGTTCTCAAGATATGTTCTACCTTGCAAAGGAAATTGTACATCAGATTGGGTCATCTAAGGTCAGTGATGCAATAAGACATATTACTGTATTCCATACAACAAAACTTTGTGACTGAACCAGCAAGTTGGACATTGACTGTGTATCTGCAATAGTGGAATTCTTAAATCCAAATATGGCTGCTGAAGTCCGCCAATGTGAAGATATCAATAGCTCAAAGGGACTAGAGGATGAAATGCTCAAAGGAAGTAAAAGGATGAAATTCTGGACAAGGTGTAGTCTGTCCTTCAGATAAGTAGAGTTTGTCTAACTTTGCATTGCCTTGGAAGATGGTGATGACAGTGGAGATAGTGGTGAGGATATGTCCAGTAGTAATAATGAGGATGACTGACATGAGGCAAGTCTGAAGTGGCTGCAGTCATACACTGTCAGCTACATGGCCTTACACCTCCTCACTGCTGCGATCCACGGCCAGTGTGAAGCACATATTGCACATAGTCATTTGAAACCATGTATGATCTAGGAGGGATGTTAAAGAAAATGTGGCATTTTCAAGCACTGGCACAAAGGACTATTGGCTAGTATTACCTCAGAGCAGATAGGCACAGCAAAGTAATATTGTTCTGCATTTACTAAAATCACAGGACCATGGTAATTCTGACTTGCCACACATAACTCTACCTGCTAGAAATATCACCTGCAATGGAATTCTCCCAACTGATGAGTGTGGCATTAGTTTCATTCTCCTTGAATCAGATTTACAGTTCTTGCACATTGTATGTGTTTTACTTGTGCCATGTGATGAAACAATATCCCTTGTGACACACAATGGATCGCATGTCACATGTGAGGAACCATTGCCACAGATGCAACTGACAGTGAGAAAGAAAAGCTATTGTGTCTGGACATACTTGTAAGTTTGTCCCAAAAGGTGGAGACTCCCACTAATAGAATAATCAAAAGAACTGTACATGTGACAAGTCCACAGCCATGGATCAGTGGAATATTGTACTGCATTATTTCTGTGGGGCCTGTGGGCCCACTATTCATTATGACTAGCGAATAAAATAAGCTACAGTTTTTCAGTCTTATGCCCACCCTCAGTATACCAAAATATTGCTGAAGCGACCAACCAGCAAAGCTTTGTTTATCATTAGGCTGCAGAAAAGGTGAATACAGGTTACATACCATTGAATGCTGATAACTTTAAAGCATTCCTTGGAGTTTGGATTTACGTGAGCATGCTACTGCTTTGTGTGTCCAGAAAGTACTGGAAAACACACTATTTGTATGGCAATTACCACATTGCAAAACCTATGCTACATGTACACTTCAAAAATATTCAACAGTAGTTCCACCTTAATGATAACATCATCCCCCCCCATGGATTAGTGAGCCCTTGATAAGTTACACAGCTTTCTACCTGTAATGAATGGTCTACTTCAGGCTTTCAAAAGGCAATATAATTTTGGCAGTTCCATCAGTACATGACTGCCAATCCGCAAAAGTACGGTGTGAAGATATGAGTGCAGGCAGATAGCCACAACAGGCATGTCATTAATTTTCTACAGGAAAAGAAGAAGGGACACCTAAGGTCAGACCTGCACATTGTGTTTTCATGGATCTTCCAAATAATTTGCATGGAAAATATCAACATGTGCATTTGGATCATTTTTTCACATCGGTAAGCATGGCTAGTGCATTATTGCAGAGCAGACTATACTGCACACCAATCATGCAGGATGGCCACATGATCTTAACAAAGTGGCCACAAAGAAGAAGCAAAGAGGAGACATTATTCAGAGGCAGAGTGGAGCCTTGCTTGCAACAGCATAGTAAGTCTTCCTTCTGTCAAATAACACAGATCTGGTAGAACTTAACTTCACTATGTGGAGAAGACAGAAATAAGGCACCTGTAGTTAGTTATCCTGGCCATCTCACATGCTATGCTACAGGAATTACATTTATTTATTTTTATTTATTTATTTACTGGGAAATTCCAACTGGACACAGGTCCTTTTTCAGTGGAGGCCTGGGGAGAAAAGCTCCACAGAACATAAATGAGCAGCAGAGTACATGAAGAACAATTGAATATACATACAATAGCAAATAATACATACTGCAGCAAACATTAGATATACATACAATATGAAGCATAGTGATGAACAGATATGCCAATATCTAGCTAGAGGCTAGGAATAAAGTTAGGATGTATATACAGATAGTACTAAGCTCAAATGGATACTGTTCTAAACTCATATATCTAAATCTTATATACAAATATAGCTCTATACTCAAACAGATATAAAGCAGATGCTCCACATGAAAGTGGAACAAGCAAAAGGGCTAATGGGATGGAAGGGGAAGCTAGAGACGTAAGAGAGGAGACTGACTGAGTAGTGTTCATGGTAGTGAGAGGAAACTAGGTGTAAGTCAGTTGGATATGTATTTGGAGTTGAGATGAAGTGAGGTAGTTAAGCATGTTATAATAGGCCTGAGAGATTACGTGAGGAGGGAAGGGGAGGGTAAATGGTGAGCCAGAGCCTGCAGAGGAAGGAATGCAATGATCAGATGGTGTGAAGTAGGGTGGCTATGGGAGGGGAGAGGAAGGGGAGATAAAAGGAGGGTTACTAGTCGGGATTGGTGCATGGGCATAACCACAGACTTTTTAAGTGAGTTTTTAGTGCAGTCTTGAAGTGATTGCAAGAAGGTAGTGTGGTTAAAGAGGGGGAAAGATTGTTCTTTAATCTGGATATGAAACAGGAGAATAGTAATTCTCCCGGTGAGTTCTTGGGTTAGGTCATTAGCAGTAGATTTTTGTTGCTGGAGCATAATGGTCTAGTGGAGAAGTAGGGCGTTAATGTCATAGATCAGTTTTATTGTGCAGTATACCACTGGATAAACAGCTGTGAAGTGCTAGATGCATCTCTTCTGGTTTCTTTGGGATGTGGCTATTGTCACTGCACTTTTCCTGTTTAGAGACAGTGGAGAAGTGGGGCTTGCTCTGCTCTTCTCTGGTACATCAGGTGTTTGACTGTGTGATGTGACCAGACCATTGCTGCAGTGGGTGTGCCTGCCATGACATGTGGTACTGTTTATCTGTTGCATGTGTCACTGTAGCTTGAGTGGAGAGATGGGCCTGGCTCTGCCCTTCTGTGGCACACTGGGTATGTCAATGTGGTTTTAAATTGTAACTGGGAACTGAAGAAAAAGAGAGTACCAACACTGGGTCTTCCCTGGAAGACTCTGTCTTAACGCAATAGCTGTGCCTGCCATGTCATCTGATGCTTTCACTCTGTCCCATGTGCCATCACAGTATAAATGGAATGTTGCAACATGTTCCACCCTTCTCTGGTATAGTGAGCATGTGTCCATATGTTCACAGCACTTTACTTTGGTTGTGTGTGTGTGTGTGTGTGTGTGTGTGTGTGTGTGTGTGTGTGTGTGTGTGTGTGTGTGTGTGTGTGTGTGTGTGTGTGTGTGTGTGTGTGTGTGTGTGTGTGTGTGTGTGTGTGTGTGTGTGTGTGTGTGTGTGTGTGTGTGTGTGTGTGTGTGCATGTGGTGGCTGTATCACTGTGAGGGATGTGACATGGTTAGTAATATATTCAGTTCTTTGTCACATTATCCAGGGGGAATAAGAGAAAAATAACAGAAAGCATGTTGCACAATTTCACTGATTATTGTAATTTCTGAAGTAATATGTTGCATTTCTGGAAGTATGTAATCTACAAAGAATTGCATCTGTATGTGTGGACATTCATATGAACATTGGGCAGAAGTCAGAGCAAAGAAGGCATTGACAGTAGACCTCTTGCTGCATGATGGGTCTGCAAATGTTGAGTTGGTGCTGTGAGAAGGCTGCATGTGGATGGGGTCATTTCTTTTCTCAGGGCCAAAAGTGAGAAAGGCGTGACATCCAAAGATGTTATGTAATCCTATCTCGCCTACATTCTTACCTGTGGGTTCGATTCGGCCGATTTTATTAGCTCGATGTCTCTCATTGGCTGGGCTAAGCTGGTATCCCATGGTGCACTGCTCCATATCCCAGATCTCGTTTGCCACTCGTGTAGCTGGGACATGGTTTTGCTTGGCTGTGGCTAAGTACCCTCTTTTTTCTTGTATTGAAGAAAGTTTTGATTCCTTTCAAAAGCTATTTTCATAGCTATTTGTCTAAGTTGTCTAGAGTTGTCTAAATTTGTCTAGTTTGGTGATTGTGTGATTGTTGTGTGGTATCCCACTGACTGTTCCCTCGGGCTAGGCCCATTTCACTTAGAGGGCCTAGTTTTCCTCTATTTGCCTTTTGTGTCAGAACGGTCTAGACCATTTAAGTTAGAGGTTTGGACGTTTCCTTCCTCCTGGTGTGTTTTGTTCTATCCCTGGTTAAGAGTTTGTATTTGTTCTTTGTGTGTTTGATCACTGCTTAGTGTTGGTTACTGTTAGCATCGTTCCCACCTTTTGGTAGTAGACGCCTGTGTGTTTTTTTTCAGACTTGGTTTTGCGTTGTGGGCATAGTAGTTAAGATGTCTAAGGATCCCAAGGAGCACAAACCTTCGGGTTTTAAGAAGTGCTCTAAATGTGGATACAAAATGTCCATTACTGATGGGCATTCCATTTGTGTCTGTTGGTTGGGAGCCATCCATCTGCAGGAATCTTGCAGTTTTTGCCATGCGTTCAGTCATAGAGTTCTCCAAGAGAGAAAGAATAAGCTAATTTTAAAGGGACTATTGAAACGTTCTTTTGAAGAGGCTATGGGCTCGTCTTCCTCTGGAAAGTCAAAATCTGGTAAGTCAAAAAAGAGATCTCATAGGAGCCTCCGGAGAAAATCTCAAAAGCTGCATCGACCTCCTCAGCTCCATTGTCCTCGGGGCCGAAGGAAGGATCGATATTGACGGAACCGGCATCAGCTCCAATTGTATTGGAAACTCCTAGGAGCTGATCGGCCAGTCTCAGACATGCTTCTCCTGAAAGGAGATCTCATTCTCCATCCCTGTCCTCCAAATCCTCCAGGACCCTTTCGAATGTGGATGTTGATAGGGTGGTTCAGAGGCTCCTCCAGTCACCGGTTTTGGCGAAATTGTTTTCGGCTCCGACCCAGTCGGCTCCGGAGCCCGTCCCGACCCTGTCTTCAATCATTCCTCCTCCGAGCGCATCTCTGTCTTCGGAGCCAGAGTGTCCTGCACTGTGTGATGTTTCTAGGCCGGCTCCGATGCCCCATTTGGCTCCAAAGGTACCAGCATTGGCTCCGACCCCGTCAGCTCCGTCTTCGGGGTTTGGAACTCAGGATTCCTCGGTCGTGCCCAAGGGGGACATCTCGGGGCTTATTTTGGTCCCGAGCCTCCCTCTCGGGGCATCGGCTCGGGGAACTCTGACCCCCATCATGGCTTCAGAGACTGGTCACTCCTCGGATTCGGGGGGGGCGGCCTTTGAGGCTATGCAACTGCGCTGGCCAGATTGTCAGCTACATCAGGCGGGTCGGTCACTCTGTCCCCCACCACTCCGGTGAGAGCTTCTGATCACCATCCATCCTTGGACAGCAGAGCACTAGGACCTAGGGATACCCCCACAAGTGGTCCCCAAGTTTCAGAGGGCCCCTCAGAGTTCAGGCCTGAGGAGGCCCCCAGAAAGAAATTGTGCAAGAGGAAGCACATAGACTCCCAGGATGAGTCCCTCACCTCTGATACTGACCTCGAGGAATCGGATGGGTCCCCAAGTCATCCTCTGATGATGTTTCCTTCTCCAATATCCTGGAGATACTGAAACAAAGAGGTGACTGGCCATCCAAAGCCCCTTCCGAGGAGGAGTCAGTATTCCTTAAGGCTTTTGGTGCTTAGCCCTCCGCCTCCTGGGTGTCTCCACCCTTCGACGTACTCCTTGACCTGATTTGTCAAAGAGTGTGGGAAAACCCTGATTCTGTAGAGCCCGTGCCCAGGCATCCCAACAAGTTTCTTTCCGCCCCCAGGGCAAAGAGTTTCTGTCTAAAGGAGTCCCTGTAGATGCCATGGTGGTGACGGCAGCCACTCAGAAGGAAGTAGCAGAGTGTTCTTCTTCCGTCCATCCTCCTAACAAGGAGTCTAGGACCATGGATCAGTACAGGAAGTGTACCCTCTCATCAGCAACCTTTACCTTACGGTCGCTGAATTACCTGTCTCACTTCACTCAGCTCCAGAGAGATCTCCTCAAAGAGTTAGGAGACACTCTTGTGGGTAACGTTCCTAAGGCGGTGGCTCAGACAGTTAATGCCCAGGTCTCTACCTTCAACTCCATTGTTAACTCATCCATGCGGCTCATTTCATATGCAGCCGAGGGAGTGAGTAGGGCAGCAAGCTCAGGGGTTGCCCTTAGAAGGCAAGCCTGGCTGTGCCTGTGTCACTTTGTAGAGGCCTTCAAGTCTTCCTTCACTGACGCCCCCTTTGATGATTCCTCTTTGTTTGGGACCAAAGTGAAAGACACCCTCACCAGGTATGAGCAAGAGGGAAAGACCCTGTCTGCCATAGGGGTCCATTTTTTTCCCTTCCTTCTAGGCCTTATCCCAAGGCCCAGCATGGTGGGAGGATGTGGTTCAAGAAATCACAAAGGTTTTTTTCCTGCTGCACAAGGTGAACCCCCCTCCAAAGGCAGGGGAGGGGGGTTATTCAGGGAGATGTCACCCCAGAGGCAGAGGGGGCCCCCGCAATTCGGGAGACCGTGATTCCTTTCGTGACTCTCTGTACTCTTGTTCCTGAGGGTATGCCCAACTGCACTTATCCGGAGCCAGTCAGGGGTTGAATTTCATTATATCTGGAAGCCTGGGAAAGCATTACCCAGGACCGATGGGTATTACAGATCATTTCCGGAGGTTATCTCATTCCACTCACATCCAACCCCCCCGCCAAGCAGAAAAATCCCAGACGTTCCACCCAGTCAAAGGGATCAAGCAGCAGCAGAGATCTCACAGCTGCTAGAAAAAGGAGCCATCCAACATGTCCTCTCAGACCAGATTGGATTAGGGACTTACTCAAGATTCTTTTTGGTGCCGAAAAGAACAGGGGACCTGAGACCCATACTGGATCTCAGCCAACTGAGCAATTACATACACAAGTCCAAGTTCTGTATGGTCACACTACAATCGATTCTCCCATTGTTGGGAGAGGAGATATGGATGTGCTCCATTGACCTCTAGGATGCTTACTACCATGTGAAAATGGACAGGGCATCCAGGAATCACATATGTTTCAGGCTGGGAGACAGTCATTTCCAGTTCTGAGCCCTGCCCTTTGGTCTCACTACAGCCCCCAGGGTGTTCAACAAGTGTATGGCGGTGGTGTCGGCTCACTTGAGACATCAGGGATTCCAAGTGTTTCCGTGTCTGGATGACTGGCTCCTTACCACCCCCACCAGGCATCAACTACTTCACACCAGGGACGCTACCATCAATCTATGTCATCAGCTGGGTATAACAATAAATTGGGAAAAATCTGCTTTATTGCCCTCGCAGCATGTCACCTTTATAGGAGCAGAATTAGACACTATTTGAATGCGAGCATTTTTACTGCAGGAAAGGATCAAAGCCTTACAACAACAGCTACATAGGCTGATGCCCCTGAGACAAGCGGAGCAAGATGGGTTCTCCAGCTCCTAGGGACCATGGCAGCAACAATCATGTTGGTCCCTCTAGCGAGATTGCACGAGAATTCTCCAATGGCTCCTTTTTGTTCAATGGTCTTTCCAAAGACTTCCACTGTCTCATCCCATCTTGCTCACAGACAGATGCAAGCAGGACCTCGGTTGGTGGCTGTGCACCAACAATTTGGATGGGGGAAGGCCCTCCGTTCCACCCATCCTGGTGGCAATGGTGACCACGGATGCCTCCCAGATGGGGTGGGGGGCATTATATTGGCAGGACAGTACAAAGCACGTGGCAAGAACATGAGATACATCTGCACATAAACATCCTAGAGATGAGAGCAGTGCTACTTGTGTTGCAAGCACTTCAGAGTGTTCTCTCTCTAGGGACGATTGCGATACACTCAGACAACATGTCAGTAGTGTGGTATCTAAACAAGCAAGGGGGAACCAGGTCTTACCCTCTGTGCAGAGAGGCCATGCAAGTGTGGCATTGGGCAGTAACTTCCCAACGGTTTCTAGTGGCAATGCACATTCCGGGGAAGTCCAATGTGATTGCGGACAGGCTAAGCAGAGCTATTCTGATTCCTTACGAGTGGTCCCTGAATCACCTGGTTGCAGAGCGAATCTTCAGCAGGTGGGTTCAGCCTTGCTGCAACCTTTTTGCCAGCCCACTCAATGTGAAATGCAGCAACTACTTCACTCTGATACCCCTACAGGGGGAGTCACCCAGGGGCGCTCTGGTTCACGATTGGCCCTCTGGTCTGCTTTATGCTTTCCTTCTGTTTCCTTTGCTGTCAAAGGTAATTCAGAAAGCGCAATCCTTGGGAAGCAGAAACATTCTGATTGCTCCACACTGGCCTTGCCAAGTTTGGTTTCCCTTTCTTCAACAATTCATTGTGGACACTCCTTGGACTCTGGGTCTTCAACCAGATTTACTGACACATATGTTGGGACAGTTCCACCCTTCCCTAATGACCCTCCGGTTGACAGCCTGGCTACTTCAATTCCATCGTTAGTCAGATTTCATAATTTCTCACCAGAAGTGGTTCATATATTGTCATCCTCTCATAAACCATCCACTAGAAAGATTTATTCTAGTAAATGGAAAAGGTTCTCTATCTGGGCACATACCAGAGGCATTGGTCCTTACACAGCTCCAATTGCTTCAGTCCTGGAGCTTTTGTCTATGCTTTTCCATCAGGGTTCCGCATCAGCCACCATCAAAGTTCAATTGGCAGCGATCTCTAATTCCCATGTAGTGAATGAGCCTAGTCTCATGGCGCATAGACTATGCAAGGCGTTCCTGAAGGGTACTCTGTTGCTCCGTCCCCCGGTGTCTGAACCAATCATGCCCTGAGATCTCAATTTTGTTCTACAAGCCCTTACCTTATCACCTTTTGAGCCTGCAGCTATCTGCAAATTGAAATTCTTGAACTGGAAAACAGCCTTCTTAACAGCTATCACTTCTGCAAGGCGAGTTTCAGAAATTCAATCCATCTCCATCAAACCTCCATATTTAATCTTCCAAAAAGACAGGGTCTCTCTTAGACCAAACCCTTCGTTCCTTCCTAAAGTGGCTTCCATCTCTAACCTTAATCAATCCATTGAGTTGCCTGTCTTCTTTCCTCACTTTTCTAACAAGGCAGAATTTAGATTTCACCAGCTGGATGTACACAGACAATTATGCTTCTATTTGCACCGAACAAAGGATATCCGGAAGTCTGACCAACTTTTTGTTTCCTTTTCGGAAAACAGAATGGGTTCACCGGTCTCCAGGGTCACCCTGTCTAGATGGATATCTAGTTGTATCTCGTTCATCTATCAAACAGGAGGTAAAGATCTGCCATTTCCGGTCAAGGCTCACTCTACTCGGGCTGTTTCTACATCCATAGCCTATCAAGTCAGATTGTCAATAGATGATATATGTGCTGCAGCTACTTGGGCTTCTCCTCACACATTTGTTTCTCATTACAAATTGGACATGGTCTCCAGGGGCAGGTCTTCCTTTGGCTCCACAGTTCTCAGGAGTATTTTCCTATGAGCCATCCAGGATGTAGGTGCTAGGGACGCTGTCCCACGGGTAAGAATGTAGGTGAGATAGGACTACATAACATCAAGAAGTTATGTACTCACCATAACGTTCGATGTATGTAGTCCATCTCTCCTCACATTTTTACTTACCCTCCCACCTTCCCCCTTCCTGGAGGATTTGGAGGTTAGGTTGTTACCTGCAGAGTTCCCCTGTTTAGCTTATTCTTTACCTGGATTTGATGTGTGCATGGAGTATAAATGAGGTTCGCAGCAAACTAGATCTGGGGATATGGAGCAGTGCACCATGGGATACCTGCTTAGCCCAGCCAATGAGAAACTTCGAGCTAGTAAAATCGGCCAAGTCGGAGCCGATATTCGGCTCCAAACCCACGGGTAAGAATGTGAGGCGAGATGGACTACATACATCGAACGTTATGGTGAGTACATAACTTCTTGTTTTAGTACTGCCTGTTGGAGGTAATGATATTATAGCACATCCACTATACAAACTGAATGTGCAAATACTGTTTATACTGACAGAAGTACATTTATGGTGGCCAGCAGCCAGAGTAATTTGATTTTTCAATATTCGGTGATACATATAGAGAGGTGCTGTGAAGCAGAAAACTGAAAAAAATTTCCATGCTAACCAGTGGGTACATGATGGGACTGATAATGGGATTTAGGTAGCCAACATACAGGCACCCCACTGAAACTGCATTATCCCTGGGCTATACTTCATGATGGTGTGCATTTTATAAAGAAA
>NC_056725.1:1493840642-1493973142 GCF_019279795.1 Protopterus annectens | reverse complement strand
CGCTGGAGTCATGCGTAATGAGATCAGCACTGTGAGCCTGTGCCTGACTGCCTGTAAGAAAGAATGGCTTGTGCCGACTCAAGACATGGAGCGTGTTTGGATATATTTTATGCTGTTGTGCTGTGCTAGAACTCTAAGCTGGCAGTTTCTGTCCCCTAGGTAACCTGAAACATCAGCAGGGTTTTAGCCGTTGCAGTAAGTGAAAGGTTGTAGATAAAGGAGTTCATAAATGTTATAAAGTGCTTTTTTTTTTATTTGGCTGGTGATATTCATATCGGTTAGACATGCTGTTATTATTACACTGAACACAGTTTTTTCTACCCAGCAAATTTCAGTTTTACCTTTTAAAATGCAGAAGTAATTAGGTACAACAGACCTGCTGGGACACTTTACAAGTAGATTTTAGTTAGCTAGCAGAATAAGACAATGTGTATTATTCATTGACTGCAATCCTCAGTATATTTGTATACAAAATCATATATTATAGTAAATGTAGCAAGTTCTCAATCTGTTACATCAAAGATGCAGGGCAATAAAAAGTAGGGAGTGACTTTTTTTTTTGTTTAAACACTCATGGTATTCAGTTAGGAAGTTGATAGACTAACAATTTTTATGTTAAACCACATTCTTTACCGTAAAACTCAGTAATTGTAATTTTGTATCATGTGATTGGTTAGTGTAATCATTGCCTATTATGCAAAAAAAATCCTACACTTCAAGAGGGACTGAGCAGATTCAGAATTTAAGCCGAAGATCAGGGATGTTCCTGAAAATTGAGAACTGTTGAGATGTGTGGACACATGGTGTACTTGGGCAAAAAATTGGAGACATTTGAGAAATGTGATTTCAATAACCATTGATCAGCAAGTTGTATACACATAAGACATAATGCAAACCAAATCCCTTTTCATTTGAATTATAAGTTTTCATAATGGGAGCAGCATGTTAGCTTATTTGAAAAGCAAAGTTATTGTGGGTGTGGAAGAAGAAAAAAAATTGAAATTCCGGCACTTTATATTCCATTTTATGCACAAGAAAGGAGTGCAGTTTTGCAGGTGCACTTATTAAAAGTTTGTTTTGCTTTCATTTTTTGACTGTTATTTAATGGTAATCATATTTCTGGAACCGTTTATACTGCTCAAAACAAAGATCAATCAACTTCACACGTGTATCAGGAAGTCCCAGATAGAAGGGCATTTATTCCAGTAGAGTTAAAGAAAGGTATGGGTGACTGTTCAAATGTATTGGGCTTTATATATTTATGCTGCATTAAAAATATGAAAATAAACTACTTTTGTCCTTGTATGATTAAAAAATATTTTAAATAAGTTGATTCACACGTTAATTAGTATATAAAGTATGAGGTGAGTCTATAGAATTGTTTTTATTATTACATGTGGACGAACAGCTGTACTTTCACCATGACCAAATGAGGGCAAATTCTTGTATGCAAGCGGGGCTAATGACTATTTGCATGTAGCATATGAATTGCAGGTCACTGCTGTGTCTGCAACCTGCTATAACAGGTGTGAACGTGTGATGACAGCTCAGTGTAGCAGGACAGTATCCATCCATTGAAATACAAAATAGTTTCATAAAAAGTAAGTGAAAGAGAGAAAACAAAATGGAAAGCTTCTAAGTAATTAAAGTGAAAGCAACGTAAGGTATAAAATGGTGAAAAAATGTAAAATCAAGAAATGCACAGTGCTGAAAATAAAATGTTTTCGTAATCGGTTAAGTACATCTGTTTAAAAGTAATGCAAACGCAAGCGATGAAGTGATCTTCAGAGATATTCTGCATGCTTATTTTGTCAATAAGAGTATTTGCTCTTGACTGTGTTTACACCATGAACATGTTCTGAAACCTATATAATGTTAAAGCAGATTGAAATTGGATTATTATTTGGTTTGCAGCCTTTGCGACTGACAGAACTGTTCTGGTATACTGTATAAGAACAGTGCAATGTATTTTCTGGATAGGCTGGTGCTATCTCCTTCTGGTTTTAAAAAGAGCCAGACAGTATTTCTCTCAATAGAATATCCACACATTCTTGGTTTTTTATCTGAAAAACACAGATGTAAGGATTTATGTTCTCGGATGAAAAAATACAGCAAAATGCAAAAATGGTAGACAACTAGGCGTCCAGGTTTCCTGGTGATTTAACAGAAAATCATCCATGTTCTGACTATCATTGTAAATTAGTGTAGCACTGTAAAAAGAACAAGTTTTCTATTTGTATCTGAAATTTTGCAGCAATGAATGTGAATTTGCTAATATAGTGAAATAAAGTCATTTTCACTAATCAAAAGTATGGGTTGTGCTACAAAATACCAATGTATTTTGGCAAGAAATATCTGATTTGGGGTATTTGAAAAAGTGCTTTCCCTAATGTATTTGAAAACTTTGATATTCTAGATGCCCTTTCTGCCACCCATTAGGGGATTAATTCTTTAATGCATACTCTCAATCTCTCAGCGCAAGAAATCTGGACAAACAAAGACTGAAATAATGGTGGGATAAAGGCCCAAAAATAGGGGCAGATTTTAAATATTGCTCCTGTAAACCCAGATAGTTGCTAAAAATAACAGGTTTTGCATTATTTTGTTTTTTTCTGAGGGATATGAAGTCTGAAATTGAAATGTTTGCCATTATTTATTATTATTTACTGACTTTAGTCTTCATGTTGGTATCCCACAATTCCATTGGAGCAGGTGGAGTTACATGATTATGTATGCAAGTTTTATGTTAATCAGTGTCCTGATTTTTTGGCCAATTGTGCCTACTTTTCATGAGCCTTTGTCCAGATTCTTGATGTTTTCAGGTTGAGAAGTATGATGTAAGGAGATGACTCCTAATGTTTCCAAGAGGTGTTTGCTAACTTAATTCCTCCCCAAAGACATTCAGAAGCAGGAATCACTTTGTTTTCAGTTACATATGAAATGACTTTGCCTCCTAAGCTCTGTGGAACAGAATAAGTGAGAGTAAATTGCATTATAAGCCACAATGATAATTTTAAAGATATACTGTACACAGTGATATTCATGACAGGTAACTCCCATACAGGTATTAGCTCTTTGTTGTTTATATCTACAATTTTTACAGCCAGAGGTCTTAACATACATTTTTTTAAACAAAATTAGCATAATAACCAGGCTATGAAAGGTGCAGCAAAGCTTGCCAAATAAATCATCACTGCTCACAGACATAGAACAGGAAAAGGAAAACACTTTGGATACTTAGGTTGAAGGAAGGACCATGTCTGGGTATAACTGTAGAAGACATCAACAAAATAATTCTGCAGCCAGTAAAACAATTTCAATAAATAAATAAATACAAACGTACATATGTTTACTTATTTGTTCCTCTGTAAACTGTGTTATTGAGCTAGTTATTGTTCACCCCTTTTCAGCCATTATACAGGCACAAGACAAAGGCAACCACACGTTATGAAAAAGAACCTTTGTGGCCCAACCTATTCACCTGTTGAAGTTAAAAAATAAGCTAAAATAAAGCACTCACCTGTGCTATCACCAGTTCTGGCAGTTGAGACCTCAATTTAACATTTTATTTTAAATATAGAACCTCTAAAGGAAACACATAACTCACGTTGCAGTTTCTACTTGAATATGAGCCCAGGCATCTGATATAGGAAGAGAAGCCACATCCTTCAGATTTTACCAGCATCAAAGGCAGTTCTGGTACCTGTTATGACATCGGCACTGGTAGTGATTAATGAACTTTGTGCACAATGGATTACACATACTATACAGTAAAATGGAAAACCAAAGTAATATTTAATTCATAAAGATGGCTACACAATGGAGTAAAACTCTGCACTTGGATTTACAGTCAATATGTTGGAATCAAATGCACACACACACACACACACACACACACACACACACACACACACACACACACACACACACACACACACACACACACACACACAGAGTCACTTTTGTTAATGCAGAAGGCATATATTTTTTTTCCTTCAAGTAGAAGTGCTCCCATATGTTTGAGAGGCATGTGGTCAAATGTTGAACTTATCAGTAGATATCCTTGCTGTCAATAGCTATTGAATGCACTCTGCATTAAAGTGCAGGAAGAAGGAAATTCTAGCAGTCACTTTGGATCATATGAGATTCAGAAATACTACACCAACTGCATGTGGTCTGGTTCCTATTACATAACTTGCAGGACTAGATTTGCATACTTTGGTGTAGTTCATATAAATGCACACATTCTACTTCCCTGTGCGCATTTGTGATTTAGAACATAGACCCAAGCAGCAATAATAACACAAAAGAAACCTACTGTTTTTCATTGTTGGAAAAACCCTGGAGTTCTCTATATGACAGAGAGACAAGATATCCCGGCCCGTCTTCCTATAGTTGCACAACCAATTATTTGATAGAGGGCAGACTCACAATGCCAGATACTTTCATTACCATAGTGTTATCATGACCTAGCTTCATTGTCACTATGTAAGCCTGACAGCAGAACACAGAGAAACACGGATCAGATACTGATTTTAATAAGTCACAGACATTATAGCTTACCCATTAGTTGCTCCTTACTGCAGTATGGTCCACTGTCATGCCACATAGAAATACAGCCTGCCTGTGGCACAAAAGCACAAAGCAGACAGTAGTGTAGCAAGGACAACCGGTGCTCAGTGGTGACTTTACCATTGTTTTGTACTCCCCCTGTCAGTATGATACAACACGTCTATAAATGACAGTAATATAAGTAACATATTACACTTGCCACTACTTATCTCCTCCTGACTCATCTTTATGGTGCTTCTATCTTTACTAACCTCCAAAAAATTAAAACTTGAACATTGCTATAACAAAGGTGCTCAATTTCCAGTACATACCCCATTCAGAACCACAACTGTATAGCATTAATGTGTATAATGTATATAATGTATGTAATGTATAGCATTAAAACCCCTAAACTGGTTAGAACTGCCACATCAACTAACATATACCCAAATTCTTAGCACCTATAAAATTGTCTGGCATCCATCTGCCTTTCCAGCACTAAAAAAACCTTCTACACAATATGTTTCCAGTCGGTCATTGCAAACTAGTGACCAAAAACATCTGCATGACTAGAAACCTAGCAAATCAGCCGGGAATTGTCTCTATTCATAAAAAGATTGCTAAGACATTGAACTCCTTACCTATATCTATCAGGTCTATACCCTCCCTGCTATCTTTCAAAGCCACCCAGAAAGACTTTCTAGTTAAAATTTGTCTTTGTTCTTGCTCAAAACTAGGATAAACTGTATCCCTAAATGTGAACAAGTATCTTTTCACTCCTTATACCTCCTTACTCTCCCTTCTTCACTTACTTCCTTACTGCTATACAATTCTATTTCTCTCAATGTACTATAAGCACGTCTTTCCTTCAATTCATATTGCAATTCCTCTTTGTATTAGACTGTTACCTTTAATTTCTCTACAAACTATGTAATATTTCTCTAAATATTAAATGATTGTCATATTCCTTGTATTGATACTTAATGTTTTTATATTATGTCTAATTTGTACAAATTATTTAAACTGCAGATGTTTCTTGTTTTATTTTTGAAGATTGTGAAATTATTGTTCTTAAAATGTTTTATAATAATTTTGAACTTTTCTACCCGGGCCTCCACTGAAAATGAGCTTCTACCCAGTCAGACTTTGCATGTAATCAAATGTCAATAAATAAATAAATACTTTAAACATATTCTGCAAAATACATTTATACAGCTGGATGCTATCTTTATGAATAGTCCTGATTGTAAATGCATAGTAAAGTGCCATAGAAATGTTAAGATATGCAATGTATAAGCACAAAATATAGGAGCAGTCATTGAATCCCCAGATGACTTAGCCATACTGCAAGAAGGGTTTTTAGAATTATATAACTGCTGCCAAAATCCTGGATTGAAACTTAATGCCAAAATATGTTATTGTATCCTTTGGGAAGTCAGCTATCCCAACGAACTACCACATTAACAATACGCCCCTGCAAGTTGATGAGTTATTCAGGATTTGGGAACATATGTTGACAGTAACCTAACTTTTGACCAATGTGTCCATTGTTGTAAGAAAGTCCTTCTATGTTACTCAGCTTGTAAACAAAGGTATTGTGTCTAGATCTAAGGGTACCATTGTCCCCCTTGACTCAGATCACATTAAGCCACTCGTTGAAGATAATGTCCACTTTAACATGTATCTTCAGACACATGTAACAAATGGAACATCCACAGAGATACCTTACTTAAAGGATACAAGGTTACACAGCATGTCTTACATGGACCAACTCAAAATCCTGTCACTATACTCGGTATCTTATAGACTGTTAAGAGGTGACCTGTGTCTGGCAAACAAGGCATCCTCCGACCCAATACAAATGGATTTACTGCACATCAGCATGTCAAATGGCATCAGAATTACTAGGTATAGGGATATAAACCTCTTCTGCAATATCAACAGAATGGTTTGAAGGGACATGTATATGTTGCAGAGGATACCACTGCTTTGGAAAAGGCTACCCACCCTGTCTATATACAAGTGCAGTTTGGATGTATGGATGAAAAACAGAACATTTATTTCCTGTCCCAGAGACTTCCCATACTCTGGGACAAGCTACTCATCTATGTCAAGCAAAGTTCCTCATTAGCACTCTTCAAGAAAAATCTTGATGAGTGGATGGGAAATAGGAAATACTCCCCGGGGATCACTTCTTTGGCTCCACTCTACATGGGCAAAGGAAAATAACTTTCTTGGGTGGCGTAAGCAAGGGAACCTTTTAGCTAGGCTTACTTAGGCCCTTGGGCCGATAGCCTAGTACCTACCTATGAACCTATGACTGTACCCTGTATTGCTAATGAACATTGGTGGGTGCTAATTTTTTTTGATGTGCATGTGTTCCATCAAATTAGCTATGGTGTGATCCAAGTTATTCTCATTAGAGGTAATATATAATTATTGACTATAGGCTGGGTAAGGCCAGTCTCTAACCAAATGGAATAGGTTAATTTGAGCACAAAAAGGCAAATTTGCTAGGTTTAAAATGTCCCTCAAGGGCAGCTGGCCTACTGCTTACCTATGAAACCATATAATACACTTCTGTGTCATGAATTCTGAGAGATTCATCAATGCATGCTCTGGCATGTAGTGTACATGTGACATCTGAATGTGCTCTTTGAAGAAGTTTATTTGCCAAATGCATGCACACATTTTCTCATATAAAAAACATGTTACTTCATTTGTCTGCAATAAGTTGGGTCTTATTACTAAAGAAACTATCATAGTTATCATATTTCCTCACCCATAGTACAAGAAAACTCTATGTTCTTAGCCTAGTGCCTACTAGAGCATTGACTAGAATTGTTCAAATGTATTAGGATCTCTGTTGTTTCTCTGAAATGCAAACCTTACTGGAGGACCACTGCAAACTCTGCATAGCTGGTATATGGCAAGAAGGGACATCTTGTGGTTTCCAGCTACAGAAGCAGAGTATACCTATTTGTATATGTACTACCTTACTATATCTGATATCACAAGACTGCATTTCTGAGAATGTAATTACCTTTCATTTACTTGCTCTTACCTGCACTAACTCATTCAAGCCTATAGCTTCTTTTTTGTATACTTCCAATTAATACTCATAGCACTTTAAAACATCTAAAACCTTTTCTGGGGAATTATTTCTTTAACTAAGTGACTTACCCACTAATAATAGGCAACATTAGAAAGAGCAAGAAGTAATTAACAATTTTACTGACATTTTATTAAGCTATGATACACTTGTTGTGTCTTTCGGCTTTTCACAGTTAGGGGTCACCACAGCAGAACTCCGGTCCGCTAATGATTGGCAGTAGAACGCCCATTCACGCATGTTGCCACAAAGAAGATGCTCTAAATGAGAATCGAATGGGGCAACGTCTTACTGTGAGGCGACAATGCTACAGCAGCACCACCACCGCAGTGTATTAAGCTATGATACACTGCAGTGGTGAAATCACTCACTGCTTGCCACTTACTCATATTTTCATAGCTGCGAGATCTACATGCTAATGGGGGTGTTGTGTGAAATACCGTGGTGGGAGACATAGCAATTCATTTTCAATGTCCATTTGTATTACACTGTCCTTGAGATACTGCTGGTTGTTTGTTAGTATGTATAAGAATAAGAAATATTTCCACATTACTTAGTATTTTCAAAAAACAAGTGACTTACAAACTATTGCATAGCATTACCTTAGATTTTGTTGAAGAGAAGTATTGTGGATATTTACACATCTTGAGAGATATTCAGTCTTATTTATATTGATAATTATACAATTAAGGATATGTTTTCATATTTTTATAAATATCTCAATAAACGTACTCTGAGAGGAAGTTTTTTGTTCTCATGTGAAAGTTTGTTTGGTTAGCAAAATATGTTCTTATATGATATGTCTAGGTTGTACAGTTTTCCAGATATAACAATTTGTTTGTGAAAGTTTAGTAAAAATATAAGTATGTGGTATATGTGCATTACAATATATTACAGTATTTATGGGAAAGACTATGAATACACTGACTATTATCATGATGAAAAATGCTTCTTACTGATAACATTGCTATTTGTACAATTTTTGATAGCATTTTTCTATATTTACATTTGTTGATCTTATGCTTTTTAAGTTGACTTTTTAGAAAATGCTGTAGAATGCAAGGATGTGTGTAGACTAATGGAGTATGACATATCACGTCACATAATTTAAAGCATTGCTGTTCATAATCCTATATCCAGGGGATAGTGTTAAATCACCTTAAATAAAAGTTAAGTAAAATTTGTAGCAAGACAGTTTGCCATGTGTGTGTGTGTGTGTGTGTGTGTGTGTGTGTGTGTGTGTGTGTGTGTGTGTGTGTGTGTGTGTGTGTGTGTGTGAATATGTCCATATGTCTGTCACCTGTGTGTATAACTCACAGCAAACATCCCAGTTAAGGATACCCCCCACTACATTGCTTTCTGACTTCAGAAAGAGGACCAGCAAATGGAATTCTGAGATTCACAAACAAATGTGACCTGATTATACAAAGCCTTCCCAAAGTGCAATGGAACAATGACTTTGGTAACATCTGGTTACGTAGCATCTGCAGTAAGTACATTGTATTTTCATCACAGAAATAAGCATATTTACTAGTGATTAGCTGAATGCCAAGAAAACCAGCTGCCACTAAATTGTGTGACTGACTCAAATCCTGAAGCTAAATTGAAATCAGAAAGGTAATTCTCAGTTTCTCTCTCTTCTTTTACGGTTAAGTGCCTACAGAGATACCGTATCAAAAGGATACAAAGCCTTATCAACATGTCCTTCTTGGACTGACTCAAAGCCCTGTCACTATACTTGGTATCCTTCCTACTGCTAAGATGTGACCGGTGTTTAGCATACAAGCCATCCTCCGACTCATTACTGAACAATTTATTGTACATCTGAAAGTCAGATGGAAGCAGAAATACTCATATAGGTATCTAAACCTCTTCTGCAGCATCAACAGAATGGTTTGGAGGAACAGGTGTATATCACAGAGGATATGGCAGCTCTTGAACAGACTCCTCATCCACATTAAACATAGTTCATCCCTGTCCATGTTCAAGTGCAACTTAGATCTGTGGATGGGCATCAGAGAATTTATCCCAGGACTGCCCCGCGTACTACTAGTACTTACCTATGAAGCCAAGAACCTATGAGGTTTTATACATATTATTAGCAGATAGTGTTTTGGAATACAATACAGCTGTTGGGTTCTACAGCAGAAAACGTAATACAAGAGAATTTGACAAAGTGCCATAGGAATTTAATGAACTTACAGGAGCTAAGAAATGTCTTTGGAGAATTATGAGAAGTGTTTAGCATTATTTTCAACAAAGGAATATTCATGATAGTGTAATAATGAAGTATAAATGATTGCAGTATTCATAATTGTAAGAGCTTGTGCTCCTGTAAAAAAAGAATAGCAAATCGAAACTGTAATCTAAATAAATTAAGCAGAACACATTCAAATGGAGAGGAAATTACACTGACATTAGTGAGCAGAAAATAAAGCAGTGAAGGCATCAAAAAGCAATGTGAGCAAATGTAGTTTTCCATGTATACCTGGGAAAGTGTAATTGCAAAGTGTGGTATAACTTTAGACATTTCACTTGCAAGTCTAACCTTGACTATTATTGATATGTCTTGTCTTCCTACTGTCAGTTCTTTCCTCCACCTTTTCGGTAAAGCTAACTTTGTACTTTGCTTATGCGATCTACATTTATCATTTTAATATTTTAAATTCCAGTTAGAATTCTAATAACTCTCTGCTTATCATAAATGTATGCTTACTAGATCTTAATAAACAGATGCTGACATAGTGTTCAACAACCACAGACATGTAAATACATGCACACACACACGCGTCGTGCACGCACATGTACAGACATATACAAAAACACATAAACCACACACATGCTGCGTCACATTTACACAGCCTTTAACACTTTAACAATTTTGCTCCATGTAAGATACGATAATTGACTCTGTTCTTGATGACATCAAATACATTGGAACTCTAGTAAGTTATGTGGTGTCCTCAAAAGAACCTTTTGACAAAATTAAGTTGCAAATGCAGAGTTTAAAGAAATGATCATATCTGTAGAACCAAACGTATTAATTTAGAAGTACAATCATAAACTATTCATCAAAAAATTCAAAACTACAGTATTAAAACTCATACTTGAGAATACAGATATCTGTGAAGTTACAGAGACATGGTTTAAAGTGACAAAGAGTAACCCAGCAGTGCAGGGCTTCCATGCCTTCCACACTTTCAGATCAGTAGCTGCACAGACAAGGGTTAAATGTGAAGATTTCTCAATATACATCAATAACAAGCATACTGCTAGGGTGGTCTGACAGTATGACATGTTGTTGTTCCTCCATGTGCAGATCACCATAGAGAAAATCATGTATCATGCCCTAGCCCGCAATAGGTCACCCTTCACACACCAAGAAGCTCACTGTTCATACTTGGACCTACTGGAGATATCTACTGTCTGACCTAACACCCTACTCAAGGAAGACTTTATTCACCCCTCTATATACTGAGAATCCAACGCAGCCTCAATTCTATATACACAGATATTCCTGGACTTCGTAAATACAAACACCCTTGACCAAATAGTGAATACACCCACTTTTAGGCTCCAACATACTGGACCCCATGCTTAGAAATATGAGAGAATGCAGCCCCCCCCAGTGCTGCATCTTCCCAGGTAAGGTCCGACCATAAAGCTGTTGCCTTTGAAATCAAAATCATCTACAACTCTGTAATCCCACTAAAACCAGTAACAGTTAGGAACTATTCCAGGGCAAAATACCTTTTATTAACTGATGGTTTCTCAAAATTCAATGGCCCTCCAAACCTCAAGAACACACCAGCCTAAGCTAATTGCTCTCAGAAACTCTGTACTACCATGTCAGTCACTGCTGCTTTATGTACCAGATGTAAATCCAGAACTAGCCCTAGAAACAAGGTGTCCTGGTGACATCCCAAATTAAACAGGATGTACAACAAAATAAAAAAAAATGACAAAAATCAGGAAAGGTAATTCCCACTAAAATAAAAACTCTCTCATCAGAGTAAATAGGCAACTAAAAGGCTTAAGTAGGTTAAGCAAAGCCAGCTTTGCTAAAAGGCTTAAGTAGGTCAAGCAAAGCCAGCTTTGCTAAAAGGCTTAAGTAGGTTAAGCAAAGCCAGCTTTGAGGTTAAGATATTTTCCACGTGACAGATAAGGTTTTCTACAACTATGTCAGAAACTTCAGGGGCAGCACACAGCAATGTGCTAAACTGGTGGTTAGTGGTGTAACATTAGTTGAGCCTGGTAAAATAGCAAACTTATAGTCGACAAATTCACTTCCAACTTTACCCTTCTCTCACCCCATACCATACGCCCAATAATACCCTCAAGCATAACCCCCTCCAACTATAACTAAGGAGCATGTACTGGCTGCACTCACCAAAGCCAAGAAAATGGCCTGAACAGGTCTCGATAACATCCCGTGATGCAATAGTCTAAAATATGACTTATCAGGACCCCTGGAGTCATTATTTAATGATAGTCTTAACTCATTACAGCTGAGTGCTCTTCCAGGCAGTTTTCAGTTATCTGTAACGATGCCTCTAGGCATCACATATTGCCTGTTCATATTTGCATTAATAATTCCAAAACCAAGCTACATACAAGGTATCAGAATGTTTTACCTTGAAGCACACATGATGGCAAACACAATGTTATTGATATTTGACCTCTGTCAATGAGTATTTGTTAGAACTGTAAAGTGATAAAGGCATTTGATACAATACCCCACTTGGGCATTGTTGAACATGGCTGTTGAAATATTTGCAGAAATGTGAGCTAGGTATAAACCCTATTATAACATGCTGGTTACCTGCTGGTTCACGGAAAGGACCCAGGGGGTTAGAAATGGTGATGCCACCTCCACAAAGAGGTCAGTCACAATGGAGTCCCCCAGGGCACTGTGCTAGATCCACTTCTCTTTGTCATCATTGAATCTTCAGGAAGGTGAAATGTAGATAAACATTTGGTGTTAAAGCCAAGGCTTAAAACTTGATACCTAGAAATGTGTTATAGTACCTTCTGGGAAGACTGCCACCTTGGGTAATTACATCATCAATAA
The DNA here is from genome assembly GCF_019279795.1 of Protopterus annectens. Taxonomy (NCBI): domain Eukaryota; kingdom Metazoa; phylum Chordata; order Ceratodontiformes; family Protopteridae; genus Protopterus; species Protopterus annectens. The sequence goes on along the minus strand of NC_056725.1, from coordinate 1,493,960,408 downwards.
CAAACCCTTGAAAACTGGATTCACAAGTCGGGAATCTGGGAACTCATGTGGATAGTAACCTAGCGTTTGACCAACATGTGTCCAAGGTGGTAAGAAAATCCTTCTATGTTGGTCAACTTATAAACAAGGGCATGTCATCTAGGTCCAGAGAGAGGTCATCATACTACTGTACTCAGCCATCATCAGTCCCATCATAAGTATAATAATGCCCCCTTTGGTATGTAGCTGACGTGACACATGTGGCAACTGGAATGTCTACAAAGGATCCTTACAACAGGAATACATGGAGTAAACACAATGTCCTATGCTAATCAACTCAAAGCTGTGTATCTTTACGGAATATCATACAGACTTTTGACAGGTGATCTTTGCCTGGCATACAAGGCATTCGGTGGACCCTGTTTTGATGAATCTTTTGCACACCTGCAAAACATCAGCATTAGAACTACTAGATTAAAAGACCTACATTTTGCTTGGAATCTTAATAGGAGTTGTTGGAGAAACAGATTTTTTTGTCAGAGAAATCCCATTCTCTGGAACAGGCTCCCTATCCATGTAAAGAAGAGTTCATCCCCATCCCTATTTAAGCACAACTTAGATCAATGGATAGGTAATTAGAAATTCACCCTTGGTCTGACTTCTATGTCTCTGATGGACAGAGGCAGTCAGCAAATCACTCTTTATAAATCAAATATAAATCAAATGCGTGGGTCACATGTGGGTTGCATGGCTAGGCTTTTAAGGGCTGCAGTGGTCATTTGTCTAGAATGCACCTATGAAGCTCTGAACCTATTATAGTAAATAATGCAACTTAACATTAACAGTGAAGCCTCAAAATGAATTTTATAACTAACATATTAAAAAATAATTTGTTAAAATTTGAAAACAGTTTTCAATGTCAGTAAGTGTTCCACAAAAACAAACTGTGCACATACATATACTGTCTTCAGCATTTTGGTTCATCCTGCTGCAAGCTTTCATTTGAGGCTTATCAATTCTGTCTGTGTTGCACAGCTGTTGAAATATTTACAGAAATGTGAAAATTATGATAATATTCATATTCAGTGTTTGAACAATGTCAGTATCTCTCCAAGTGTTTTGTATCAATGCAGTTGTATTGCTCAACATGCAAGCTTTGAAAGTAAATATTGTATTAGCTTATATGAAACATAGCTGTGTTATTATTAAAGTATATGCAAAAAACAATATAAGACATGTAGAGGCATCACTAGACTCTTCAAACAGAAAAACCTGTCAGAGACATTAGAGTTTAATGCCCTCGTCTCATACAGTAGGATTTGCAAAGAGGCTGCATTTTAAATCTTTTTGTTGCAGACTCTTTGGACTTATAGGATTAAGCAATGCAGTTTCAATGGCCAACTGTTTTTTTATAATAAACTTCAAGATATTTAGGAGCTTGAGGCAGGCTGCAAATATCATGTGTGCATAATATAAAGAGCATCCCGAACATGTAATAAGTCAATAGAATGTAAACATCTCAACTCTTGTTTAATTTGGGATGTGTTTATGGGGAGCTCATGTTTAAACTTGACACCCCTCACCTAGGAATAATATTTAACATGATGAGTTATAAGTCTTCAGACTCCTTTATTCACTCAGCATTTAGAGCTGAAGTAAGTCGCAGCTATGTCACCTGTTTGTCATTGAGGGATAAAGCTTTGGTTGTCCAAGAAGATCTCAGGTCACTATACACTCCTAGAGGATCAGCTAGGGGTAGAAGAAGTAATAATGGACGAAACCTGCTGTCTTCTCTCAAGGCTGAAGGTTAGGGACGTATACCAAATTAGGTATTATCCATATGAGCATCTCATCACAGACTAAATTGCCAGAATTTAGTTAGATAAGCATTTATTTATTTATATTATTTTGTTAACTGGGTTGAGAGTCTGGGTTACAGAACATTTTTGGCTATGACCCATACCAAAAAGACAATTATAATTTCTAACAGTGTGTACATTTGCTAGATACCACACAGTACAATGAAAGAAAAGAGCAAATGGAACACAATAGGGCGTTTGTTGGATTATGTCACACACAGAAATGAGTGGCAATCCCATTATCCGAGTCAGCATTGGGCATATACATAGAAATGCTAGTGCTTGCACTACAGACCAGATTCACTGCTTCAATAATGGCACTACTCGCAGCATGCTCAAATCCCACCAGTACAGCCAGGAAAGAGGTACATGGCTCTTGGTCCTAGATGAATAAATGGGTCATAGAGTATATGGCTGGAAAGAAGGTCTGATCATGACTGGAGGTCCAGAGTAAAAAAGAAAAAAAAGTACAGAGGAGTGTCTACTGAGAAAGAAACTATGACATAATCATGTGCATTGTTTACATTGAGTGATTTGAAAGTTTAGGCAACATGAAAATTCACCTTTATCTAGATTTTGAATTCAACAATTTCAAATGTTACCAAAGAAGATTTATCATCAATAACATAGTGCCAGGAGAATTAATCTGTCTATTTTTGGTTCGTTTGAAAGAGTACAAAACCAAAACATGCTAACTTTCTCACTACCTAATTGTTAAAACTTCATTAACTATGTCTTTTTCTTAAGGTTCTCATAAATCTTACAGAAATTGTCCTTCACGAACATAAAAAGATAGGACTGCTATTATTAAAGTGTCATCTTAAATTGACAATGAACTCATTTTAAAAACTTTTAAAATAGCCTTCCAACAACTTTCATGGGATCGAGGGATCAAGGCTTCGTAATGACAATTATTATTTTTCAGCTACTGTGCTGAAAGGAAACACAAAAAATACTGCATGCAGACTACTTAAGAAATAAAACATTAAAATTTCACTTCTTTTCTCATTATGACTAAACATAGGTTCTGCTTTCGATTCATAAAATACCATGTATCAGAAATGCTTACCAACAGATGTTCATAATTTAGAGCATGAGCACGCACATACTCATAAGAAGTACTCAGGCTTATGAAATAATCAGCAAATGGCACAAGCTAGACAATTGCAAAAACATTTTTACAAGAGGTCAAGCCCCTCTGTGCTTCTATATGGGGGACTTCACCTACCGTTCTCTTACTTTATTATTTCCAAACCAGTGTTGATGTTCTCAGAAGAAGAGAAATTACTGGCTGTCAACAAAAACTGCCTTTGTTCTTTCTTCTGGAGGCTACAAGAGCAGAGTAAATGAAATACTAGTAGACAGCCTAAACAGATTGCTCTTATGTGACCCAGACAACAACATGCAAACACATAACAAGTGTTTTTTTTTTTTTTTTTTTTACTGTCTTCACTGGTCCTGCCTGCTGTCTCCTCTACCTGCAAACAATCAGTCCAGTCTTTTATGTGGTGGTTACAGTAACGTATCCCTAGAATAGATGAGAGTCCTGCAGCCCTTCTGTCTCTGATCTCTGTCCAGATAGCCTAATCAGCTCATGCATTTTTCCACTGCTTGGAGTCACTCAATAGAGAAAGTAGACCAGCTATTGGGTACAATAAACAGCTCATATCATAGGTACAAAACCCAGAGCTATCACTAAAGAGGCAAGGCAGAGCTGCTTCCTTAAACAACAATGGGGCAGCTCACCTCAGCCACATAGTGTCATCCTCCCGTGTCCTCCATTACTCATACCGATAGTCTGTGCTTTGTACCAAGGGGCCAGATACCACTTCAAGCATTTGAGGAAATGTGATACCAGCTCTAATAATTTATTGATATGCTCAACAGAGTGCAGCTTTTTAAAGGGGCCTGTATTATAACAACGAATGATCAGTTGTTATATCGACCCCTAAAGCATGAAAACTCAAAACAGCGAAAAACCAGAACAGTGATTTTTATTCCCCAGGGAAATAAATTGCTGTTCCCAAAAAAAAGCAAACCCCCCCCCCACTAAACACTAAATGAAATGGGGGGCTTTGCACCCCACACCCCCTACTTAAATATACCAACTCCAAGATCACACTACAGTGAAGGAAATGGCACAACCTGGACAGCCAGCCCAGCGATTTCTTTCCCAGGGAAAAAATTTGCTGTTCTGGCCGTTCCCTATTTTGCCTGTTCGACATTTAGCGTTCAAACTAACAGCGTTCGATCATCTAATCATTTGCTAAACTAAAGTAGACCCTTTTAAAGTATCTTCTTATTCTGGAACACAGATGCAACAATTATGAAAATCCACTGTCAGATTAAAGGGGATTATTTTTGTACTTGAAATGATGGAGAGTCAGGCCTCATCAAAGAAAAGGCCTTTTATCACACAAGAATAGTAAACAGTGTTGCCACAAACAGAAACAAGTTGTGTAAGACACTTTGCATACAACACCCAAGAAATAATTATAAAAAGTAATTTGTTTTCCTAAGTGCAAAACATTATTCTTAGCAGACAAAAAGTATTACTCACCACTGTCTCATAACAGTCAAATATGCTCTTTATCTACTTCCTTCTCCCATTGCCCTCACCTCCATTCTGTAATCTCATTTGTTTAATATATATATATATATATATATATATATATATATATATATATATATATATATATATATATATATATTAACTGATGTTTAACTGCTAGGTCCTGCAAGTATTCATGGAAAAGGTCAAGGCCATTATCACTGAAGTGGAGCCTATCCTCTCAGTACCATTCAGGGTTTTTGTCATTGAAGTCCCTTCCATAGCAATAAGGCAGACACCCTAGGTCACCCCAACCATTTTATCACTGATATGTTTCCCTTGATATGAAAACATGAATCACAGACTGCATGCTGTGGCAGGGATAGCTACAAAATGGTGTAAAATGATTCTAGGTGATTTGGTCCTTTTGACTAATATCACCAAATGGGTTCAGGATCAGGTGTACTCCGGTCTATGCCAGGAACCATGCTAATGGTGGGAAGGGTGTAAGTGCCCCTATTGGCCAGTTTGTGCTCATGATAGATTTGTGCCTATCATAAAGCCCAAGAACCCTGGGTCAGTAAGATACTGCCTGTCTGGTGTCCACTTGCTAAGCCTGGGTTACCTGGGATAGCTCTGTTGAGCGAAAACTGGATGTAAAATTAATCAACCTGTCAAACATAAACTAAGAATTGCCACACTTGATGCAGTTTCACTGACAGGATGAGGCTTGGAAGTGATGGTAAGGAGAAGGTTGGACATCCTATATATCCAGGAGACAAGGTGGAAGGACAGTGCAACAAAGTCCCTTGGCTTGGAATCCAGAGTCTACTACCCAGGAGGATGACTGGTTAGAAATGGTGTGGGAATTGTGGTGTGGGAAAGACTTCAGCAGGCAGTGAATGATGTCATCAGAATTAGTGACAGACTCATGGCAATCAGACTGCAATACAATGATAGGGCAGCATTCATAATCTCAGCCTGTGTCCCACAGGGTTGGGATAATGTGAACAAATTGCATTTAGACTGCAGTTGCAGGACCTCCTAGATAAAGCAGGACAACATGTATTTGTTTTGATAATGCGTGAAATTAATGCACATATCAGGAGATAAAGAACAGGATATGAGCACTGCCTAGGTCCACAAGAATAGGACAACAGGAATAAAGAAGGTAAGGCCATTCTAGACTGTCTGGCAAATGTCTTGATAGTAGTCAGCACATGGCTCTGAAAGAGAGACTGTCATAAGATCACATACAAAGTGGCTAACATCCAGCTCACTTAGATTTCCTCCTAGTAAATAAAGAGCAGTTGGGTAAAATCAGCAATTACAATGTCATCCTCAGTGAAACAGTCATCTCAGAGCATAAACTGCTGGTTGCCAAAATCAGCTGCAAGAAATTGTCAGAGTAGGCTCAAAGTACAACAGAGAACAGGCTGTAAGATCTGGAAGTTGGCTGGAGATAAAGCAGAATAGTTCAAGTAATTACTCAGGGTTCTAGCACCTCAATAAGAAGGGGAAATAGGTGGAGTTGAAGAAACATGGCAGAACCACAAAACAGCATGTGTGATGGCTACAGAACACATATGTGACAGAGCCAGATATGAAAATAAAATACATAGGGAAAGCTGGTGGCGGAATGCATAAGTCCAGGAAGTCATCAAAAGAAAGAAAGAGTGTAGGAAAAAGTGAGATGGACCAGACTATGAAGGAACAGTATTTAAAAGAAGTCGCAGTAGCAAAGAACAAGACATCAGAGGCACTCTACCAGCTTCTGGAAAGTGACTCAGTAGATGGCACAAAGAAACTATATCAGGTTGCAAGGCAAAAAGGACAGAAAGATAAAAAAAAATAGTCAGACACTCTTCATAAGGGAAGCCAACAACAACTTGCTCACCAGTCCACAGGACATCAAAGGCAGATGGAAGAAGTACTTCCAGCAGCTTCTGGATGAAGAAATCCCCACAGAAGCTGTACTGCCCCAGATACAGCGTACAGTGAGAGAATAGCAGAAGTCCACCATAGAAAAAGTAAAAACATTACCAAGGAAATTGAAATCAGAGAAACCAGTAGGCTCAGATGAGGTCACAGCAGCTATGATAAAGATGTTAGGTGAAATGGAGAGAAATGGCTCCTGAGGGTACTCATAGCAGTGCAGACAGTGGCATATCTCAGATAACTGGAGAATAAGCATACTAGTGTGAGTGTTCAAGAACAAAGGGGACATTCACAACTGTGGGCAGTACAGCTGGATCAAATTCCTATCAGATTGCATGAAAGTTCTCAAGAGGGTGACTGAATAATGAATACACAAAGTAGTTGAAAGTATGATAGAAGATGAACAGTTCTGATTCAGCTCAGGAATCAGCACAACCAACCCAGTGTTTGTAGTGAGACAGATAGTTGAAAAGAAGCTAGAAATGAAGAGAGTCCAACTAGGCATTCCTAGACTTTGGGCAGGCATGTGGTGTCTTGAAGTCCCAGAAATATTGGTAGAATTAGTGCAAGCCATGTACAAGGACCCAGTGATTCGAGTATGAACAGTGTTCGGTTAAACAGAGGGGTTCATGGTGGGAGTGGGTATACATCAGGGTTCAGCTTTGAGCCCACTGCTGTTCATACTGGTGTTAGACTGCATTAGTGAGCAGGTCAGAGGGGAAAGTTCAACAAATCTGTTGTATGCAGATGATGTGGCATTACAGGCAGAGTCTGAGCAAGAACTTCATCAAAGGATAGGGGAATGGAATACAGAACTGAGGAAACATAGTTTAAAAATGAGCACAGATAAGACATTTGAAATGACATCAACTGGAGGATATCAAAAGCAGATGAGAAATGAGACAGAAGGGTGAATACAGGAATAGATTAATACCTTGAAGTATCTGGGAGGAGTGGTTTAAGAGAAGTTTGAATTAGGAGGTCAAACATATAATCATAGGGGCTGCAGACAACTGGCACAGAGTGACAAGGTTAGTGTATGATGGAAGAATGCCAAAGAAGCTGAAAAGTTAGGTGTGCAAAACAGTGGTGCGACCAGTACTACTGTATGGTATAGAAGCCTAGGCAAGAAAGGCAGAGCAGGTGAGGATATTAGAGAAAAAGCCAAAATAGCTCAAACTGAAGAAAAGGTCAAAGAAAACACATCACAGTGGTTCAGGAACATCTACAGAAAACCAGAAGACAATCTGGTGAAGAATATTTGGGCCAGGCAGGAAGAAGGATAGAGGAAATGAGAGCATATGATCATAGGAAGTTACTAGGCTAATGACCCTAGGGCCCTTACAAGCCTCGCTAAATTGTACCCTTATTTCCAGGATCAGCACCTATTGCCCCTGTCCAAGAGGGACATAGGTGGAACCCCTGGGGTGAATTTACGTTTACCCAACCAGTGAACCAGTTAGTAACCCATCTAACAATATAAGGGTTGATACCTAGCTGGGTGAGTTTGTCAATGATGTCTGAGAGGAGGATAGTGTCAAATGCTTTGGCTAAGTCTAGGTAGGCTGTATGCACTAATTTCCCTCATTAAGGGCCTTGGTGACTGTCTCAAAGAAGTCCACTAGGTTTAATAGGCATGATCTCCCTTTGAAAATACAAACTGAGTAGGGTAAAGTGTTTGGCGATTACCTATATCTTTGTTGATAAGGTCCATGATGACTTGTTTCATGGCCTTTCAGATAAAATAAAGCTAGTCAGGATAATAGGTCTGTAGTTCCTGGGGTCAGTAGTAGTAGTACCACATTTTGCAAGGGAATAAATGTGTTTTTTTTCCATTCAGGTGCTTAGACTATGATTGAAAAGAGTACACAGTGGTGTTGCTAATTCTTGTTGCAGCCCCTGTAGGATGCAGTGTGGAATGTTATCAGGTCCCATAGATGCTGTGATCCTGGCCTTAGAGGAGGCATTAATGACCTGCTCTTTAGGGATACAAAGTAGGGGACAGGTGGCAGGTATGTCATGGGGTACATGTGTCAGGGACAGGGAAGTGAAGTTTTCACAGAACCTGCCAGCCAGCAGGTTAGCTATGTCCACAGGCTCAGTTTATGTGGTATCATTAACTGCCAGTTCGACACAAATCTGGGCCTTTCCTTTTAGGTTATGGATGTAACTAAAGAACAACTTATGGTTGTCTTTAGTTGAGGAAGTTAATTTGGATACATAGTTTGCTTTGGAGGACTTCACAATAAGTCTTATTCGTTTGTTAAAGGTGATGAGGGAGCATTTCCAGTGTAGGGATCACTCCCTCTAACCATTAGATAGCAATTTATTCTTATTATTGTAAAGCCTGTTAATGGCAGTTGTCCACCAGGCAGGTTTGCTCTTCCTTGAGAAGCTTGTTTGGTCCTGTCAGGTATGGCCAAGTCAATGCAGTTATACATGTATTTGTATAAAGCATTGGTGTATAACTTGTCATAGTTCCTAGTTCCATCTGAGGAATGAAGTGCAGATAAACTATTTATACCATCCCACAAGAGGTTATAATCTGCTTTGGAGAAGTTTTTTAGTTTAGTTGCTGCTGGGGGGGGGGGGGGATCAGGTGTGATAGTTACTTCAAATGAGACTGATTTTTGTGAGCTCTCACCAGGGAAGACCTCACAGTGGGGGTGCTACAGTGGTTCCCCATATTGGTAAGCACCAGATCCAGGATACTGGCACCTCTTGTGAGAGTATCAACCAGTTGGTCCAGGGAACTAAAGTTAACAAAGTCGAGGAACTTTTGGGCAAGTGAGTTTGAGCATGAATAATTTACTCAGTCAATGGATGATTAGTTAAAGTTATCTAAAACCATGATGTGTCAATGTATTGTATCTTGATAGGCTCAAGGAGATCCAAATAGGCAGAGTGGGTGTCCTGATTCATGGGGGGAGTCTTGTAGCTGGCAATGACTTGAATAGGTGTCCTACCAACAGTATCTCCAGCAAATCATTCTGTTTGACTAATCTAAAGGTTTATTTATCTTTAGTTGTCATGCCTTCAGTTTGTGGTTTGAACGTGTGGAAGGAGGTGTAACCCAGTTTGGCTACAGTGCTCTCCACAGCCTTGAACCAAGTATTCATGACTTCAAAAATACCTGCTTCTAGTAAGTGCAGCTTGATGTTAAGACTCCTAGAGTTTAGCAGTATAACCTTGAGGTTGTTTTTAGATGGAATTTTTACATCATGAATTTTGTCTATGAGACACTGCCTAAAAGGCACTATGGGGGTGGCAAGAACCTTAGCCAATAGTCAAAATCCCAGGTGTGACAGATGAAGACCATCTCTGGCAAAGCATTGAGGTCTGTCGATCATGTCATCCCAGGCTGACAGATATTGTAACCCCTTGGAATGACACCAGAAACTAAGGCAATTATTGAAGTCAATCATTTTCTGTTTGTATTGAAGCATCATCCTAGATGAAGGTAAAATGCTGCTTAAGGCCAAGGACATACCTGCCTGAGGCACATAATCTGAGAGCTCCGTCATGTCTGTCTCATATAGTCCAGAGAGGCATGCCTCATTTTGTTCAGACCAACATGGATTATGACTTCGTCATAACAGTACTTGTTGTTGAGACACTTGAGTGCATGTGTAATATGTCCTGGCACATAGCAGACAGCTGACTATGACCTTTTCATTTTCCAGCCTAGTGAAAGGGTCATATGTGTGTCTCACAATGGAATCACCTATGCATCCAACAAAAAGGTGAATGGATTGTGTGTGAAGACCTGCAATAATCAGGCATAAGTGTCAAAGAATAGGAGAGTGACATAGAATAGAGAGATATGGTAACAGTTGACACAGCATCCTGATCACACGTCAAAAATGGGGCAAAAGGGGGTTGAGAATAATGATGATGGCACTTCCCTTGCCGTTTTATAGTTGAGGGCAAGTCTCCATATGCATCTACTAGTCATTGCTCCATACACGATAACCATTTGAATATATTGCATGATATCTTTCATCAGTACAGCAAAGTATATTTCTTAGGAATGTGCCCAAGATTGTTTTCTCCTAAATGACCAACAGAGATATGTAGGTACTCCGAAGTTTTGCTCAAATCATTCAATGCAGGATGAAGTTGTAGGCAGGTCTTTCCTCTTCATCCCTTCCAAAATAGATTACAGGGTCAGGGATTGAGACAAAATTGACTCCCTGCAGCATTAGCTTCCCCCATTTTTCTGAACAGTGCAAGTTGCAATGCCCACCTAGAAAGAACCTCTTGTTAACTTAATATGAAGAACACAACTCTATTAATAATAATAATAATAAAAAAAAAAAGACAGTGTCCATGTGCATCATTTCTGAGCCCTGTATTTCAGTACCTGCATGATTATTTTCCTACTTCTTCAGCTTCCTTTGAATCCGAGTTCCCTGCACTTTACCTTATATGTTATTTGTATCAGATTTCTTCCTGAAAAGTCCTGGAACATCATTGACCAGCCTGGTTAATCATGTTTATCGATGCTCTTTTGTACATCATTTCTGAAACTTGACCAATGAAAAATTAACGTGTTAAGTAGTGAACCATGTTAATAGCTTGGATTTCCAGGTCCTTCTTCAAAGATTCTTCATACAGTCGCAACCATAGCTCATTCCCAAACTGCAGCTCACATACCATATCTTTGTTACGAGTTGCAATCCTTAGCTTTCACCGTGTAGTAGCGAACCTGTCTAGGCATATCAGTAATGCTTCCCTGTTAGGGGTTATACGGTTACATTCCCATTGACTGCATCACTGGAAAATGTCACTGACCTAGAAAGTTAGAATTACATAATTCCCAGGTCAGTTATAAATGCATATCCCCTAGAAGCCCTATGTAGTCATGGCACTGCAGGTACAATAATCTAACACCCTAGCATATGTCATGCCACCAGTAAGTTATAACTAAGAGGTATAAGCCTCCTGATGTACATCACTCTTCCATTAGTAAGCACCAACAAAGCCATAATATCCAATTCCTGTAAAAATTAAAAAGATAAAAGGCATAAATTAACAGTTAGTATCACAAATAAAAACACAACAAGAAAAATATGAAAAAAATTTGCTATGCGTTCAAAGTAAAAGTGCAAACTTAAAAATAGTCATAAAGCATCCCAGCTGCACACAGTAACATATAGTAAGTTGCATACAGAAAATATTTAGCATAATGACCTATAACATTGTTCCCTCCCTCCATTCAACTAAAGATGCAAAAGAAATTGTAAAGAATAGCACATAAAATAACTTAGAAACTGAATATACTAGAAGCAGTAATGCATCGTAAAGAAAATGTGAGTGATCAACAGGAAAAAATATAGAAGAGAAAATTAGAGAAGTGACATAATAGGGGAGCAACACCTCTACCATAATATGCCAGACAATACTAATTTACAGGCTTAAAAATACCCAAACAATATACATAACAATGCAGAGCAATATTAATTATAAATATAATGTTTAACTGAAACAGCACAATAAAGCAATTAAATAACAATACAAAGATTGCAAACAAATAAAAAAGAAAGATGAAAACATAGCATATGATAATCCTTTCTTTAATTACCATTAGTACATTAATAAACAATGCAGAAAGCAAAAAGCAAAAAACCCCGCAAAGCTGTAAGCAAGGTCTGATGGGTACAGTACATGTACTGGGTATGGGTTAGGGTATGACATTGTTCATTCCTGGTGTATTTGGTCACTCATTCTGTACCATGAACATTCAATCTGAAACAGGGATGATTAAATGCATGTATATCTGACATGTGACATATGCATTTTAGGTATATAACACATAGGACAGGCTCATTATACTTCAAAACTGTGAGAAAATAATCTTGTTATAGCAAAGTCTATTCATATAAAATAAGCTATAGCAAACATAATAAATCAAGCTTCATATGTATGAACTTTGTTATATCTAAGTAAACCTTGCAGTGCCAAACACACGGACTGCAGTCATCACAGAACTGCAAAGGTAACTAATTCACAGCTTTATAAAGTGTAAAACACTACATGGGAATGTTAACCCAAAGCAAAGGACACCACCAGTAAGCTAACAGCTTTAAACTCGGTCAGCTGCTTCTTCCTCTTTTCACGTTTTAATATCTAATTAAGTAAAACAATGTTTAAAAAGCAAACATAGCCAAGGAGTAAATGACTACTTAAAATGTATTTGCTTTTAAAATGGGTCTTCTTTCTGACTATATTTTTGGTACACTGTTTGAAAGAATACATTCTCATATATGAACAAAGCATTGGGGTAGTTAAACCACCCTATATATCATAAAAAACTTTGATTGTGTCTCCAATTCTTTCATTAAATTTTCTTAAAATGGGTTCAAGAAATTCACATCATAAGCTTTAATCTTAAGAAAGTTTTTAAACCTGCTTCCTAGACGTATAACGACTTGGTTATGATTGAAGAGCCAATCATAATCCATTGTAACCCAGGAATATCACTCTGCTGCATCCACGCTGATCAAGGAGTAATATAAAAAGTCTAACAATGTTTTCTTTTTTAATGCATATGGTGAATAATATACCGTTCAGCACAAATGTTTAGTCCTTGGAGCTGAAGCACATATTTGGAGTCAATGCAGTGCAACTTGAGTTAGTGTCATAGACATCATATATCACTCCCTTGTTTATCCTACCCATGTATTATACCAGGTTTTGTGTGTTTTCTTTATTTTGGTAAAATACAATTAAAATGTCTAGGCAAAAATTTTTAATTTGTATCCCTTGAGCCAACATTTTTTTTTAAAAGATTATTAGGTCATATTTCAAGACAAACACATCCATTTTTTCACTGGGATCATTTTGATTATAACCATGCAGGCCTGCAAGCTCTTATGTGCAATTCTAGTCCATCCAAAAGTTTGTCACAAATATCTCTGAGATATCTATTAGTCAAATTTGTAGCCAAGCTTTTTCATAGTTAGAACACACAGACTTTAGACTAGAGGCTAGCATCCTTAAACTCAATAAAGTAAAGAAAATAAATAAATTAGTCAACAATGCCTTGAGAATCTGAATGAAGAACAAGAGAGAGAGAGAGAGAGAATGAAGGGGAATTAGAAAGCTGTAGTTGGATATATTAGGACTTCTGGGTACACAGGTCTGTGCCATATACCTGAAATGCAAAGAGACAATGTGTGAAACTGGTACTTTTTAAGTTCATTACACAGCATATTCCTCATTCTTGCAAATTCAGTTTTTATCCCACTCTTGCCTGTATACAGAGTTCTCCTAGCCTACATTTATGTTATAGAAAAGTGCCACTGGTGTTCGGGAATGATACTGCCACATAGCTTATCGTCTCATGTTACATATTGTAGAACAATAGTGTGCATGCAATTCATTTCATACATGTCTGAGCTATAATTTTTTTTTTCAATAATTTTTATTTTTATTTTTACATTAATAAATGTCACAAATAAAAACCATCTTACAACATGACCGTGTGCATATATATATATATATATATATATATATATATATATATATATATATATACATACACATACATACATACACATACACACACACACACACACACACACACACACACATATATATATATATATATATATATATATATATATATATATATATATATAAACATACATACACACATATATACATACATACACATACACACATATACATATATTATACATTGATGTCAAATACCACAGGATATAGGTCATACAACATATCTATTTACACTATTTACATAGATGCTTTCATTGTTAATTCCACAGTTATATAGACAGTATATACATTTGTAATATCCAAGTTATTATTTAATATCTGAACTTGTATGTGTTCTTTGGTTCCATTATAGTGTATTTCTAAGTTGCTGTGTGATGAATTATGCTAATATGATGTTAAAGGTTTGTTCCCAAATTTCTCTGGATTTCATGTTTTTGTTTCTTTTATTTATTACAATTTTATGAGCTAAAAGGTGTTGTATAGCTACTTGTTTAAAACCCTCCCAAGAGATATTTATCGTATCTAGCCATTTAAAAGCTATATACAGTTTAATTAGTAGGAAAATTGTTAAAAGTGTATTTGCTTGTTTTCTTGGGATGTTGGGTGGGAGAATGTGTAACAGAGTGAATTCCCAAGTTAATGTTGATGTTTGATAACCCGTTTTTTGTAATTGTACCTTGAGAGAGTTCCAGAGTTTATAGACACATTTACAGCTCCAAAATACATGGATTAAGTCAGCTATCTGGTCCTTACAGTGTGGGCAGAAAGGTGATTTTGATGTGTTAAATTTGTGTAGGATTGCAGGTGTAAAATAAGCATTATTATTGATCATGAGCTGAGTGTATGCTAACTTTTTGAGGGGTAGAATCTTCAGTATTAGATGATTGCCTGGCTTATTTGCTGATCATCTATGGATGGTTTAATTTTTCTCCAGTAGTTAGAGAAGAGGAGGTCCTTCTGGTATTTGATTTCATTTATCATTTTATATGAACTGGTAATAGTTTTCTTTGTTGTAATAATAGTTTTCCAAAGCCTGTTACAAGTTTCTATGTCACTATTGGTCATAGTAATATTTTGGAGATAACTGGAACACAGTTCTTTGATTTGTCTTAGGATTATTATGTGTGATTTAGGGAGGTTTAAGTTGGTTCTCATTTCTTGTATTGAACAGTTAAGGTAGGGTTAGATATCTTGGATTGTTTTATCTTTTAGTCTGGGAAAAGGGACTAAGTCCAGCATCTTATTGTTTATTTTTAAATTTGGGTTTTTATGAAGGGGTTGCAGTATTGTCATGGCATGTCTAAGGTTCAAGAATTGAAAGAGTTTTTGAGCTAGGTTGATAGAATGTTTTAAGGGCTCTATAATGTTATAAGTTTGTATTTCTTTCTGCTTCAGGAATGGAAGTGCTTTGGGATTGAAACTTAGAGCTTTAATATATCTATAATATATTGTCACCCAGAGAGGAGACCAATTTTCCATTGACGGGTTATGTTCAGCTATTCTCAATATTCTGTTAGTGTTAATGATCGAGTAGTACATTTTAAAATCTGGTAGATTTAGTCCTCCTTTGCTTTTGGGGAGTGTTAATTTTGGATAGGAGATTCTGGTTTTTTTGGGTTCCCATATAAACTTTGCTAGGAAGGTGTGAATTTGTTTGAAGAATTTATTATGTATTGTTGTCTGTGATGTCATGAATATATACATTAATCTAGGTAAAATGTTCATTTTGATTATTGATACTTTGGCCAGGAATGGTAGTTTTAGGTTGTTCCATCTTTTGCAGTATTGCATTATATTTTGCCATTTAAGGTTTACATTGTGTTGGTAGAAGTCTTTGTTACTCTGGAAAAGGTGATTCCCAGGTATTTAGTTTCTTCTTTAATTTTTATTGTGTTTAACAATGGTATTAGTGAGATGAGTTTGGGTGTTTGTAGGGGGAAAATATTAGTTTTATTAAGGTTTAGTTTGTAGTTAGACATAGTCGAGAAATGTTCAAATGCAGCTATTATTTTGTTTATATCTGAATTTGGTGTAGTGCAGTATATGTTCAGATCATCTGCAAATGCAGTGAGGTATATTTTGAAGTTGTGTATTGATGGAGGATTGTGATATGTATTTTGTTTAATGTATAGAAAGAGTGGTTCTATGTATAGGTTAAACAGGAAGGGTGATAGTGGGCATCCTTGTCTTGTTCCATTTTTTATTAGGATCCTATTTGACCAAGTTTTATTTATATACAGAGATGTGTATGGGTTGCTATAGAGAGTTTGGATGATCTGAATGAAGTTATTGGGCATATTAAAGTAGGGTAGTGTTTGGAGTAAGAATTCCAGATTAACCCTATCAAATGCCTTGTGGGCATCCACTACCATTGTGTAGATGTTGATATTGTATCGGTTAGCGTAGGATATTAGTGCATCTAATGTTAATGTATTGTCACTAGTCTGTCTATGCGGTGTAAAACGTCTGAGCTATAATTTTAACTTCAACATCAAATGTACAGACATGCAAAAAGGCTAGCAAACAATAAAATAGTGAAAAGGTCTGATAAAATATCATAGAATAAACAAAAATGGAATAAAGACAGCATGTATAATAATAGCTATGATGGCCAAATAAACACTCATTAGCTGTAGGCTAAATCAGATAGTTCTTCAATGAGTACTTCTAACCACAAAATATTTTTTTGCATTTGCACTACAAAACAGTCTTCTGTGCAAAACATGAAGATGTTCTTATTTACTTATTTGTTTGTTTTATCAGAGAAGTTCAGGAAAAATAATAGGTGAAATGCTTAATGTTTGTTTTGTAGAAGCTAACAATATGGCTGAATATGTAGAATGCAGCCTTAGAAATGTTGCTCTTTTCAATATCTGACTCCGCAGAATTCAGCATAGCTATTCTTTTCAAAACGTTGTGAATTGTTCATCTCTTATTTTACAAAAGATGTCAAAATAACTTTTGATAACTTTACAGTAGCTTGCACTCAGGAACATATACTGCATGGTATTTGCATTCATAAATGCTAATATGTTGTCCTTTTATACAGAAGCAGTGAGGTAGCTAAGCCAAGAAAAAAGATGTATTAGGAAGTTTTAATAAATAATCTGAATATGAATGTATTCCTGACTGTAGTGAGGCAGTAATGCAGCACTTGTCTGCTACTTTATTCAGCATGAGATTACACTTAAGTGAATTATGTAAAGCAGACGATGCTAGTGCAGACAGTCAGAGGAGATTTTAAAGAAGGAGAGTTTATCATTATTTATCAAATACAAATCCCACTGGACATGTCCTGTGTGCCCTGTTAGAAACCATAACAAAACTCAAAAGCAGTGCTAAAGTGAGCCAGGTAATGAGATTACCCTATGTTAGAGATATATGCTATATTCTTAAGAGCACTGCTGTTCGAGACATAAAGAGAACATTTTTTATCTATCTGTCTATCTGCTTGCTTTTGTCTGTATATTTGCCTTGCTTGTTATCTTAAGCATCCTTGTTTTAATTCAATCAGTGTGCAACTGTGTGTGTGTGTGTGTGTGTGTGTGTGTGTGTGTGTGTGTGTGTGTGTGTGTGTGTGTGTGTGTGTGTGTGTGTGTGTGTGTGTGTGTGCGTGTGTGTGCGTGTGCGTGTGTGTGCGTGTGTGTGCGTGTGTACATAATATGTCATGTGAATACAGTGCTCTATTTACAGTCAGAAAACTGCGAAAGCTGCACTCTAAACCAACCAACAGGAACCAAAAGAGCGCAGTAGACAAACAAGGGAACACTCCAACCAGTTAAAAAGTCACTCGATTTAATAAATAAAATCACAGAACAGCTTCACCAACAGTGTACAAAAAGCATTAACGCAGTTGATGCAAAATATGCGTTTTCGTCCATAAACAACTTGGACTTCATCATTTACAGTGCAATAAGAAAACTTAGCTAAAAACAAAACAGTTCAAATAACTCACAGTACAGTTCACTGTCTATATTCTCTCAAAAGAACACTTGTTACTCCTTTGTGGGGTACTGCTGATCGCATCAAGCTGGTATCCATCTGTAGAAAAAATACACAGTTGTTCCCATAGGTATACATGTTGTATATATGAGGTACCTAACTTCACAGATAGATGCTCAGGATAGCATCTGATACTCCACAGTATAAACCACAGGGTATAGGTCTTCCAGTGTATACACAGATTCCACCGGTCAGTTTTTAGCAAGTCTGTACTCCTGCTTTATACATTCATCTATGCATGAGGCAAATGTTTCTGCCTGTCTATTTCAAACTCTCCCATTTTATGATAAGGAGTATGGCCTCCTCCACTGAGGGCATGTGTGTGGGATTTCCATCCTTGCATTACCAACACTACAACAATGTATACCCTACATCAGTCTTTAGGTGGGCACTAAACCATGTTACCCCCCCCCCCCCCAACTCAGACTTGAGGAGATAAGCAACATCAGCCAGCCAGCCAGCCAGATTCAGCCTTGACTGGTCCATGACCTCAGGAGCTTATTCCCTATCCTTGTATTCCACATGTTGGGACACTGTAAAGCAGCATGTCCAAACTTGAAACAGGCATAATATCTGTCTTTTTCTGTTATATATTGCTCTCTTTTCATGATGTCTTCTCCCTCTGAGTCACCAGTTTGGTCAGCATGCCTCTCAAATGTCCAAACTTTTGACAGAATGTTCAGATTTTTGCATCCTGTTTGTAGTCTGTTTCTCATACAATTTGAGGTTTTCTAACAAATTACTAAGGATTGAAGTCCCTAAATAATGATAGATATTTCAGTTTCAGACTTTATACACTTAAGGAAATTCATACTAATACAAACCATTTTATTTTAGCAACTTTCTAGGTTTGTATTTAAAAATTGTCTCTAAGTTTGGGCCATTATCATCCTATTCTTTTCAGCTTTGTCCAGATTTCTTTTGTTTTGAGGTCGGAAAATTTTGTTGCTAAATGTTTTTGTTAGTAAGTTCAGAACACTGGCTCCTGTTGTTAATGTCTTCCACAGTATGCTGTGAGACAAGTGAAAGTTCTTAGCTGTTTGCAGAATGAAAGTTTACTTTTTTGGGATGACCTATGTCCACATCTGCTGTATTGAAAGCCCTAGTGTTCTACACTTGTACTGTACCTTGCTCAGAATCCTTAATGGAATCATCTCTTATGTTGTCAAAGGGTTCTGAAACAAATGACTGACTTTTGACTGAGACACTATGTAATATAGATGTGATAAAGGGTTTATCTTTTAATTTGTCAGTTTTTTTTTTTGCCAAGCCACTGCATAGATTTTTTGCTGACACTATATGAGGGAATTATTTCCCTTTTACAGGTTTGCTATAATGGTATGATTTTCTTGTATCAGTAGTTGATCATATGTAAAATGGTTGAGCAACATTATTTAACTTACTGTTTATATCCTCCAAATATTTGATTTAGACATTATTTTCAGCCTCCAGATTTTTACACCTTGTGATCACCTCAAGAATAACATCATCCTGATCATCCATTTTACATTGCAACACTGTCTTTTCTTCCTACAGTATATTATACATAAGACATTTATTTTACTTTTTATCATTTTGTTCCAGATCCTAGATGTGTTTATTAAATGTATTTCAGTCACTATTTTTGTCTCTATTCCTTATGTAAAGTTTGAGTTCCACTGTAGTAAGTTTTATTTCCTTTATACTTTCAGATGTCTTTTTTTTTTGTTCAAATATTTTATTACATTTTCCAAGAAAAATAAAAGACAACAAATGACAACAGTATTCTCATTCTATGACAACATATTAACAAACGAGTTAAAAACTATTTACAATATGTACATAGGCATGGACCTATGCATATCTGGAAGTTAAGTCTTTAGTAACCCAGTCCCATCCCGCACATTCTGGTGTTTTCCTTTTAAGCTGAAGTATGTTGTTAGCAATTTGTAGTTCCTCTGTAAACTCTTCCTTCTTGCTCTATAGATAAACAATACCAGCTTGGGTATGAAAACATGAATTCTCTTTTATCTTTTGAGTTACAACAATAGGTAACTTTAATATTTTTTCTCTTTGGCTTGTGTGTTGATGTCATGTAACATCTTCAGGTTTACTGTTAATGTCTCTCTATTCCAACTTAACACAGAAAGTTGAAAGATTTTCTTTTTTTTTTTGACAGATCAACACTTTCTTTGTCCATTTTATTTCATTGTCTCATCTCTTGCTGGTTAAGTTCATTTGACAACTTTGGAATTTGTACACTATCATATAATGACCTAATGTCATCTTGCAAAGGTTTCAATTTAAGTAAGTGTATTACTGGTTTGCAAAACAAAAATCTGCTCCTGAATGTCATGCATATTTGATACAAAGCATTCTTACTTTGCTTTACCTCGTCATTGTTTCAGACCAGACATTGTTGGCTAAAACTGCTTTCTTTGTAAATCCATTTTCCATATCTTAGCAGATGATAACATCTGTTCTCGCTGACAGCATCACTATCATACTGTTTTGCTCATTTCCTCTTTTGCCTGTCATTTTCCAAAGCAAGTAGTTCACAATAAGTTCAGCCAGATCTGCAAGAATTTATTATCTTGCAGTATACAACTATCAGCCCCTTTCCATCTTAGAATATTTCACTTAATACAACATTTAGCTTAAAAATACTAGCAGAATTTTGGTAAAGCAATTTTAGCATGTGAGCTTTTTTTGTTATAAGCCTTTAGTATAACACAACCAAAGTATTTTATTTTGCAATTAGCCTTTTAAATGTATTTAAGACTCATTTTTTTTATTTCTGGACAATTATCCATGTGATGCAATGCAGATTTTCCTCTATATATAACAATTTCTCAGTATGAGCAATTCACTAGTAAGAAAGTGTTGCATTTTGCTTGTGCATTTCATATACTTTACTACAAGTTTCTTACTACTGTGCAGTTAGGATAAATGTATTCAGACAACTTTTACTAAGACAGCATTATAAAATGTTCTACAGTTGTATTGCTTACACCTTACTTATTTATTTTTTTTTTCCTTCGGAGAACAATACCAGATAATGATTTTTGCTTATTTTAAATACAGGAAAATTCACCAATGCAAGAGATGACTGTATCATGTAAGTAGTATTTCTTACATTTGTAACGCACTATTTTATGGCCTTCTGCAATATGAGTACTGTGCAAATGCCAGCTTTGCACTCAATGATTTTCTTCTTAACTATGTTTCACCGCAGTGGCTTGGGTTCTAATTTTCCAACAGATATTTCATTTTAATTTAACAAGGCATCCTCAACACACTTTTCATGTTAATCACAGAGTACCACTACAAATAAGAAAATTTACTGGGTTACATCTTGCATTAGTGATTTCTGAACTGTTTCATGAGTACCATGCCACTGAAGCTCTAGCGTAGGAATCATTAGCACTTCATGTACTGTTTCACTTGTAGTTTAAAACTTGTAAAATAGTCATTATGTTCCAGTTCTAACACTTCAGAATTGCCTGATTTATTTTCTAAGAAAGCTAGTGCAACCATTTCTACAGTACACTACTGTTTCTGAACACAGACTTCAAGCTGCCTCATATTTTTCCAACACTTTTACATCACTTACTGATTTACTTTCACATACCATTTTCATACATTGTAGATATTACCATTGATGGATTTCAAACTGCTTTTCCCAAGAGAATAAGTTAAAACCATAATACTGTGCAGTTTATCAGTTTAACTTTTAATTTAAATTGCAGCATCTTTCCTGACCTAGAGTAGTCCAAATACAGGCTTTGCTGTATTCTGGACTTTTGGAAAGTTCCTGTGTTGCCCATTTCCTTTCTTGGATAAAGGGAGGCTACTTTGTTCACCAGTGGCAGTGGGGAGCTTGGGGCAGCCTATCTATCCCTGGAGGAGTGTTCCCAGCACAAGAAACTGGTAGTCTATTGGCCGTTTTGGGCCAATTTCTAGCTCTTTCAAGTCCCTCTGTATAAAACCCGCTTTAGCACGGCTTTGCACGATTTTGCGCATAGCACAGCATCAGGCAGCGCCGCTTAATTGGGTTTAAACCATTCTCAGCTCCACAAAGTCTGCTCTTCACTTTTTCCCTTAGAACTGATCTAGTTCTCATAATAAACACCCTATTCCCACTCTAAAGCCTGGCACTTGCTCACTAAAGCAATTATATAAGTCACCACTAAAAAATTAAAAGCACTACAGCCTCACAAACTCCCCTTGAGTACTTTGTTCCCCATTGGCCCTTTTTTTCAATTATAAAGGAATTCCCAATACTACTCTAGCATGTCCAAAGGTCAGTTGTCAATCTCCTCTCCGGTCCAGCTGGTGAATCTGGGAATCTTGAGGCAATGTTACAACTGCCTCATGTACACAGCCAACCCTCTCCTCCTCCCAACAAATTCCAACACATGTGAGAGATGCAACCATATAGCCAAACTGGAGGCTAAGCTCTCTCAACTCAGTACTGGCGTAACCAGTCAGGAGGAGAAGGAAACCACACTCACTACAATTCCAGTCTCACACAGACCTACCACAACAGCAAACCAAACACATAAACACACAAAACATACTCGGAGGCTCAAAATAAAAATCTGCCTAAACAGCAGAGACCTCCAAAGCAGACACCCAAGCAACCGCTACCCCAAAACAAAACACATGCAACACATAGCTCACAAAGCCAGTGTGCCGAACAGTCACAGCCCTTAAGACTAAACAACACACCTGATACACTTGCAATAGGTGACTCTATCGTCAGGCACACTGACGTCCCGCTCACTAGGCTGAACAAGGAGAAGGTCACGGTGAGCTGCCTGTTGGGCGCTAGGATCCGCCACATAACACAAGCACTCGGGTCACTCCAAGGTAAGTACAAATATGACTCAGTCATTGTCCATGCTGGTGTGAATGACCTGAGACTTACCTCCCTGGACTACAAGAAAAGAGACATAGAGGAGCTCTCTGAGCATGTAGCCCAGGCCGGAATGACCCTGACCTTGAGTAGCATCTTACCCTCACCATGAATGATGCCACAATATGAAGACAAGATGATCAATTTCAACAATTGGCTTAAGTATTGGTGTCATTCAAAGGGGATTCAATGCCTGTCTGCCTGGCATTACATGCTCGACAAGCCACGATGCTTCGCTAGGGATAGCTTGCAACTGTCACCCCTGGGCTTTTGGATATTGGCAAAGGCTCTTGCCACCCCCATAGTGCCTTTTTTAGGCAAGGCTCAAAAGACAAACCCACCTCCATAGGTATCACAAGGGATAAGAAACTAAGAGTAATGCTACTCAACTCCAGAAGTCTAAACCTCAAGATGCACGCACTCGAAATTCTCCTTAGCATGGAGAACATCGATATCTGTGCAGTAACAGAAACCTGGTTCAAGGCTCCCGAGAGCACCCCAGCACTACCAGGTTATACCTCATACCATGTTTTTCGGCCCCAAAACCTGGACCGAACCACAAAAGGAGGGGAGTATCGATATTCGTCAAAGATACCCACACCTCCAGGTTGGTGGCACAGCACGAAGCATCAAAGACTATCCATGTGCAACTAACAGTGGGTAAAACTGCCTTCCAGTTTATAGCCTGCTACAGACCACCCTCCCAAACCCAGGAACCCCACTTGGCCTTCCTGAAAACACTGGAAAATATGAAGGTCTATCCAAACACCATTATATTGGGCGACTTCAACTACCCTAACATAGGCTGGGAGCATTACTCTAGCTCCAACACCCTAGCTCGAAGGTTCCTAAAATTTATAAACTCAAATGCTATGGAACAACTTGTTGCCACTCCCACAAGAGGGGAAAACATACTGGACCTGATCATCACCAACATGGGGACTCTATGCTCCAGACCAGAAGTATATCCCTCACTGGTAAGATCAGACCATAAACTAATCTCACTAGATATTCACATCCCGACCCCAGCCCCCTGCCCAGAAAACCACAGTGAAAAACTCCTCTAAAGAAAATTTCACACTCCTCAAAACTGAGATGGAATCCTTCAAAGCCCCCGGGCCTGTGGAAAATACGGTCCAGACCGCAGAATCCTTTATAAATGCATTCTATGAACACCTTCAGGAATGCATGGATCATGCAATCCCAAATAAAACCAAGACCCAATCCTCCAAAGTTAGGTGTCCTGTCTGATGGACCCCAGCCATAAACAAACTATACAATAGAAGGAGGAAGCTACTACATGATGGAGCAAAATCCCAAAAAGGGAAGGCATCTCTGATCAGTATTAGCAAAAAACTACGGGCATTCATAAAATCGTCTAAGGCCAGCTTCGAGAGAAAAATTGCACAGAACACTAAGGATAATCACAAGGCTTTCTTTAGTTATGTTATGAACCTGGTTGGGAATTCCCAGATATGCTCAGAATTAGTCCAAAATGACAAAAAATACACCGAACCCACAGACATTGCCAACATCCTACCTGACAGGTTCAGTGTAAACTTGTCCCACCCTTCCCCACCAAAAGGGCAAATATCTATCCCAGCAGAGTGCTGCCCCCCTGACATCTCAGATGCTCAGGTAAGAGCCACCCTCTCCAAAGCAAAAAACACAGCATCAATGGGACCAGACGGTGTCCCGAGCTGTGTCCTACATGAACTCCAAGAAGAACTAAACCCAAACATAAAACTACTGTTCAATCTCAGCCTTACTACAGGAGATGTACCCAAAGAGTGGCATACAGCAACAGTGGTCCCTCTCCACAATGGTCGTGCCTAAACGGATCCTGGAAACTATCACCCCATAAGCTTGACTAGCTTAGTCTGCAAAGCTATGGAAAGGATCATCATGGACCTCATAAATAAAGATATTGGGGACCTACAGACACTGGATCCTACCCAGTTCGGCTTTGTTAAGGGCAGATCCCGCCTCTTAAACCTGGTCGATTTCTTTGAAACAGTCACCAAGGCCATTGACGAGGGGAAGGTGGTTCACACAGCCTACCTGGATCTTGCAAAAGCCTTTGATACAATACCCCACTCGGGCATTATAGATAAGCTCATCAGCTTAAATATAAACCCCTATGTCACTAGATGGGTTGCAAACTGGCTCAAGGACAGAACCCACATGGTTAGAATTGCTGGAGCCATGCCAGACTCCAAACCAGTTACAAGTGGCGTCCCACAAGGCTCAGTCCTGGGACCTCTCTTGTTCGGTATATATTTCTCGGAGGTACAGGCTAACATGGAAGGACTGTGGCTGACCAAGTTCACAGATGACTGCAAACTGGGCGCCATAATCGACTCTCCAACCGACACAAGCATCCTCCAAAAGGGCCTCATAGAAACAGACAACTGGTGCCAGAGCCATGGCCTCAAGCTAAACGCCAAAAAGTGTATAGTCATCCCCTTTGGCAAAAACAAAGTGCCCACAAATTACCACATAGGTGGTAATCCATTAAGTACGGAAGAAGTAATTAGGGACCTGGGGTCCCAAGTTGATAGCAATCTCTCATTTGACAACCATGTGGCCAAAGTGGTTAGAAAAACATTTTATATAGCCCACCTAATCATGAAGGGCTTCACATCTAGATCAGGGGAGGTCATCGTGCCTCTTTACTCATCCATCATCAAGCCCATAATTGAGTACAATGCCCCTTTTGGGATGTACCTTACCAGACACCTGCAGCAACTGGAAAGACCCCAAAAGTACCTCACCAAGAGGATCAAAGGGCTCAAACAGATGCCATATGCTGCCCGGTTAAAGAAACTCCAGCTCTACTCAGTGGCATACCGCCTGCTCAGAGGCGATCTGTGCCTGACGTATAAAGCCATGTCCAACCCGGAATTAATGGACATGCTGCACCTCAGAAAATCCAAATCCCATCGAGCTACGCACTTGAGAGACTTGAACTTCAGCACTGAAATAAATAGGACATGCTGGAGGGACGGATTCATAACCCAGAGGCTCCCTTCACTCTGGAATAAAATCCCAGTCCAGGTTAGGCAGAGTCCCTCATTGACTCTCTTCAAGAGGAATCTTGATGAGTGGATGGGAGATAGTAGGTTTACCCCGGGTATCACTTCTGTGTCACTGTTAGACAGAGGCACAGTATACTAACCTCGAAAAAGGGCATAGCAAAATTCATTTAAAATGGGTGGCGAAAGCCAAACACACTTTGGCTAGGCTTATAAATGCCCTAGGGCAGATAGCCTAGTATGAACCTATGAACCTATGAAGATGTTTTTGCAATCTATAAATTCAACACAAAATTGCAATTCCTATTACCTGTACATACCTAGTGTCATTAATTTCTTTTCTGCACTATTTTTATCACGTATTGCATACTACAACTCTTTCCCAATATATTTCTTTCAGCAGTTGAGTTCATTCATTATTCAAATCTTTATTAAGCATTCTTTCAGAAATTTCTTTTGCATTTCCTTTGGAAGCAACCATTCAGTAATTTCACATCTCATTGTTCAATCATTCAGTAGTAGTTATCATTCTATAATTGTTTCTCAAACATTTTTTAAACTTGGTTTGATGGTTATTTAGTTTATTCACCTTTAGAGTTCAGTTTCTGTTTCTTCTGTGTGCTTTGGAAGAGGCACAAAGAAATGCATTACACTTTTCAGTAATTTCCAGCACAACATTACAGGTAGCAGTTACAACTTAAATTTCACGCTGAATTTATTGAGCACAGATCAAGAAAGGCACACACCAGAGCTAGGAACCACAACTCACTACATTTCTTTAGAATACGCCATTGACTTACCAATGAGTTAGGTCTTTATAAACAATGCTTCTTTGTGAAAATTGCCACTTTACCTTCATTTCAATATATACACAGAAGCTTACTTATGTTTACTTGTCATGACTCTGAAGTATTTCCATGCCTTATGATTGTGGTTAGTGCTTATGATGTATGTCTTCCAGTATGTCCAAAGAATTCACTGGTCATTCTTTAGCAGGAGTATCCATTCCTGGTTTGTAAACTCTTCTCCTTGAGAGATAAACCACACTACCTATCTCTGACTACACCAACACTATAGCTTCAGTCATGCCAAAAAAGTCACTGGGGGCAATATCATACCAGAGAAATCTCTATGGGGCATTATAACACAGTGCACACACACACACACACACACACACACACACACACACACACACACACACACTGTCACGCGCACACAGCTATATTTGTATTTATATCTAAATATATATATGTACATATATATATATATATATATATATATATATATATATATATATATATATATATATATATATATATATATGGTTTCCTCAATGTGGATTGAGTTTGCATTTGGAGAACAACTGTTCTGTTGACCACAGCTGATTGATAAAACAGTTTGTCAATGGTGGTGGTGTGAGATCAATATTATAGTGAGGAATTATGCAGTAACAGAGCTGGTATTTATAACTAGCAGGGCTGTGTAGGGGGACACAACCCCAAAAAGGAGATATGATGGGGAGCTTTCCCCCCTCAACAAAACTGTGTTTTTTTTTTTTGCTTTGCATGCTCCAAAGGTATGCATTTTCTTTCCTTGACTGTAGTTTTTTTTACAGTGTGGTAGCCAAAATAAGATAATTTTC
Organism: Protopterus annectens; assembly: GCF_019279795.1. Lineage (NCBI taxonomy): Eukaryota > Metazoa > Chordata > Ceratodontiformes > Protopteridae > Protopterus > Protopterus annectens. The sequence goes on along the minus strand of NC_056725.1, from coordinate 1,493,932,987 downwards.
TGCATACACTAAAATTAGCATACTTTTGTTTAACATAACATTTGGTCTATTCCCGTTTCACTTTTAAAGGTTCTCAGTGAAACAAAAGAGTCCTTTGTATTGTAGTTCTAGTCAGGGTGTCCTACAATCCCAAATATGTTCACAGTTAATTTCCTTTTATTACTTGAAACAATCCATCCTTAAGCTCTCAGTACTCTGTCAGTCAAGTCACAGGACATTTGTTGTCTATACTGTGTTTTCTACAGTTTCTTCTCTTCAGGATCAACCAAGATTCTACAGTTTTGGTTTTGAAATCCCTGTTTGTGAAAGCCAAACATCTCTAACAGCATAGGCTTCCTTCTTTTTTACTTTCATCAGTCTTTTTCCATTTGATTTATGTTATACTATGCTGGTACATGTTTTTACTACTGTAAGGTGCCATCTGCACCCAACATCAGGTTTTGCCATTATATATGGTATATGTACAGCACATCAAAATAGCATTTCTCAAAAAACTACTATGACAGAGTGCCCCCCCCCCCAAGCATAGAAGCGCCAGTCATATATTGAACTGGATATGCCATGGAATGGGGATAATGCCTTTACATTCTTCTGGTTGTTGACAAATATGTATCTAATGAAAAAAAATGAGTGGGCTGTAGTGATAAACCAACCTACATAATTTGATGTCCACATTCCACTACTATAGAACAAATGCAGGTGTGTATGGCCAGTTAGTAAAGTGATTCTACATCTTAACAATTATGTATTTAGTTAGTGCCAATTTAATGGTAAGATATTCTCATCCTATGACAGAGTATTGTGTCTCAACCTTAATTAGCTTCTTAATGAGGGAGCAGATTGAGTTTTCTTTATCATCTTATTCCAGAGATAACAAAGTTCATATCCCTACTTTGGCTACATGGGTGTGCACAATAAAATACTTAGTAAAGTCAGGAGTTGCTGAGACTTGTTCTTCTTTTGCCTTTTCCCGGTTAGGGGTCACCACAGCGGAACTCCGGTCTGCTAATGATTGGCAGTAGAATTTTATGGTGCCCAGGTGCAAGCTGGATTCCCAACCTTCAACGAAGGCACGCCCATTCACGCATGTCTTTCAAATGGCACTCAACCATGGGGAGGGCATGCAAACTCCACACAGAAGGTGCTCCAGCCGAGAATTAAATGGGAGAACCTCTTGTTGTGAGGCGACAATGCTACCGCTGCACCACCGCAGCTACTGAACATAAAATAGCTTTCACTTGGTTAAAAACCTTATCATCTCATTTTATGCTTCTCTTTACGGGGATGAGTGACCCTTTGTGGGACTTGTCTGGTAGTAAAGTTAAGTATGTATTAAAATTATAGTTTGCATGACATAAAAAGCTTTCACTTATCATTTGGCACTGGGTATAGTGCAGTTTATATTTTATTTGGATTTATTCACCCATTTCCCAATCACATACCATAAGCACATGACTTCTGCCATATAAAAGCTTACTCTGCCTGCCTGTCATAAAGAATCGAGTGTGGTTTGCATTTTGGATAAAGGAAATCCCAAATCATCTTTATAAATTGCTACGTTATCGAGTTGTGCATCTGTGTACCTGTTGTGAGCTTTCATAACTTTTACATGGCTTTTGAAAAGTGGTAGGAGCTCCATGAAGTCCAAAGGGTAAAACAGTATAAAAAAGTAGATCTTTATGGGTAGGGAATGCTATTTTGTCTTTGGGTTCAGGGAGGTTGGTAGTTTACCAGTACTCCTTGTTAAATTCAGGGCAGTGTAAAACCTTGCTTCATTACAAACTCTTATGAACCAAGGAGCAGCACAGTCATATTGATCCATTTGCTTTGGGACTCCTATATAGTTCCTTCTTTAAGCATTTTTCTCATTTCTTCAGTTACTGAATTTCTTTGTGACAGTGGCAGTCTGTATGGTTTTAGCGTGACATTCTCCTGGGCACAGTTTCAGTGTGTGCTATAGTAAATACTTTGTATTGAGTATCTTAGAAAAAATGTTATTTTCCACAAAAAGCTTGTTTACTTCTTGATTCTGGATCTTGGATAATGTTTTCTCTATTTGAACAGCAGCACCCCCGTGACACACACACACACACACACACTTGCACCCCCCCCAGTAATGTGTGGTAACCTTACTCTTAAACCTGACCCTGCATCTAACCATAACTACACAACTCATATTGACTGGAAAAATACTTTTAGTAACACTAACACTATTCAGACAAATTATGTCTGAATTTAGTAGTTCTGCTTTTTGACCAATCGAAAATTGAAATAGTTTTATTTCATCTTTATTAGTTGTTCCTGCATATGGTTTTCTAGACAGAACAATGACAACTAGGGTAGTAGTTAAGTAACTGCTTCCTGAAGTCAGTCTTTTGTAAGCCGTCATTGTCACCAACTAGCAGTTTACTGGTGCCACTACAATATGTAAATTTCTGATCATTTTATTTTCTGTGTTTTGTAATATGATAGTATTACAGACTGTAAAAAGAAGAAGAAGCAGTGTGACAGCTAATGCCTTCTCAGTCTTAGGTAGCATAAGAAAATACTAGGCAACCTGTCACTGGGACCATAAGATGTCTGGCCCTATAGTCTTAGGTAGCATAGGAAAATACTATAGCAATAACGCGTGGGTGTGGGTAATGCTGGATTTACCCGCGGTTGGCGTGGTTTGGTCCCGAGGGCGAGGCCCGAGGGACCAAACAAAGACAACCGTGGGCAAATACAGCATTACCCACACCCAGAAGTGGGTTATTGCTATTATACCATGACATTATTTAAGAAAAGAAACTATTACTTTTCTTAAATAATGGCATAGTATAATGCCTGTTTACTGCCCTTCCGCAGATTTCTGGCATCCGCGGCAGTTCTGATGTACCGCGCTGCGCAGTACATCAGAGTTGGCAAAGCAACGGAGAAAGCAAGATCTCTGTTGCTTTTTATTGTTTTCGCTATGTTAAATGGGTTTAACATAGCGAGACAGTTTAAAATAAGCAACGGAGATGTCCGTTGCTTATTTTAAAACTGTCTCGCTATGTTAAACCCATTTAACATAGCGAACAGTAAAAAGCAACGGAGATCTTGCTTTCTCCATTGCTTTTTAAAACCTGTCCGCTATGTTAAATGGGTTTAGCATATGAGACAGCTTTAAAATAAGCAACGGAGATCTCCGTTGCTTATTTTAAAGCTGTCTCGCTATGTTAAACCCATTTAACATAACGAGACAGTGTTTTAAAAGTAGAGTTATACTAATGGAAAAAAGTCCGGGCGACCGGACCTTTTTCCATTAGTATAACTCGATTTACAATGTGCACGCTGGCCAATTAGCACGTTTTGGGGGGGGTCATGGTATAATAGGCAACGTGTCACTGGGACCATAAGATGTCTGGCCTTATATACCTTTAAGCAGACCCTTTTCAAACACTTAATAGTGCTTCCCTCCCAAACTGGGGAGGGTTGTACATGATACCCTGGTGTAACTTTGTGTCTAGCCAGCCCATCATCAAGCCTACCTTTAAAGGTAGCCAAAATGGAATCTTGTCATAAATGTTTTTTTTTTTTCAGTATTTTGGCTAGTGGACAAACATTAGCTATTAGTCCATAAGCAGAAGCATTGCTGAGGTTAGTAACTTTAGACAGCAAGAGAGAGAGAGAGTGATAGTAGTAGCTAAGATGAATATTTCTGTCACAGGTTCTGTTAGAATTAATGTACCACTCAACAGAAATAATGTCTAAGAGGGCTCTAATTACAGGAAATATGTTGTAGTGGTTGTACTAGAAGTTTACTGTTGGTGAGTTTACAATTAAGGATTTTAACTAATGTATGTAGTTGTGGCACATTGTTAAACAATTCTGATGTAGTAGGTAGTGGGGATGTGATGTTCTGTTTGATATCTGCTATTAAACCTGAATGCAGTGCATTTTTACTTTGTTTTTGAAATAGGTTAAATTCACATAGCCAGTAAATTATTCTGGGATGACCAAATAGGGAATGTGGGCTAGGCTCCTTAATGGTCCCTGGACTACATGCTACTAACTACCCACAAATGTCATTAGTATATCAATTGAGCATTTACCAGTGTTTACATTTGGCCTTGTACCAGATCACACCGTTTGGTGAAGAACAAAGTTTGCTACACATTTTAACAGTTGAATTTGCTGAAAACATATCTAGCCCATACTTAAATCACCCAGTATAATTAGTTTGTGTTGCTTAGCATATCTTTTTAGTACAAAAAATATCATGTTTACTGTGACAGAGGAGGGAGGTATAATGTAAACTGTGGCAATGTCCATTTTAACATGCAGTCCTAGAGTAATTTGAGCAATAGACCAAATGGGAGAAATGACAGGCAGACCGTTACTTGTAGTTGATAGCACATTATTTTTCTTAAGCGTTAATATTCTTCCCTCTTTGCAACTCTGTTGTTTGTAAATGTATGACAGGACTGAATATTGCCTGGTAATATCCATGAATCAACTTTTAACCAGCATTCAACTATAATGAGTTCTTTTGAATTATACAAAGGAAGCCATGATTCAAAAATGCCCATTTAGTGTCAATACTACAAACACTAAGGTATGCAGTTCCCAGACATTTGTTGCTGAATGAACTGTAGATGATAGGAGTTGTAGGAACTGGGTTAAGCTGGATGATACATCACAGAAATAATGCACATGTAACTAATGCTATGGCATGTCTAAATGTTTTAATGGGTACAGTCTAAAGTCTAACAGGGGGTGTATCTGCAGAAATCTGTCATTGCTTCAAAGAAAAATGATATAATTGTCCTCTAGAAAAGGAAACTCTTTTGTGGCTGGCATCATAAAATAACCAAAGTATACTTCAGTGAGATCATTGCTTTGCTAGTTTTAAATGTATTACAAGAGTTCTGTTTAAATCCTTAAAGGGAAAATGCCCGTCTTAGGTACATTTGTACCCACGTGGTCTGACAATAATTTTCTGACATATTTCTTAAGAACCAAATGGAAAGTGCTATAATGAACTGACAGAGACAGTCTTAAGTGATGCATTATTATACTTGTTTCCATCTAGCATGTGAATGCAACTTTTGTTCAAACTGAGCCGTCTAGTTCACGGCAAAGAGAATATTAGTACCAAATGTTATTTCATCAGAAGTAAAAAATTCAACATAGATACATATATCTATCTGTATATAAATATATACTGTATGTTTATGCATGTATATACATATATGTATGCATCTATATCTACGAATATATATATATATATATATATATATATATATATATATATATATATATATATATGTGTGTGTTTTGTGTGTGTGTGTGTGTGTGTGTGTGTGTGTGTGTGTGTGTGTGTGTGTGTGCGTGTGTGTCAGTATATGTAATTATTTTTTTCAGAACAGGGATTCTTTCTTTAACCACCTTTAAGCTTACAGCTCCCTAGAATTAAATGAGACCCAAAGGTAGTGATGCTCAAAACAGGAAGAAAATCTTAGCATGAATCGTTATGTGATCTGAAATCATTAGCTAAGCATTCTGCAGCTGAGAGTCATGATACAGACACACACACACACACACACGCACACACACACACACACACACATATGTATATATATATATATATATATATATATATATATATATATATATGTATGGATTTAGTTTGAAATATGTGGAGTGCAGCCATATATATGAGTGTCTCTGTGTGTACATCCTGTTTTGCTAGGCATGAATAGTAAGTATATATATCCATTAGCTTTTGTCATTTGATTTGTGGCAAGCATATATCAGATATTTTTTTCATGCTGATAAGCTTTGTATATAATTGAAGTATATTATGGTTAGTTACTTATAAAATCAAAACTGCAATTATTTGTGATTTATCAATTTTTTTATTTTAAATGTCATACCAAAATTCATAATTTGCACTTGTTTGGACATTTAAGTACACATTTGCAATGGTCCTGTATGTTTGTCTTAACAAGCTTTATAAACTCATTTATATGTTTCATAAATGGCTAACCATCCAATCAATATGCAAGGATATCTGAATGGAGTTTGCAGAAATATTGGCAATTTGTAATTATGACTGAATTCAGATTAGAATGGACCTCAAAAACTGGTAGAGTACAGCATTTGCAAAATATACTGTTTAAAATAAAAGTATTGTTGTCGATTCTCTTCAGAGAAACAGTTATGAATCATTTAAAAAGTATAATATGTTGGGTTATTTTGATTTTAGGCATAAAACATGCCTATGTTGACATTCAAAAGTTTTTTTTGCCATGAAGAAACAAGTCATGCTTGGAATATATATGATCTTTGAATTGAATGGGGCGTGATTCAGAAAATAAATGCACTGCATGCAGTCACACAGTGAGTCAACATTAGAAAGATGGTTGCTAACTGAAAAAAAGGAGCAACAAAAATCAAAGCCAGAGCCCTAAAGTGTCAAGATATACAACATATTGTTGTTCTACTGAAGTCTTTGTGTTAATGCTGAGCTACAACTTTTCTATCCATCTGAGTGCTAGGTACATAAATGTATTACCAAGAAGCTTAGACAACATTTTATTAATCCAGAACAGTGACCACAAAACATATATGTGCATAAACTAAAAGGCCTGTTCACTATTCTAGTCCACCTTGTGAGGTGCTGGCAAACTGTAGTTATGAAGTATGTGGCCAAGTTATTTTTTAATACAAAATGTTTTAGCCCTAACAAAACAGTGGCATTCACTCAATATCCCTATGCAAACATAAACATAAATATTTGTACACACACAGTTACAGTGCACCTAAATTTACTCAAATATATAAATTGATGCTTACTCCACCCAGATTGGAATGCATTCCTATACCTTGTCATGTAGCTTCAGTGCCTGTTGACTCTGACTGTAGCCAAAGTGTGATCAAGGTGCCATGCAGGAGTGCTGTTAGGGGTGCTCGGAGGAGGCCTGCTGTCCGTCCTCCACCAGATCCAGGTGTACCTTCCTGTGCCACTCAATGTATGTTTAGCACCATTATGGAGGCAGAGGCATGTTCCCATAGGTCCTCCACAGAAATGCTTAGGGTTGTAGATGCGGCACAGGTTGATATGCTTGACTGACTCCACCATGTTGTCAGTTCAATGGATCAGATGAATGATGCATTGGAACTAGTGTCTGTGATGGAAAATTTGCATGTGGACTTTTATCTGGTACAAGCAACCCGCTTATACAGTTAGACTTAAAGAAGAATGAGAATCTGAGAATTGAAACGTAGAAAAGAATTTTGAATTTGAATCTGTTTTTAAGACTGTAGAAAATGCAGCATTTCACTTAAAAAGACTTCAATGGCAGCGCTTCCATATGGAAGCCTGCCTTCATCATCAAGTTATACCCTGAGGGCTTAGAGTCAGGTGTATGCCAACCTATGGAAATGCATTTCCCGATCTTCTTGCAATGTGGCAAGCAATTAACATACAAACCAGCTTTAGTTATATGAGGCTGCTGATAGACTTTTTTGAACCCCAGGAACAAGAAATTAGTTCCGTAATTGAGAACAAGCAAAAAGAATTAGAAAACATGAATCTCTCTGAAGGTGACTTCATGAAATTGGAGAATCTACAAGACAAGCTTTTGGCTTATGATAACAAGCTGAGAGGTGTTAAGAGCAATAAACTAATAATAGATTTTAATGATATAAAAAATGGCCAGCTGTTCAAGTGGCCTAGGAATGTTGTCCAACGAGGAACTACAGGAGAAAAACAAGGATTGATAAGAGAAAAAGACAAAGAGAAAGAAAAGGAAAAAAGAAAAAGTAATAGAGAAAATAAATGCTGCCTCTACCACAAACAAGGTAAAATCACCTGGACCTAAAGAACTTTGTGTCAGAGCCCAGGTACATCAAGAAAATGGATCTAATCATTTGAATAAAGTTACCAATGGTAGGGTTTGTCTCTTGGAAGATAATATGATATCCCTTGATTCACCAGGGACTATGGGTGAGGTGGCAATAACACCTAGTCATAAACAAGAAGAAAGACTCTTGGGGGCAATCCCCAAGAAAGGGACCCCACATGTACCTATTGTTGAACAACTTCCTTCTTTAATCATGAACAAGACTCCTCGAACAGGAAGGTCACTGAGCAGAGAAAGGAAGAAAAGGAAAATTGTGCAGCCCAGTCTCTAGTTGTGAATCTATCTAAAGTTCAACTTACAGATTCTCAAATGAGTTTACTTGAAAAAGGCCTTAGTTTTATACTAGCAACTTTAACATCGTTTGATGAGTTTCTTTTAGACCTTAAGTTATTTGGCAGGAACCTGACTTTGAAATATATCTTTGAGAATGATAATAAAATGAAACAGGATGACAATGAAACCATCCTGAGGAAACCTAGTACCTTTGTTCCCATTAATCTACCAGTGGTTGAGTCATTTATACAAGTTGTTGAGGAAGAAGTGGCTGAAATAAGGTGGATGCATAAGAACAAACAGTTCTATAACTTAACTAAGGATGAAAGTCAAGCATTGAAAGAATTAAAGGAGAGAAATTATATAGTTATCAAACCTGCAGACAAAGGAGGTGCAGTGGTAGTAATGGATACTGAAGCCTATTCTCTCTCAATGAAGGAGATGTTGAATGATGAAAAGACTTATCGTGACATTAGTAAAAATGAACTGAATTTGATGAAGCAAAGAGTAAGAAATGATTTGTATGATCTTCTGATGAACAGAATTATTGATAAAGAACTTTATGAGCTTTTTGAGGTTGAACATCCTACCATACCTTCAATTAACGGCCTACCAAAGATACATAAGACTTTAATATCACTTCCGTTCCATCCCATTGTAGCAGGCAGAGGATGGCTGACTGATCCTATTTCGATGTTTGTTGGAAAAGAACTCAAGAAGTTGATTCCCAGAGCCCATACAATTATTAAGGATACAGGAGATTTTTTTCATCGACTGTATGAAACCATGCATAATGCAAATGACTTTGAGTCTATATTATTGGTCACTTTGGATGTCAATAGCCTTTTTACATCTATACCCAATAACTATGGGGTGAAAGCCATCAGGAGTTTTCTTATTGAAGAAAAGATCAACACTAGGCTAATTTGTGTTCTTCTTGATCTAATTCTCAACAATAACATCTTTACATATGAAGGAAGGTATTATTGGCAAAACTGGGGGGTAGCCATGGGCACCCCCTGTGCCAATAGTTATGTGAATCTGGTCCTAGCGCAATGGGAGAGGGAATGGATGAGAGATCCAAAGAATCAATGGAGTCAACATATTATTCTATATAATCGTTTTGTTGATGATATTTTTATTGTTTGGAGAGGTGATGGAAAACAATTAGATAATTTTGTTTGTTATCTGACAGAGACTACTGATTTTCTAAAGTTTGAATGTAGGAGTTCTAAAGTTAAAATGGATTTCTTGGATGTCAGTATACGACTAGATCAGAAGGAAGGTATCTCTACCAGCCTTTTTCGCAAACAAATGTGGCGGAACCACATGTTACATTATAACAGTATGCACCCTTGACATGTTTCTAATAACCAGGGGCGGCTCGTGGCATAGGGCTGCCGGACTGCAGCCCCCTCAAAAATAAAAAAAGAAAGAAAAAAAAATGAAAAATAAAAAAAAATAAATTTTTTTTAAAATTCATGATTCAAGGCATGCGCATAGACCGAGTCCCGGCTTATCGGTCTATGCGCATGCTCAAGGCAGCCCGGCCGTCCCCATAGGGGGACACAAGGAGCGTCTGTGCACTTTTACAGTGCACAGACCCGCCAGAATTATGGGACGCGTCCGGACTGCAAGAGGAGCAGCAGGGACTCGGGACAGAGCCTTAGGGATCTCGTCGGCCGGGAAGGAGCATTGGGATCTCGCTGGTCTTCAGTATTGCTTGGGAAGGATGTATGTACGGACGTTAACTCTGGATGTATTCATTCAGGTAAGGTGCCTTTTAATTTACAATGTTTATTTTTATTGAGTTTGTGCTTTTTATTTGTGTATGGTGCTTGAGTTTGTGCTTTTTCTTTTTATTTGTGTATGGTGCTTGTGCTTTATTGGAGTTTGTGTATGGTGCTTGTGCTTTACTGGAGTTTGTGTATGGTGCTTGTGCTTTACTGGAGTGTGTGTGTGTGTGTGTGTGTGTGTGTGAAAATGCCCCAGGTGGTGTGGTAGGGAATGCCTCAGGCTTGAACCCTGTACCCTGTATGCAGGTGTTAAAGACTTGAGTTCCCTACCCACCACCATTTGTAAAAAAATTTCAGATTTTTACCTCATATTCGATCTGATCTGTTCCTCATAATATCTGTGGTTTGTAAATGTTGCAATGCTTGATATTTGATGGTGTAGTAGTAGCATTGTTGCCTCACAGCTGCAGGTTCTTGGGTTTGATTCTTGGCTGGGGTTCCTTCTTTGTGGGGTCTGTATCTTCTCCCTGTGTTTGTGTGGGTTTGCTTTTGTGCCCTCCCATGTTACAAAGACATGTCTGCATTATTTCTTCCTGGGCCTCTGCTGAAAATTTGTTTATTTGTTCCAAGTCAGACTGTCCTGATTAGAAAATGTTAAATAAAATTGATAGGCATTTGAATTTCAGACTTAAGGGTTTCTGAATGTTTAATTCCTTGTGTATTTGATGGTGCAGTGGTAGTATTGTTGCCTCACAGCTATAGGTTTTCTGGTTTGATTCTTGGTTGGGGTGGCTTCTGTGTGGAGTCTGCATCTCCTGCCTGTGTTTGTGTGGATTTGCTCTGGTGCCCTGCCATTTTACAAAGATGTGTCTGCAGTTTTAATCCCTGCCTCTGCTGAAAATTGTTTTTGTTCTGTCCGCAGTAAAATTGACAGGCATTTGAATTTCAGACTTCAGGTTTCTGAATGTTTAACTCCTTGTATAATTGATGGTGCAGTGATAGTATTGTTACCTCACAACTATAGGTTTTCTGGTTTGATTCTTGGTTGGGGTGGCTTCTGTCTGCATCTCCTCCCTGTATTTGTGTGGATTTGCTCTGGTGCCCTGCCATTTTGCAAAGACGTGTCTGCAGTATTAATCCCTGCATCTCTGCTGAAAATTGTTTTTGTTCTGTCCGCAGTAAAATTGACAGGCATTTGAATTTCAGACTTCAGGTTTCTGAATGTTTAATTCCTTGCAGATTTGATGGTGCAGTGGTAGTATTGTTGCCTCACAGCTATAGGTTTTCTGGTTTGATTCTTGGTTGGGGTGGCTTCTGTGTGGAGTCTGCATCTCCTCCATGTGTTTGTGTGGATTTGCTCTGGTGCCCTGCCATTTTACAAAGACGTGTCTGCAGTTTTAATCCCTGCTGAAAATTGGTTTTGTTCTGTCCGCAGTAAAATTGACAGGCATTTGAATTTCAGACTTCAGGTTTCTGAATGTTTAATTCCTTGCATAATTGATGGTGCGGTGGTAGTATTGTTGCCTCACAGCTATAGGTTTTCTGGTTTGATTCTTGGTTGGGGTGGCTTCTGTTTGGAGTCTGCATCTCCTGCCTGTGTTTGTGTGGATTTGCTCTGATGCCCTGCCATTTTACAAAGACGTGTCTGCAGTATTAATCCCTGCGTCTCTGCTGAAAATTGTTTCTGTTCTGTCCGCAGTAGAATTGACCGGCATTTGAATTTCAAACTTCATGTCCTTCCGAATACATAGTAGCACAACCTTTTTTCTAGCAATTTTCTAAGTTTATAAGATGAATATTTTAAATTTGTCCCTATTTTTGGGACTGTATTCCCCATTATTGGCTTCGTCCAGGTTTTGTGCTAAGGTTGACAGCTATGGCAAGAACTGAATTCACTGAATATGGACTGTAGAATTGTGCATATTTACTGATAAAGGTGCACTGTAGAATTGTGCATATTTACTGATAATGGTGGACTGTAGAATTGTGCATATTTACTAATAACGGTGGACTGTGGAATTGTGCATATTTACTAATAATGGTGGACTGTAGAATTGTGTATATTTACTAATAATGGTGGACTGTGGAAGTCTGAGTAGACTTTTTTTATGATAAATGTTCTCAACTTTGCAGTTTTGCCATTATGGGTGCATATGTTTTGTTTCATTGCTTACTGGAAAAATGTTCAAAACAAATTTAAAACACCCTCTAACAAGTGTACTGTATTGTACAAGGAATATAATTTTTAGTACAATGAGGAAGGTGTATCAAAGAGCACATGTATGTTTCATATGCAAGGGGCCTATGATTCGAAAACAGCCCAAAATTAATCTTTATCTGCCACTGGCAAAATGTATTTTCTTTGAATGTGGGTTTCAATGCTGTTTCAATGAATGTGAGTTTCAAGGGCAGAGAAGTTTTAATGCTAAGTTTTCATTGTGAGACTGCATTGCTTTGTTTAACAGATTACTTAATGTTTGTGCTGTAAAATACAAAATAAAACTTTCAAATGAAGTCCAATCATTGAAGTAAAGCAGTATGCACATTAGTGTTTATGGTAAATGGAGTGAAATAGCCAAGTAATGGTTAATTGGAATGGCTGCAGAGGCTCCAGTTCAACCATTATTTTGTCAGGGGAAGGGCAGCAAACTCAGACAGGCCCAGCTGAACTATACCTCCCAACTGTCCAGATTTTCAAAGAATGAATAGATTTTTGCTTCTTATTTTTGGTTTGTTGTTCATAAAATTTGTAGTTTTAATTCCTAAATGATTTGCCAGAAGTCACTAAATAATAAGTTTCAGACTTCATAACCTTCATAAAATGCATGTTAAAGTAAGAGCCGTTCTATCAACTGTCTCAATTTATACAAGAGCAATTTTAGTACTGTTTATATGTGCCCCCAATATATTTGGCCTTGTTCAGATTTACTGCATTAACAGGTTGAGAGGTACATGCAAATAAATTGCTTTATAGAATTAGGCATAGCCAACCTCTCAACTGTCCCCAATTTTTGGCTCAAAATGTTGCTCTTCCCCTAATAATCCCTCCAAAAATAGCAATTTTGGAAGAAAACATGGAGGGTTTACAATTAAGAAATAACTGTAATAATCAAAGTTATAGATTACTTGAAATGCATGTAGATTCTTTTATTTTGTCAGCTGCTCAAGGTAGCAGTACTAATATTAAAGTGTCCCTTCTTTGACAAGTAGAAGCTGTATTGTGTGTCTATTTTATATTTTTGCATCACATTTTTGGTCCATTTTTCATAAAATTGTGTTTTTTGGCAAATTAGTGACAAATCACTAAAGACTGAAGTTAGAAAATGACAGACATTTGAGTTTCAGATTTTATACCCTTCAGAAAATTCATACTAATGCAAGACCTATTCTATTATCTTTCTAAGTTTATTAGAGCAATATTTAAAAATTGTCCTTCTTGTTGTGCCTTTGTCCCACTTCTGTGTATGGCTTTGTCCAGATTTCTTGCTCTTGAAGTTGAGAGGTATGACAAATGTGTCAGGGCCATCACAGTCAGCCAGAGAGATTTCAAATTGTGACATGCTTGTTGCACCCCACTCCCCCATGTAGTGACTCTGGATGTGTCCAAGCAAGGCAAGGAGTAGTTGTATCTACCTTGGATGGGGAGGACACACTGCATAAGTACTACAGTGGCTTTTCATCTGTCCTTGATTTTGCAGAATGGTCTGGTTTCTGTCATATTTTTGTACTGTTGATTTATGCTTATTACTCAAAGTGCCTGTTGCTCTGTGTTTAAGTAGCAATGCTTTAATGACCATAAGGTAAGCTTGTCTGACATCGTAAGATGCAAGTAAGCTTTAATAAGCATACTGTTAAAGAATTGCCAACATTGAAAGCCTTTCTGTTGTTGCCATGCAGAGAATACTTGACTAGATAATGTATAAGCCTTGGGTATTAAAGGACAGGATTCCATTATTTTAAAAAGCTCATTACACTTGTTGGAGACTTCCAGTCATCTCTACAGGCTTTACCCGTAAACTAAACAGAATGCCAATCATGTGTGGTCCATAACCTGTACAGTAATCCTTTAAGCAATGTATCTTGAGCTTGTTTCTTGTTTGCTTTTCACTTTCTACTTTTATCATGTTTTCCCCCTGTATCGTTGTCACGCAGCAGGTCTTTTTTGGTTAAGAAACATTTTTACAAGTGGGGCATGACATAGATTTCTACTTTCAGCATGTTGCTTGGTACTTTAATAAAGCTGAATATATTATAATTAGAACTGCAGTGCAAGGAGAAGTAGTTTGAGTTGAGTGCTTCTGGTTTTTCTTATACTTGATTTTGACTGGCATTCCAGTAATGTATTTAAAAAGTAATTTATTTTTCATGCCTCACAACCTTTTGTTTTCATCTAGATATTAAGTAAGCTGTCATGCAGCCAATGCATTGAAATATTTTTATTCTTCTACACTTATTTTTGTCTTGATTGGACTTTCATAATGATGGTTTGCCACCCAGGGCAGCGTATTTAATTAAAGTTAGTTTTTTTGTGGTTTTGTGCATAGCCCCTCCCCTTTATGGTTGACCACACCCCTTCCCTTTGACCCCGCCCATTCAGCGTCTCCTGCAGCCCCCCTGTGATTTGAAGTCACCAGCCGCCACTGCTAATAACATTGTGGAAAATCAGACTATTAGGATTTCTAAACTCTGTACTGATGAAAAAGAGTTTATTGATGAAAGAAATAACTTACTGATGAATTTTGAACAGAGAGGATATCCAAGTAAGAGGGTTAATTCAAATGCAGCAGAAGTCATTGGTTTAAGACATAATAAAGGAAGACCTCTGTATTCAACTAGAAAGGCAGGAAATTAAATCTATCCTGCCAATATAAAAGATATGAATTATATGAGAATTGGCTTGACTTTTGGTTCTGATCTTAACACCACATGCCAAGTGATTAAGAAGTACTGGCCAGTTCTGACTGCTGATATCAAGATAAAAGTTATAGTAGGGTCATGTCCAACCTTCCAGTTCAAAAATAAAAAAAATTTGAAAACACTACTATGCTATAATGAAGGGACAGGTCCTTGTCCTGATAGAAAGATGAAAAAAGAGAGTTCCATAGGCACCAAAAAATGTGGGTTTTGCAAAACGTGCTGTGTAATGAATTGTACTAAATCATTTACACACCCCAATACAGGGAATGTATTTTATTTTTCTGGTAGTGCTAACTGTGATAGTAGAAATGTGATTTATATCACTACCTGCACAGTTTGTACTTCTTTTTAAGTAGGCAAAACCAACATGAAAATGAAAGAAAGAATTTCCAAACATCTATCAGATATAAGGACCAAGAAAGAAACCAATGCACTATTTGCCCATATAAAAAGGAATGAAGGTCATAATTTTCTTTTCATGATTATATCCCAGCTAAAACCTAATGAAAGAGAAGGTGATTTAGTTAATCTGACTGAACGTGAGGAATCCAAGTGGATTATGAGACTGCGGGCCGACCACCCTCCAGGATTGAATGGAAGTGTACCGATCAAGCCATTTCTAAAGAATAGAAAAATTGTTCAGTTTACCTCTTAGCCCAGCTAGTATAAATATGGTTTATAGTTTTTTAGTTACATAATTTATATTCTGCTCATTATATCGTCCATTATATTATTATCATGTTTTAGTGTTTATGGATGAACTATGAAATGGGAACTAAATTTAGGTTTTGACTCTAGAATGAAGATTAGGACTTATGCTTTTATCAGCTATTGAAATAATTCATAAGAAGCCACCTTTATGCCTCTATTGGTTTTGTCAGTGTTTTTTTATTAAGGAGCTCCTATGTCTTAAGTATTTAGTTTTTAATAATTGCTAAGCCTGATATTGCTCTATTATGTGCTATATTTTTATTAAGTGATCTAAGATTATTCTGTATTAGCACGTTTTCATTTAATCTGCCTGAAACTATTTGTTTATTTACAAAATTCAAAATGGCTTAGTGGTAGAATTCTTGCCTGCCATGGGGGAGATCTGGGTTTCGTTCCCTGTCATTGCATTAATTTTAAGCATTTAAGCTAGAGACTGCTTTATCAAATGTGTGTAAGATTATTTTATACCAGTGCTCTTTCATTCAATTTGTTTGAAATTATTTATTTAGTTATATAATTCAAAATGGTTTAGTGGTTGAATTTTCGCTTACCACGTGGGAGGTTCGGGTTCGATTCCCAGCCAATGCATTAATTTTAAGTATTTAGATTTTAGCAAATGTAAGGTTTGCTTATGTTTTAATATATGCTTTTAAGGGTGCATTTTTATTAAGTGAATTTTGCACATTATAGGTATTTTAACTACCAAAGTATTAGAAAATGATATTGGCAAGTAGTTTCTTATATAAATGTGATGTGAACTATTGATCCATACAGAAGAGAAGTTTGATTTACATTTTTACTTCTATTGGCTAGCTTGAGCCAATGATATTTAGCAAAGTGAAGTCTGATTTGCATCTTTACCTTTATTGGTTAGGTAAAGTTCATTAGAATAATCAAGTACATTGGATGATAAATTTGCTTGCATAAGCACCTTTATTGGTTAGGCTAAAACATGATATTTACATATTATTTGTCATTGGCTGATAGAAGCTTTATATTATGTTGAAGTGGCTTTTGAATGTGGATCTGAAGAAGGCTTTAATAGCTGAAAGTGCTTGTCCTCTGTATTTCTGTTTGTTGTTTTGTCGTTATCATAGTCTTAAATAAATTGTTTAGTCAAGTTTTACGGTGTGGAGCATCGCTTATCTTTTGTTTTTGTTGTATTTTGCTGAGCGAGCTAAATTGGAGCAGCCTTTTACTGTTTTTTGTTGTTAGGGGTGCTCGGAAGAGGCCTGCTGTCCATCCTCCACCAGATCCAGGTGTACCTTCCTGTGCCACTCAATGTATGTTTAGCACCATTATAGAGGCAGAGGCATGTTCCCATAGGTCCTCCACAGAAATGCTTAGGGTTGTAGATGTGGCACAGGTTGATATGCTTGACTGCCTCCACCGTGTTGTCAATTCAATGGATCTGATGAATTACGCATTGGAACTAGTGTCTGTGATGGAATGTCTGCTGGGATGGGGACAGCATCCTCATAGGTGTAGGTCAGCCACATCATCTGTTGTTAGCCAAAGTGGCCATGCCCAATCATGCTTCCATAGTGGCAGTACTTCCACTGCTCCATCAGTGGTTGAGCTATGCACACCCAAATATGGCAGGCCATGGGGTTATGGTCCTGGGCATCATAATGAGGGGAGCTCATCCAGCAGACATCAGTCACGTTCCATTAGTAGCAGTGCATCTTACCATGGGTGTGGATGTGCCAGTGCAACTCCTGGCAGAGCCAGTTCTCATGATCAGGGATGACAATGATGAACTGCCACCTGTTACCATTCATGGTTCAGACCTGTCTGACATACAGACATACATGTCTGACAAACATGTAGAGCTAGCACAGAACTTGGCTGTGTTCATGCAGACACTAACACACCAATTTAATCTGGAGGACCCATACAGGCACAAACACAACAGTTATATGGTTCAACCTTGCAGCTTTAAACTCATTTTGTCTCACTGGCCATTTGTTGCTTTATCCAAATGTCTGCCTGCTTGTGTTTCTTATTCACACATGCTCACCAATCTTTTGTCAGCCTAGGCCCCCACAATACCCTGTGCACGTGATAACTGTGCCATATCCCTGTTTTGCATCTTTTGGATTCAGGAATGAAAGCTTTGTGTCGGTTGCTCAGGGTGCATAGCTAACTTAGTGGTTAGTATATCTGCATTTGTGATGTTGAACTGGTAATTGTACCTTTGACTTATATTGGTCTTAGAAAAGTTAAATAGTGATAGCATCAACGATTTTCCATCTTTATTGTTAAAGATCTTGTGAGGGTTCTGAAGTCTGAAACTGCAATGCGTATCATTACTTTCTGATTTCTCACTTTAATGATTTTCTAGTACAAATGTATGGTGCTAAACTGAGAGCATGCAGTGACCATCACTACTTTTGAGAGGTATGACTATGTGAATCATTGATTTCTGAGCCCTACTACTTAATAATGGACACATGTAAGTCAAATAGGTTTCTGCTGTCACATGTTAAGGTCATTTCTCTACATATCTCCTACCATCTACTTGCTTACAGCACCCAGTAATGAAATACAAGGATATGACACTCATTCACATTATTACACAATACACTCCAGGTTCAAGACTTACCTTGTAAATGCAGCAGTTGCAGCAGTTTTACTTTAGGGCTGACTCTGTCTGATGCAAGCAGTACACAGCTAATACATGGGGAGGTAAAGACTGTGATGATTGCCTGGCATTAATGTTAGTATATATATATATATATATATATATATATATATATATATAGTGTATGTGTGTGTGTGTGTGTGTAGGAGGAAGGTTTTAGGCCCTTAGGTACTGAGTGAGTGTTTATTGTCTCTTAGCAAATGTGAGGGCATATTTAGCACATCTACATCTGCCTACACCCACAGCAGCTGCTGGTCCCCCCTCTGACTCCTCATCTGCATGTGGCTGTTGTGACCTTGTCATTGGTGGTGGGCTGTGTGCTCCTTCCCCTTGTTGATACTGCTGAAGCTGTTTTCTCAGGATGATGTTGTGGAGCATGATGCAGATGGTTAAGATTTAAGTATATATGCATAGATTTTACTGTAGTGCTTCCCCAGATGTATTTAGGCACTGTAACTGTGACTTCAGCAGACCAAACATATGCTCTATGATATTTCTAGTTTGAGTGCATGTCTCATTATGGTGTTTCTCAGTTGGTGAGTGTGCATTTCTGATTGGTGTCATCATCCACACTTCCAGTGCATAACCTGCATCCCCCAGTAAATGATCCTGGGAGATATGCCCTCTGTTGAACATCTGACAAAGTTGGAAGGTGTGCTAGATATGTGAGTCATGGTAACTGCCTGGGTTGCCACCACAAATGTTCAAGATGATTCCCTTGGCATTACACATGAGTTGGCAGTTAATGGAATGGAAGCCCTTTCTATTAATGTACAGCCTTCCCTGTTCCCCAGGTGGTGCCTTAATTTCTACATGTGTACAGTCTATGGCACCCAGTACTTCAGGGTAGCGTGCTACAGGGAAGAACTCTTACATATTTCTGGCCCTGTCCTCAGGAGCACAGGAAAATATATATGGTTATTGACATGTTGAAGCATAGCATTCAAGAAATGATGGAGGATCCTGGATGCTCATGCCTGTGACATCCCCAGCATGCCCCCTGTTAGTCTCTGAAAGGAACCTGTAGCTAAGATTCTAAGTGCTACACATATCTTTGTCTCCACTGGCATGGGTTCCCCTCAGTTTGACCTGGCTCTGAGTTGAGGACGACAGAATTTGCAGAGTTCCTGTAGTGTGTCTTTATTCACCATCTAGCACTCTACAATTTCCACATCATGTAGGTTGTGGTAAGTTACCCAGGGTCTGAAAACCCTTCTCCTTTTTGGCCTTCATCTATTAGCAGAAGAAACAGCATAGACTTAACCTGTTGCACATACAGATAAAGTAAAGCAACAGCAGCCACTCACATTGTTTATGTGTAGACTCCTTTCTGCGGCTGTATTCCAGTAAGGTTTGGAATTTGCAGGGAATACCACAACGAGTCTACACGGATGCTTTATAGCTTGTTGAGTAGCTCCTCTATATTGGATTGGTTGATTAGCATGCAATTCAGCTGCTTATGGTGTAATTTGCATTCCATGGTGTTTGCCTTATGTGCGGGGCTGTGCACAGCTCTGCACACTGTGTAGAGCTGCTTACTGAATCCAAAAGACTATGCTACCATGTGCAAGTCTTGCCGCGATGTGCTCACGGTGGAAAGGTCCTTGCAGACTTTATTGAATCTGGCCGAAAGATTTAAAAGGTATTGCAGGCAGGCTTTCTGTGTCATAGCACAGGCCTTTACCTATGCTTAATTATTCCAGTCTTGCCCAAAAGGGGAATACAAGAAGTGGCATATTTTATACTAGCTAGTTTGGACTGTAGGGTTATGATAGATCACTCTTTGAAAAGTGTACTCCTATTGTATTCCAAAGCTGACTTTGCTGCACAGTCAGATACCAGCTACTGTAATAAATTCATCTGTTATGAATCATGTGCAGACAATTGTTCAGCTTTTCCCCATACAATGCACTATTAGCTGCATACCATATCTCTGAATATTGTCTCGTGTATAGCTGTATTACAGTGTTGTTGTTTTTTGTGGTTTAAAAGGAGATTAGTTTTCTCATTAAATTTGAAGTTGAGATTTCTTCTTTTCAATTGATGTTAGAAATACAATCAAATAGCGTTTTATATGCATTGATTCTACCATAATTCTAGGATTTTTTCATGAGGCTATTCCATACATTTTTGGAGATACTGACATTTATATCCAGGGAGCAATCAGAATTTATAAACATGGGCAGTCTTGGCATAGTCCTCTTAAAATGGTCAGTGGTTAATATGTTAAGCAAATAAGAATCTTGAATGAATGCAACAGTGATATTTACTACGTATTTTTTTTTTTTTGCAAGAGTAATTATTATAATATAGCAAGAGTGGAACGCAAGACTACATTATCAATGTTAATGTCAGAACATTTTCCAGAGATATTTCCAGTGGAGGTTCACTAGCATCAGTAGAAAAAACATTAATATCTGATGCCAGGATCTAAAATAAAAGTTGTACTGTACATTAGTCACTCTCTTACAGTAATATATATAGTACTGCTTTTATGAAGACAGGTTTATCATCTGACTACCATAAAATAATTCTGCCAGGACCGACTTATGTTCTGTCGAATGCAGTGCTAATACTGGAAATGTATTTTGACCTTACCTGAACATCTTCATATGATATGCTGATTGAGTTTAGCTAGATCAAATTCATAAAGCATTGCACAGACAGCCTAACAAGCAGAAAGTAATCAAAGGAGGGATAATTCATATGAAAGAGAGTAGTAAGTTGCCTTTGTCAGAGTCAGAAACAACATTAACACTTAAATGCATAGCAGTACTCATTATTATAATTAATCATTGTGCTTGAAATGCAAAATAAATTAGTAACCCTTCCAAAGGTTGTCATTTTATTTCCCTTTCAAAATTCAATAAGGATGAGCTGTGATTTTACTTCTACATCTCAGCTTGAAAGCTGAAACATTCTTTGTTAGTAGACCCATCAATGTATGAAATTATTTCTCTTGAAAGTCTACCTGCTTATGTTCACTACAAGCATGGGAGCATATTTTAAGTATGCCTGTAAAACCTGTTTTAAAATACTAATTACTTGTCATAATCGAGAAAGTCTGAATTGCAGAAAAGAAGGAAATAAAAGGTTCAACCGAGCGAATGACCAGGGGGAAGCATTACTGTACTGGTCCAAATGTCAAAAAAGATATCATTCCATATCCACACACATAACACTGATAGCTGTCGCAAACTCCAGTTTAACTCCTGACATGTGGAGTTACAGTAATGCTATTCTGAACAGCATCCAGTTGACAGGGGCAGTAGGCTTTACCCCTTCTTCAGTATTTCATTAGTGATCTTTTTTCCAGGTTTCTGTATTGAAAGGAAAATTAACTGTGCTACCTTCTCATCCTCTCTCTTTTAGGAATTTTCTATCATGTGAAGAGAAATAGCCATTTAGATGGGCAGTTTTGACTAAATCTAAAGAATGTTACACCAGAAGAGGTTCTCTGACTCACTTTTCCAGATAAAATACACTTATGCATTTTCTACAGGAGGGCAAGGGATATTCATAATAAATAACTCACCAACTGAAACATCTTAAATGTGTGTGTGTGTGTGTGTGTGTGTGTGTGTGTGTGTGTGTGTGTGTGAAAGTGTGTGTGTGTGTGTGTGTGTGTGTGTGTGTGTGTGTGTGTGTGTGTGTGTGTGTGTGTGTGTGTGAGTGTGTGTGTGTCTTTGTGTGCATGTGACCATGTCTGTTTGTGCGAAAATGAATGTGCGTGTGTGTGTGTGAATGTGTGAGTGCATGTGTGTGTGTGTGTGTGTGTGTGTGTGTGTGTGTGTGTGTGTGTGAGTGTGTGTCTTTGTGTGCATGTGACCATGTCTGTTTGTGCGAAATGAATGTGTGTGAATTAGTGTGTACGTGTGTGTGTGTGAATAAATAAATGTGTGTGTGTGTGCGCGTGTGTGTGTGTGTGTGTGTGTGTGTGTGTGTGTGTGTGTGTGTGTGCACGTGTGAGCATGTGTGCATGTATACGTGAGTAAATGAATGTGTGACTGAGTGTGTTATGTACTTGTGAGTAAACAAATGTGTGTGTGTCTGTGTGTGTGCACGTGTATGTCTTTGTATGCTTATGAGCATGTTAACATGTGCACGAGTAAATTAATGTGTGCCTATGTGCGTACGCATGTGTGTGTGTGTGTGTGTGTGTGTGTGTGTGTGTGTGTGTGTGTGTGTGTGTGTGTGTGTACTTGTGAGCATGAGTGCATGTGCACATAAGTAAATGAATGTGTAGGCGTGTGTGTATTTCTGTGTGTATGTGCATGTGTTTTACTTAATCCCCAAAGATTAGTACCATACATGTGGCCTGCAGTTCTAAGCATGCTGGATGTAGGTGTGTACAGTTCTTACTACACTACCATGATGGATTTCCTGCTCTGTAATGCTCCTAAGAACATGCACCTCAAAGCTGGATTCTGTTCACACTTCCCCTGCAAATGGTGAGCAGCACTGGCTGCTGAGGTACCTTCCAGTCTGCCTTCCCCACCCTGAGCAACTAATTAATCTCAGGTATCCCATAGTGCAGAGGCAGATTTTGTCTTCACCAACAGGACATTCAGAACAAGGTGTGCTTAGCAATCCTCTTGAC
Source organism: Protopterus annectens (assembly GCF_019279795.1). Classification (NCBI taxonomy): domain Eukaryota; kingdom Metazoa; phylum Chordata; order Ceratodontiformes; family Protopteridae; genus Protopterus; species Protopterus annectens. Next base: position 1,493,910,214 of record NC_056725.1, on the reverse strand, counting down.
TAGTTATGCTGTAAGAAGACTTTCTTTTTTCCTTCTCAGGAAAAGAAAAGCATAGGAAAGATGTGTGAGATTGTATAGCCAATGATCCAGACAACATTAGCCAAAAGGTATGCTCTATCATTGTAAATCCTGCAGGGAAATAAAACAAGTTATTAGAGGAAAATCTTCCGACATACTCCTTCTACTCCCTTCTGATGGGTTGGTCAGCACATTGCTTGTGCTAGGCAATCAATTTAAAAGACACTAGTTCGAGTTTTTTTGAACTTTTGTTAAAGAGGAACCGTGTGTGATATCCTACACAGTGTATGTCTTGATCAATTGATTTTCTTGTTATACTTTGAGAATTTTTTTGTATAAGCAAAATCATCAAATTCTTCTTTCATGTCCTGTAATCAACATTTCTGAAGTTTCGGTTTTTCATTTGCTGTTCAAGAAATAAATGTCATTTAGGTTAGTCAATGCACATATTCCTAATCACCCTCTTGGTCAATTTCACCCCCACCACCACTGCACTAAAACCCTTGGTATTTCTAGGTTCTTATACCTCTAGTAAGTGTCAGTTCTTCAAATGAAAAATGATGGCAACATAGATTTGGAAGTATGCAATAAAGTCAGCTTGACATCAGCAGAGTCACAAAAGTTTTTTAAGTTCTATGCAGATTATAAATGAAATCATCCTCAGCAAGACGGAAAACTGGCATCTAAGTATTACTTACTATGACAGTTTTATGCACAATTATTAACTGCCCAAACTTCAGCCTCCTTTTCAATGGTTTTGCAGTTATTTGATCATGCTTTCAAAGTAATGCCTAACAGTGTCATCACTTAAACCACTATTGGGTTCAGTCATGTGATCACAGTGATTCTCACTCTTCATAAACAAATTACTTAAGTGCATTATTTTTGTACCCTGATCATTTACAGTCACTGAGGAACTTGAGAATAGCTGAGCTCACAGCACTTGCAGGCCTACCTTCCAGAAAATAAGGCTATGTTCACTGATGTCCTCATCAGGCTAAACAAAGTCTTGGCACTCTTGGTCATATGGTCCTTTAATGACTCAATTACTAAGTTAGAAACTAAGTTCCAAATGTTCAAGTATTATGATGGAAAATGTTCTGTAATCTGTTGAGTCCATCCTAGTGATTCAGCTAACAATGCAGCCAGTGCCCAGTACTGCAACTGTTCTTGTTACTATGATGCAGCCAGTGCACAGTGCTGTAACTCTTCTTCTTCCTACGATGCAGCCAGTGCCCAGTGCTGTAACTGTTCTTGTTCCTACGATGCAGCCAGTGCCCAGTGCTGTAACTGTTCTTGTTCCTACAAAGCAGCCAGTGCCAAGTGCTGTAACTGTTCTCGTTCCTACGATGCAGCCAGTGCACAGTGCTGTATCTCTTCTTGTTCCATTGATGCAGCCAGTGCCCAGTGTTGTAACTCTTCTTGTTCCTACGATGCAGCCAGTGCCCAGTGCTGTAACTGTTCTTGTTCCTACGATGCAGCCAGTGCCCTGTGCTGTATCTCTTCTTGTTCCTATGATGCAGCCAATGCACAGTGCTGCAACTGTTCTTGTTCCTACGATGCAGCCAGTGTCCAGTGCTGTAACTGTTCTTGTTACTATGATGCAGCCAGTGCCCAGTACTGTAACTCTTCTTGTTACTATGATGCAGCCAGTGCACAGTGCTGTAACTGTTCTTGTTCCTACGATGCAGCCAGTGTCCACTGCTGTAACTGTTCTTGTTCCTATGATGCAGCCAGTGCACAGTGCTGTAACTCTTCTTGTTCCAACGATGCAGCCAGTGCACAGTGCTGTAACTGTTCTTGTTCCTACGATGCATCCAGTGTCCAGTGCTGTAACTGTTCTTGTCACTACGATGCAGCCAGTGCCCAGTACTGTAACTCTTCTTGTTCCTACGATGCAGCCAGTGCACAGTGCTGTAACTGTTCTTGTTCCTATAATGCAGCCAGTGCCCTGTGCTTTATCTCTTCTTGTTCGTACGATGCAGCCAGTGCACAGTGCTTTAACTCTTCTTGTTCCTATAATGCAGCCAGTGTCCAGTGCTGTAACTGTTCTTGTTCCTACGATGCAGCCAGTGTCCAGTGCTGTAACTGTTCTTGTTACTATGATGCAGCCAGTGCCCAGTACTGTAACTCTTCTTGTTACTATGATGCAGCCAGTGCACAGTGCTGTAACTGTTCTTGTTCCTACGATGCAGCCAGTGTCCAGTGCTGTAACTGTTTTTGTTCCTACGATGCAGCCAGTGCACAGTGCTGTAACTCTTCTTGTTCCAATGATGCAGCCAGTGCACAGTGCTGTAACTGTTCTTGTTCCTACGATGCAGCCAGTGTCTAGTGCTGTAACTGTTCTTGTTACTACGATGCAGCCAGTGCCCAGTACTGTAACTCTTCTTGTTCCTACGATGCAGCCAGTGCACAGTGCTGTAACTGTTCTTGTTCCTATAATGCAGCCAGTGCCCTGTGCTTTATCTCTTCTTGTTCGTACGATGCAGCCAGTGCAGAGTGCTTTAACTCTTCTTGTTCTTACGATGCAGCCAGTGTCCAGTGCTGTAACTGTTCTTGTTACTACGATGCAGCCAGTGCCCAGTGCTTTAACTTTTCTTGTTCCTACAATGCAACCAATGCACAGTGCTGTAACTGTTCTTGATCCTAAAATGCAGCCAGTGCCCTGTGCTGTAACTCTTCTTGTTCCTACGATGCAGCCAGTGCCCAGTGCTGTAACTCTTCTTGTTCCTATGATGCAGCCAGTGCCCAGTGCTTTAACTCTTCTTGTTCCAACAATGCAGCCAGTGCCCAGTGCTTTAACTCTTCTTGCTTCTATGATGCAACCAGTGCCCAGTGCTGTAACTGTTCTTGTTCCTACAATGCAGCCAGTGCCCAGTGCTGTAACTCTTCTTGTTCCTACGATGCACCCAGTGCCCAGTGCTGTACCTCTTTTTGTTTCTATGATGCAGCCTGCGCCCAGTGCTGTAACTCTTCTTGTTCCTACGATGCAGCCAGTGCCCAGTGCTGTAACTGTTCTTGTTCCTACGATGCAGCCAGTGCCCAGTGCTGTAACTCTTCTTGTTCCTACGATGCAGCCAGTATCCAGTGCTTTAACTCTTCTTGTTCCTACGATGCAGCCAGTGCACGGTGCTGTAACTGTTCTTGTTCCTACGATGCACCCAGTGCCCAGTGCTGTAACTCTTCTTGTTTCTATGATGCAGCCAGTGCCCAGTGCTGTAACTGTTCTTGTTCCTACGATGCAGCCAGTGCCCAGTGCTATAACTGTTCTTGTTCCTACGATGCAGCCTGCGCCCAGTGCTGTAACTCTTCTTGTTCCTACGATGCAGCCAGTGCCCAGTGCTGTAGCTCTTTATGTTCCTAAGTCTCATGTTGTCATTTCTCTGTCACAAACAATTCTCAGCCACTGTAATGATTACTGTCCCAGAAAAAAAAGGAAACATTCCAGGATTTTAACATTCTGTGAATTTTCTCAATTTAACAATTGTCTATCATTTGGGGTGAACTGGAAGCAGTATTTGTTTAAGTGATATGCTCAGATTCAAACAGTAGACTAGTGGAAGCAAATGATGGCTGAGGGAATGAAACTTTAAACTACAGGAAACATCTCATTAACATCACTGTACCCTTAATTATCTATATTTCTTAGATGCCATATTATCTGTGCTAATTGCTACATATAATTACCATGTGCTGTGATGTGTTTGAAATCCATGTAATAGAGGAAAAGTAGTCAGTACATGAATTCCCCATAATCCATCAGGATTACATCTCTCTGGTTGGCTGTTGCCAACCCTATTGCATATGAATGATAAAAAAGATAGACTGGTTTCTGTAGAGCAGATGAGCAGGGAAAGAAATATGTATATGTATATATATATATATATATATATATATATATATATATATATGTATGTATACATAAAATAAAGTTTTGTTTTCTTGCTAGACATCAGAAGTAAATGATACTCAGTAAGTTAGACGTGTTTACAAAGGGGTACTCCCCAAGACCAATGAAGGTTCATAGGTAGATACTAGGCTATCTGCCCTAGGGCATTTATAAGCCTAGCCAGAGTGTATTTGGCTTCCGCCTCCCTATTAGATTAGCCTACTGTGCCTCTGTAAAGTAGGTAAGGTACCCTTTTAAGACTAGTTTACTGTGCCTCTGTCTAGCAGGGACACAGAAGAGATCCCAGGGGTGAATTTGCGATTTCCCATCAACACATCCAGATTTTGCTTGAAGAGGGTCAGCGAGGGGCTATGTCTAACATGAATTGGGATTCTATTCCAGAGTGAGGGGAGCCTCTGGGAAATGAATCTGTCCCTCCAGCATGTCCTATTTATTTTTGTGCTGAGGTTTAGGTCCCTGGAATGTGTAGCTCTAAGGGACTTGGATTTTTTGAGGTGGAGCATGTCCATTAATTCTGGGTTTGACATGGCTTTGTACGTCAGGCATAGATCGCCTCTGAGTAGGCAGTAAGCAACTGAGTAGAGCTGGAGTTTCTTTATTCGAGCTGCATAGGACATCTGTTTGTAGCCCATGATCCTCTTGGTGAGGTACTTTTGGGGTCTCTCCAGTTGCTGCAGGTGTCGGGTAAGGTACATCCCAAAAGGGGCATTGTATTCAATTATGGGCCTGATGAGTGATGAGTAGAGTTGCACAATGACCTCTCTTAATCTAGATGCGAGCCCTTTCGTGATAAGGTGGGCTATATAGAAGGTCTTTCTAACCACTTTGGCAATGTGATTATCAAAGGAGAGATTACTATCTACATTGGTCCCCAAATCTCTAATTACTTTTTCCATACTTAATGTATTACCACCTATGTGGTAATTTGCGGGCACCTTGTTTTTCCCAAAGGGGATGACTATGCACTTTTTAGCATTTAGCTTGAGGCCGTGGCTCTGGCACCAAGCATCCATCTCTTTGAGACCCTTTTGGAGGATGCTTGTGTTGCTGGAGATTCGATTATGGCCCCCGGTTTGCAGTCATCTGCGTACTTTGTCAGCCATAATCCCCGCATGTTAGCCTGAACCTCAGAGAAGTATATACTGAACAAGAGAGGTCCCAGAACTGAGCCCTCTGGGATGCCACTTGTAACTGGTTTGGATTCGGACATGGCACCTGCGATTCTGACCATGTGGGTTCTATCTATGAGCCAGTTTGCAACCCATCTTGTGATATAGGGGTTGATATTTAAGCTGGTAAGCTTATTTATGATGCCCGAGTGGGGTATTGTGTCGAAGGCTTTTGCGAGGTCCAGGTAGGCTGTGTGGACTACCTTGCCCTCATCTATGGCTTTGGTAACTATTTCAAAGAAATCAACTAGGTTTAAGAGGCAAGATCTGCCCTTAACAAAGCCGAATTGGGTAGGGTCCAGTGTCTGGAGGCTCCCAATGTCTTTGTTTATGAGTTCCATGATAATACACTCCATAGCTTTACAGACCAGACTAGTCAGGCTTATGGGGGATAGTTTCCGGGGTCTGTTGTGGCACCACCTTTGTGGAGTGGGACCACTGTAGCTGTACGCCATTCTTTGGGTACATATCCTGTAGTAAGGCTAAGTTTGAACAGTGACTTAATGTGAGGGTTCAGTTCTTCTTGGAGCTCAAGTAAGACACAGCCTGGGACACCATCCAGTCCCATAGATACTGTGTTTTTTGCTTTGGAGAGGGCAGCTTTCACCTGTGCATCTGTGATGTCAGGGAGGTTACATTCAGTTGGGATAGGCATTTGCTCCTTTGGGGGAGGGGGAGAAGTTTGCGCTGAATCTGTCTGCCAGGATGTTGGCTATGTCTGTAGGTTTGGTATATTTTGTACCATTATGCAACAATTCAGAGCATATCTGGGAGTTTCCGCCCATGTTCCTGACATAACTAAAGAAGGCCTTGTGATTATCTTTAGTGTCTAGGGCAATTTTTCTTTCAAAACTGGCCTTTGATGATTTTATGAGGGGATCAAAGTTTCTTGCTAATACTGATCAGAGATGCCTTCCCATTTTGGGATTTTGCTCTGTCATGTAGTAGCTTCCTCCTTCTGTTGTATAGTTTATTTATGGCCGGGGTCCACCAGACCGGTCTCCTGTTTTTGGAGGAGTGAGTCTTGGTTTTATTTGGGATAGCACGATCCATGCATTCCTGCAGGTGCTCATAGAATGCATTTGTAAAGGATTCTGCGGATTGGGCTGCATTATCCTTTGGCCCAGGGGCTTTGAAGGATTCCACCTAAGTCTTGAGAAGTGCAAAGTTGGCTTTTGAGAAATTCTTTACAGTGATTTCCTTGGCTGGGGGTGGGGACGGGATATGGATGTCCAGGGAAATTTGTTCATGGTCTGATCTTACCAATGAGGGGTTTACATCTGGTGTGGAACATAGAGTCCCCATGTTGGTGATGACCAGGTCCAATATGTTGTTCCCTCTTGTGGGAGCGGTGACCAGTTGTTCCATTGCATTAGAGTTTATAAATTCAAGGAACCATTGGGCGAGGGTGTTTGGGCTTGAGTAGTTTTCCCAGTCAATGTTTGGGTAGTTGAAGTCACCCAATAACATAGTGTTTGGAGAGACCTTCATATTCTCTAGTGTTCTCAGGAATGCCAAATGGGGTTCCTGTAATAGGGAGGGTGTTCTGTAGCAGGCTACAAACTGAAAGGCAGTTTTGCCCACTGTTAGTTGCACATGGATGGTTTCTGATGCTTTGTGCAGTGCCACTAACCTGGGGTGTAGGTGTCTTTGATGAATATAGATACTCCTCCTCCTTTTGTGCTTCGGTCTAAGTTTTGGGGCTGAAACGCATGGTATGAGTTATAACCTGGTAGTGCTGGGATGCTCTCAAGAGCCTTGAGCCAGGTTTCTGTTACTGCACAGACATCGATTTTCTCCATACTGAGGAAAGCCTTGAATGCGTGCATCTTGAGGTTTAGACTTCTGGCATTGAGTAGCATTACCTTTAGTTTTTTTTATCCTTCGGTTGTCTATGGAGATGGGTTTGTCCTTTGAGCCTTGCCTAAAAAAGGCACTATAGGGGTGGCAAGAGCCTTGACCAGTATACAAAAGCCTAAGGGTGACAGGTGAAAGCCATCCCTAGCGAAGCAACGTGGCTTGTCGAGCATGTCATCCCAGGCTGACAGACACTGGATCCCCTTTGAATGACACCAATACTTTAGCCAATTGTTGAAACTGATCATTTTGTCTTTATACTGTGGCATAATTCTTGGTGAGGGCAAGATGCTACTCAAGGTCAGGGTCATACCAGCCTAGGCTACATGGTCAGAGAGATCCTCTATGTCTCTTTTCATGTAGTCCAAGGAGGTACATCTCAGGTCATTCACACCAGCATGGACAATGACGGAGTCATACTTGTACTTGCTTTGGAGTGACCTGAGTGCTTGCATTATGTGGCGGATCCTGGCACCTGACATGCAGCTTACAGTGACCTTCTCCTTGTTCAGTCTGGAGAGCGGGACGTCAGTGTGCCAGACAATAGAGTCCCCTATAACAAGTGTATTTCATGTGTTGTTTGGCCTTAAGGGCTGTGACTGTGAAGCACACTGATTTTGTGAGATATGTGATTCGTGGGTATTGTTGAGGGGTAGCTGTTGCTTGGATATTTGCTTAGGAGGTCTTTGTTGTTTAGGCAGATTTTTATTTAGAGCCTCCGAGTATGTTTTTGTGTGTTTATGTGTTGGGTATGCAGATGCAATAGGTCTGTGTGAGACTGGATTTGTGGTGTGGGTGGTTACCTTTTTCTCCTGACTGACTGTGCCAGTCTTGGGTTGAGAGAGCTCTGCCTCCAGTTTGGCTGTGTAAATGCATCTCTCACATGTATTAGAGTTTGTTGGAAGGAGGAGAGGGTTGTCTGTGTACATAAGGCAATTGTAACATTGCCTTAAAATTCCCAGATTCACCAGCTGGACTGGAGAGTAACCTTGAAATTGACCCTTGGACATACCAGATTAGTATAGGGAACTGTTTTTTTACTGATCAGATTAGGGAAGGGAACTGATTTTTCACTTGATCAGGAAGAGCCAATCGGGAGCCTAATACTTATGAGAAGTCAAGGAGGGTGTAGTGCTTTAGTTAGTTAGGGTTTCCTTATAAGAGCTGAGCAAGTGCAGAGCTTTAGAAAGAGAATAGAGTGATTACTTTGAGAGTTTGAACAGTTCTAAGGGAAAAAGTGAAGAGCAGACTTTGTGGTGCCTGGAATAGTTTAAACCTGTTTAGGTGGCGCTACCTGATGCTGCTCAGTGCGTAAAGCTGCGCAAAAAGAGAGTTGTAGGGTATTAAGAGAGAGAGATCAAGGAGTTTTGAATTGACCCAAAATGGCCACTAAAACTACAGCTTCTAGGTAGTAACCACTCCTCCAGGGACAGGCAGGCTGTTCAGTGTTAACCACTCCCACTGGTGAACACAGAGACTTCCCTTTAGCCCAAGCAAGCATTGGCCTTCTAGAAACTTCCAAACAGTTCAGAACAGCAAATCTGTAACTGAACTTTCTTAACTTTCAGAAAGTGGGAAAAAAGCAAGATTTTTTTTTCTTTTTGTTGTAGTTTAAAGGTAGCAGAAATACACACGCAACAAAATAATCACAACAGTGCAATAAACGACCCCACACTTGAGTGCTAGGCCAAAATCAGGTAAAATGCAGTTTTTAGAGAAAAAAATGATTTTAAATTAAGTGCAACACAGGAAATGCAGTAAACAGGCTCTAGATGTATTCCAAGTACTGTTACTGTTACAGATATAAACTTTAGCCGGAAAAATGCCAAAAAGTAGGCGGCAAAGCAGTAAAACTTAACAAAAAATCCAGAAGACTGAGTGTCTAAATGAAATGACCCTATTTTGCCTATAAATGGAAATGACCTGAAAATTATTGACTCTCCTCACTTTAGGGCAGTCATTATCATCTAAGACATATGTCCCAAAGAACAGATATAAAAATTATCTATAGATAAATGTTATGCATTTTTTTGCTTCAGTCTACCTTCTGACCATCAAGCATCTCAGTTGTCCAGTTCATTCCTTCTCTGATGAGAGCCACATGGCCTATTCATTCTTTCTCAGGTGAGTGTACTATGGCCAATTCATTCCTTCATAGGTGAGAGCCCTATACCCACTCATTCCTTTCCTGGTGGGAACCCTGTGGCCCATTCATTCATTCTCAAATGACCATTCATTCATTCATTGTCACGTGAGACCCTATGGCACATTCATTCCTTCTCAGGTGAGAGCCCTATCCCCACTTATCTCTTCTCAGGTGAGAGCCCTATGACTATTTATTGATCAGGAGGTGAGGATTTGCTCTGGTGCCAATATGCATGAGGAATGAAGTTTTCTGCCTCAACCATAAACAAACAGTTTGTGCCAGGGATATGGTCTAAAGATGAGCATGCAATGGGCATTTCAAAAGTGACATCACCTCTCAGGAGTAATCTGCCCTTCAATCAAGTGTTCCTATGAGGTCTCATGTCTGTATCAAGGATTTTACCATGGGAACATTTATTCTGCGTATGAGCGCCCATAACTTCCCCCTTGAAAACAGGTGAGATGAACTTGATCCACCAGGTGCTTGAGTTGCTAATCGACCTTGGATGGACCGTGTCATGGACAATGACATAACCAGTGGAGATTATTCTAAATACATTATGTATGAAGTATGTTTAGCCTACTAGTGATAACCTACTAGTTATTACCATCTAAGGTTTACTACAGCCATAGAGAATCCAAACCTTTTGGATTGTACTGCAAGCATCTGGTTGTTCTATCACCATCTAATTAGAAGATGATTGGCTCCTTGATGCCACCACCACAGATATCTGCTTGATGTCTTGCAATCTACTTCATTGAAACCCATTCATTGAATCATGCAGACTGAATGGGAAACACACTGTAAATGGCATAGCTTAGTCCATGATCTGCTGAACATGGGGTTAATTATAACACAGATACAGGAACTACAGTGCCCTATGAGGGGATGTGCAAGTCTTGCTTCCTTGTAAATTAGTTAAAGAATTGCTTATTCAGTCAACATATTTCAAAGAGAAAGTGCCTAAATAAGGGATAACAGATCATACCATATTCACCAATGCATTATCTACTAACATTGCCGGGCTACAAATATTCATCCTGAAATATGATGATTTTTTACTGATATTAGCATGAAATAAAGACCAGGCTATTGTTTTATCCAAGTTTTGTTTGTTCTCTTCTACAGAATTTATACATTTAAGTTTTTGATAAGATATTTAGATACTTAAATGACAACTAGTATCCATTGTGGCCAATAATTTCTACTTACGTCCATCTTGTTCTAAAACATAAACTGTGATTGTATTCAAATCTGCAATGCATGTCTGCCCCTCCTGCATGGATTAGCATGCCTTCATCTATGCTAATGGTTTTCAGCCCCTCTTCCCTGGTATCTTAGGGTTCTTCTAACATCTGTCAGCGGTTCCTCCTCAAATTTCTCTTAAGCTGACACACAAAAAAAAGATGAACAATGGTTTCTGTAAATGCAGAAGAATTACAGATGGGTTCTTCCTTAATTCACTTATTGCCTCAGCAGCTGGACAAAAACATCAATTAAAGTTTCACACTAATCTTAAAATTGGTATAGCAATTTTATAAGTGTAATCCTGTCTCTTGGGAATGTAAAAGGAACTTAAACACTATGGCCAGGATTCAGAAAAGCTTACTGTGAATGAGAAGACTTAAGTTGGGTGGCTTCCCTCTTACAGTAAGCCTTTCTGATTCATAGACCACCCAACGACTGTGGGAGCTTCAGCTTGTGACATTGTCTCACTGGTACAGCTGCGTGATAATGCAGCAATCTGGTTGAGCAGTTAATGCTAATTAGCCATGTGTTCTCCCCTGTTGATGCCAGGCACCTTCTGTTTTACGCTGCTAAATCACTCAGCAATGCAAAACTTAACTGGTGGAGTAAAAAGTGAATGCTGTCAAAAGATGGCCATCGCCCATTCACTCCTATGGAAGCACTCAGGTGCAGGTAAGTTCAGTGAAGACTTGGGGGTGTGAGGTGTGTTACTGGTGTTTCCATGTGTATGGACATGGATGTGTGTGTGTGTGTGTGTGTGTGTGTGTGTGTGTGTGTGTGTGTGTGTGTGTGTGTGTGTGTGTGTGTGTGTGTGTGTGTGTGTGTTTGTGAATGGCTAGGAATGTGTTTGTGTTGGAGTGGGTGTCTGAAAGTGTGTGTATATGTGTGCGAGTGAAGGGGAGGTGCCTTTGCCAGCATGACATATGGGGTGCTGGGAACCCCCTACAACTTTCAGGTCTTTCAGCACTAGTGTTAAATATGGCCAATCAGACATATACTAATGAGCCATTAATGAGGTATTTTTCTTTGCATTTTCTTGCCGTCATGTAAATTGATCTACAGTTGATAGACAATTTACATGAGCAGTGAGAATTTCTGTTCTGATTCCTAGAGTATGTTTTAATTAAACAGCTATATTATTATCCATATGTTTTGTTGTTAATATCCCATGTAAGAGGTTAACACACAGTCTTATGGGTATACAATCAATTATTTAAACTCACTAAGCAAATGAATGGCAGCATGCCATGTGGTAATCTTCGTTTGTCTACACTCCTTACTTAAATTTACTTTCTCCATATTTGCACAATCACAGACCGAAACATTACACCCTGGATGGGTGGTGAAGTACTGCTAATAACTCACAGTACAGAAAAGAAATGTAAAAACGTTTGAGTAGTGCTTTGTTTGGGGAATTAGGGCCAAACATCCATATGACCAGCAATAGTCATCTTGTCAGTAAGAATCCCTTAACATTTCTTCTCACCTTTGCTATAAAATACTGTTCATGGTTTTCTATATTTCTTCTCCCTGCCATTATTTTGGTGAACTGGTTATCTGATTTCATCCCTCCTGCTTTGCTGCCTCTACTTCTTTCCCTAAAAATACAAAAAAGAAAAACAAAGTCTACGGTAGCAGTAAAAAACTTTAATTGTAAGCACTTTAGTTGAGGCTAATACCACAACTTCTTCAGATGAAAAACCATTACAAAAACATTCCATTTATGGGTATGTTATTTATTTTGATTCATTATAACATACGCATAAATAGAATGTTTTTGATGTAACATGAGAACCAGCTGACATAAATCATGTGATTGACTTTGTATTTAAAGGAAGTGATTTGTAATGATTTTTCATCTGAAGAAGTTGTGGCATTAGCCTCAACGAAAGCGCTTACAATTAAAGTTTTTTACTGCTACCATAGACTTTGCTTTTCTTTTTTGTATGTTTAGAGTTTATGTTCGTTTTTAATCTATTTCTTTCCCACTTTGACTGACTGGAGCTTGGGCTTGTAATTCCCCAGCTGATACCTGATGTTGCAGGTTGCACTCTTGCCTAACCTTGTTTTTAACCCTTGCAGACTATTCTTGACCTTCTGCCATTTACCTTTCATGCCTCTCCACTCCATTTTGTTGAGAGTTGAGATGTTTTCCAGACTTTCCTAAAGTACTTACCTTGCTAAATCTTCAACTTTGCATAATCTGTCCGGCTTCTTTTTTGTCTCTGAATCTTTATACCCTCCCCTCTGTAGGCACTATGAAACTGGTTGGGTATGTAATAGATGCTGTGTAACTGTGCAGTAAAACTGCCTTTTTACAGAGTCCTTTCCTTCCTTTGACTATGTAAACGTCAGGACTGAGTGTATAAGAAGGTGGGGGAATTGTATTGCTAATCTGCATGATCAAGGTTACAGAAAAGATGAAGATGAAAAGAGCACGATTCTAGAGTCAATGATTAGAGGAGAAACGCCGCAGTTTCAGAGAAGGAAAAAGTAGGGGGAAACGACTGACTAACATGGAGAGGAAATGCAGGAGCAGTCTATATACTGTAGTTAAGGTGATGAGTATGGAGATTTTTCTTGAAACCGTTTTTGCATGATTAATGCTTATTCATATTAATTCATTAAAATCACTTTTTATAAGCATAAAGTTCACATTTTAACCATGGTATGAGCCTTCTTTCTTGTTAGGTAGTACTATGCAATCTGCCCCCTGTACTCTAAATTATAAGTGCTACTGTATTAACCTACATTTTGAAGATGGAAAATTGACTATGGATGTAGTTTCTTTAATTATTTCACTTCATGTTGCTAATGTCAAAACACACTAAACTACACGAATGTGATGATACTTGAGCAGAAGAAGTTAATAACCATTTGTAGCTGTAATAACTGATGTCAATTGATCTCAAGCTTTTAAACAATACTAAAAGATGTTTTCAATCAGTAAATCTGCAAATGATTATTAACACGATGTGCTGAGACTTATTCACACAGCTATAACTTTCAGAAAATCATAACTGTATCATTTAAAGCCACCCATAAAGAATATTTCAACTGGGGATTGATTTATTGTGACGTGAAAACATTCAAGCCTACATTATTTCTGGTAGTGGTATTACTGAAGATCAGAAGTAAGACTATTAGTATCTTCAGTTTGCTGCATTTGCTTAGTGCAGTTTGGTCTTTTCAGAGGGTTGGATTTTTCTTGGGTCTGCTGTCAACTTCAACACCATGTAATGTATGGTTGTCACTGTATCTCAGGTATGAAATTGCTGTAGGACCAGACCTAACTGGCAGAACTTTATGTACACAACAAATGATCAAGTCTGAACTATAATGTATTTGCTCATTTTTTGGACTATTGTGCAATTGAAAGAAAACTCAGCTCTGGAGCATAAATGTGCTTTTCTTTTTTCATTACACTTTTTTGTAATTTCAGCTGTATCTGTGGCTCAAAATCGGTTCTTCCCTAATTATGTTTTAATATGCCTGACCATAAAATGGGTGTATTGATGCCTGTCATAGTAACATGACTTAAGTTTACTGCCCAGAGGGCTTATTCTCAGAATCCATTTCATCCCCCTTTTATATGAACCATGCTAGGTATAAAATGTGGAGGAGACATTTTTTAAAATTAGTACAAGTCACAGGCTTTTACACAGCTTCTAGAGTCTGAGTACTTTTTAAATCATTTCTTTGGTTACTGTGATTAGTGTTTTTCCCAGAGCTGCACAATCTTCTTTGAAGTAGTTGTTAGTCCTCAACAAAATAAACTAGCTGAACTGCAGGTTTTTCCAAGGACGCTAATTTGTAGTTCTTTCTGGGCTGAAAGTCCATCCAGCACATTCCACCTGAGGTGTTAAAGCTATTACTGTAATCCAGAATCTGATAAGTGATGTTTTTTGCTTCAGCTCACAAGAACTTTTAACGTCCAATTAAACTACTACAACTACTCAATGGTGTGTGTGTTTGTGTGTGTGTGTGTGTGTGTGTGTGTGTGTGTGTGTGTGTGTGTGTGTGTGTGTGTGTGTGTGTGTGTGTGTGTGTGTGTGTTTGTCTTTCTCTTGAATGTTGACAAAATGTGCAGTATTTCCTAAATGTATTTAAAGGTTCATAGGAACTTACTAGGCTATTGATTTGTGAGTCTTAAGAAGCCTAATCTTTCATTCCCATGTTCATTATTTACCCTTATATTTTGCATATCTAAAGACAGGCAAAACAAGTATATAGTGAGGGGATTATGTTTCCCTTATCCATGAGGACCATTGTGGCTAAAATGAGGTGAGTCTTGGTATCCCATTCATTAATCCAGCTTACATACGATTAGAGTAAGATTATTACTCTGCTTTATATGGGATGGAAAATGGTTCCATTGAAGTTGTATTCTGTGTGATACATGCTTATCACTCCTACATAGTTTGTTAATTTTGCATAAGAGATTGATGTCTATTAAGCAAGTATTTATTATGCCACTGGGACTTGCAAATGTGTTATAGGTCTGACAGAATGGGCTGTGCAGAGGCTGCCTCTCAATAGCATGTGTAATACTAAAAGATGCAAGTGTTGAGTCAGTCCGCATAGCTTTTATAATTTAAGGTCTTGACTTTTTAGTGAGAAAGTTTTGTGGTCATTCCATTTGTGACAAGTGCTTGGACACATGCATACCGAAAGGGGCATTATACTCTTCTTAATGGGTGCAAAGTACAGTGGAAGAATTATACACTCTGGATCTGGGTATCATACCCTTAAATATAAGCTATGCAGTGAAAAAGGAATTCCTTACAGTAGTGGATGCATCTTGTTCAAAAGGCAGTTCATTGCTGATAATAAGTCACCAGATGTCTAACTATTGGATTCATTTTCAGTGGTGTGCTGCCAATGTGGTATTTATACATTAAGTTATGCTTGCCAAAGGATACAATTATATATTTCTTAAAAGTCAGTTTTAATCCGTAGTTTTGAAACCAACTATTTCTTTTGGACAAATCCTATTGTAGGCACAGTCTCCTCCAGGGAGTTCATGATGGCACCAAGTTTATGATCATCTGCAAATTTGGTCAGCCATAGAGCCTTAACATTAGCTTTGACCTCTAAGAAGTAAATGCCAAAAAGTAGTAGCCCACGGAATGAACCCAAAGGCACTCCACTTGCGATAGGTCTTTTGGAGAAGGTAAAGTCACCCACCTTTACTTCCTGGCTTCTAACTGTGACCCATGTTGCTATTCAAAGAGCTGCATAGGGATTAACATTTAGCTGGGAAAGATTATGTTTGCTGCCTGAGTGTGGGACGCTGTCAAATCCCTTTGCTAGATCCATGTATATAGTGTGCACTGATTTTCCCTTGTCCATTAGTTAATTACTTTTTAAAGTGTTCCAAATGAAGTAGATAAGAGCTGCTATTGACAAATCCAAACTGGATTGGGTTGAGTATACGTTTGTTACCTATATCCTTCTTTATTATTTCCATAATGATCTTTTCCATAGACATACAGATGAGACTGATCAGGCCTCTGGATCTATAATTACTGGGGTCTGTTGAAGTCCCACCTTTGTGCAAGAGAATGGCTGTTGCTGTCCTCCATTTCTCTGACACAAAGCCTGTTTTGAGGTTAATATTGAATAGACTCTCTGGGGTGGGGGGGGGGGGGGGTGTGACAAGTCATGTTTAAAGCTAGCCAGTAGGCAGACCTATGTGTTAATTGATCTTACAGATATAGTGTCCTTGGCATTAGATAGTGCTGTGAGAACTTGTCCTTGGGAGATTAGAGGAAGATGTATATACATCTGTTTGTTCTGGGAATATTGAAGGGGGATGGGGTGAAGTTAGAGCTGAATTTGTCTGCTAGTAGATTTCATATGTCCTCTAGATTTGACATGTGATATCATTTGCTATTAGCTTTGAGGATATCTTAGCCTGTGTGGCTGTTTTTATCTTGTATCTGGCTTTGGTTGATTTGTTCAGGATCCAGAGTTCCTTGTTTAGTTTAGCAAGAATATTTTTGGCTTCTTGAGAGTTAGATTTATTTTTGTGTGCAATGAGGTTTTGTTGTTGGGTTACTTTAGGGTTCCTCCACAGGGGGTTATTTTTGAATTTTGTATCGTATTTGATTCTGACAGGGTACAGATGCATTTATGCAACTATTACATTTTATTTTATTTTATTTTATTTTATTTTACATTTGTTAACCGGGCTAGTCTGGCTGGATACATGTCCATTTTCAGCAGAGGCCCGAGGAGAAAAGCTCCACTATTAGACTAAGACAATACATGAGGAATACTTTACTAAATAGATCAGTCTTTTTTAACAAAAGAACAAAAACAAAACAAAACAAAAATGTACAAAGGCAAAATACAGTTTGTCTTGACTAACTTAACTAGGTTACAGTAAGATTATAATCATAGTTCACATCATGTGGCTGAGGAGATAAGCTCAGGCACCAAAATATACAGTTGAGTTAAGGATATCTGAAGTATAGGTACATAAAATTAATCATTGGTCAGAAGGTAGAGGACAGAATTGGTAATTAGCAGAGTGAAAGAAAGCTAGTAGTTAGAAGTGTTAAAAAAAGCAAGTTAGAAGGTAAGGAGGTATATTGGTAGTAAAGTTAAGGGAAAAAAGGATAGGAGGAAAAAAAGTGTGGGTAGAGTATGTTTAGATAGGGTAATGGTATTTTATCAAGTTAAATGTTAAGAAAGTAAAGTTAAAAGGAGAGTGAGGTATATAGGCAATGAGATAAGGAAAAGGGTGAAGGACCAGAGAAGGGGCTAAAAATGTTAGTCTAGGTAAGAATGGGAGAGTAAAGAATGCAAGTAGCAGACTGTTCAGAGTAATGACCAGTAGTATGCTCAGTCAGGATTAGAGCAGGGGCAAAGCCAGTGGATTAGTAGGTGGTTTTTTATCTGTTTTTTGAAAAGGTGACATGATGTTAGGGAGGTCAGTTCAGTGGGAAGTTTATTCCAGTATGAACCGATAGTGTTTGCAAATAGGGAATCACCTGATTTATTATGAGATTTCAAGGTAGTAACTAATAGCTTGTTGGCTGATCTGAGTGTCTTGAGATTCTTATAAGGTGTGATGACATTATTTAGTATTGGAATATTGGAAGGGTAATGAAGAATTTTGAAGGTGATGATTAGTTGTTGTAGGAGTATAAGGTTTGGGAGTTCAAGCCAGTTGAGTTTCTTTAAGTTAAGACAGTGGTGAGTTTGGAAAGGTGAGCCAGTGGCAAATCTGGCTATACTGTGGTAGGCAGTATTCAGTTTCTGAAGATTACCCTTAGATAAGTTGACAAAGGAGGGGGAGGCGTAGGTTAGTGTAGAGATAAGGTGAGTTTGGGCTAGGGCTATTCGGGAAGAAGCAGTGAGATAGGGCTTTAGTCTGTATAGGGCACCAATCTTTTTATTAACAGTTTTGATAGTTAAATCAATGTGACAGTCGAAGTTAAGCTGGTTATCTATGGTGACGCCTAGGAGTTTAGTGCAGTTGTCAGGTTTGATGATAGTGCCATTACAGGATGCTATAGAGAAAGAGATAGGGGTGGATTTAGAGGTAGGGGTAAATAGTAATAGTTTGGTTTTTTTTGGATTCAGGAGGAGACAGATATGTTGAAACCAATTTTCTGCTGCAGTAAAGACTGCTTGGGTAGTGGAGTGGAGTTCTGCTGGGGTAGGGGCGGAGCAGATGAGAGTGGAATCATCTGCATATTGTATGCATGTGGATGTTGGTAGGGAACTATCACTCCTACATAGTTTGTTAATTTTGCATAAGAGATTGATGTCTATTAAGCAAGTATTTATTATGCCACTGGGACTTGCAAATGTGTTATAGGTCTGACAAATCAATAGCCTAGTAAGTTCCTATACATATGCATAAAATTTGGCAGTAAAGACTCCTAGGCAGCTGGATCATCAAGGAGAAAAGGGTGTTTGAATTTAGCCAGGTCATCATTCACTTTTAGTAGATTAGCTTTTGCATAGTCTTGGAATGCTGAGATTTTGAAAGATGCTTCAGGCTTTTATCTCCTGGTAAATGTGGCTGACCTTTAGTCTGATTTGACATGTGAGGATTTTACTATCGGTAGTGACCAGAGCTTCCCGAAATTAAGGACCTAGACCAGTATTTTATTGACCCTGTTTGGGGTGCAGACTAACTGATCCAGCGAGGTTTGTATTGATAAAGTCCAGATCCCTTTTAGTAAAAACTCTGCCCCCATGACTACCACATAGGCGGTAGTCTACCTGAAACCAAAAGTGTGATAAGAGACCTTGAGACACAGGTGGACAGTAGTCTCTCCTTTGATAATCACATCTCCACAGTAGTCAGAAAATCCTTCTACATGACACACCTCATCACACAACGTTTCTCATCCAGGAAAAAAGAAGTCATTGTTCCCCTCTACTCATCACTCATTAGACCCATTATAGAGTACAAAGCCCCTTTTGGTATGTACCTCACAAGACATCTACAACAACTGGAAAGGCCACAGAAATACCTCACAAAGAGGATTACCAGCCTCAAACAGATGCCCTACGCAGACCGTATCAAAAAACTCCAGCTTTACTCTGTCGTATATCGGCTACTCAAAGGTGATCTCTGCCTAACATACAAAGTTATGTCAAACACGAGCTGTTGGACATGCTCCACTTAAAGAAATCCCTCCAAGCTACATGCTCTAGGGACCTAAACTTTGTCACCACAATAAACAGAACATGCTGGGGGGATAGATTCCTGTCCCAGAGACTTCCCATACTCTGGAACAAACTACCTCTCTATATCAAAACAAAGCTCCTTATTAGCAGTCTTCAAGAAAAATCTTGATGATTGGATGGGAGATATGAAATTCACCCCAGGGATCACTTCTGTGGCTCTGCTTGACAGGTGCATAGGAAAATAAATTTCTTGGGTTACAAAAGCCAGAGTACCATTTGGCTAGGCTTATATAGGCCCTAGGGCCTAGCACCTACCTATTAACCTATGAGCCTCTGGTATGCATGTTTGAGGACTCAAGTCTCCCAATTTATGGAGGGATTGTTGAAGTCTCCTAGGAGAATTGTGCTTGGCTTAATGCAGAGGGACTCCATACCAGTTAGGTAAGAGATATGGGCTGAGGGGGGCATAGGGGTGTCTTGTAGGTGGTCAACTATGATGTGATAATTTTTTTATAGTAAGTGGATGTGAAACAGCCCCAGGTCATTATTTTTTCTAAGAAGTCTAGAGCTGGGACTTTTTTAAGGATATTGAAAAACCTCCACCTTAGTATCTTTGTTTAATGTGGTGGGCCTCTATGAGTGATAGATATTGAATCCCTGTGCTGATGGAGTGCTTTCACTGGTCTTGAACAAGGACTCTGTGATGTTGCATATATCAACATATTCCAGGGTAATTAGTGCTTGTAGGGTATGGAGTTTTTTGCTAAGGCTCCTAGCACTGAACAGCATTGACTAGTAATATTTTAATGCTGTTATACTGGAAGCTTTGGAAGACTGATATTGCCTAAAAAGGCACTAAGGGGTGGCCAAGGTTTAAGCCAATATAAGATGCCATGGGGGAGAGATTAAGGTCATTTCTGGCATATTAGTTTGGGCTTTTATTATCCAGATTAGCATATCTTGTACTCTGTTTGAATGACACCAGGAGCTAGCCAAATTGTTAAAATCAGTAATCTTTTATTTGTATTGCAACATTATTCTTATTAGTATACTGCTCAAGGCTGGGCTTATACCTGCCACAGAGCTTCATCATGTCTCGTTTCATACGGTCCAGGGAGGTACATCTCAAGTCATTTACATTGGCATGTACAATGATTGTGTCATATGTATACTTATGGTCCAACGACTTAAGTGCCTGTGTGATGTGGCAAATCCTGGCACCCTTTCCTTGCACAACCAGATGAGCTGCATGTTAGTGTGTTTTATTATAGCATAAACAGTAAGTTGAATATTGGATTGTTAGGAAGTTTTCCTTATGGGCTTTTAACTTGAGAGACTGATTCTTGGGTGCACATTTCTTGGTGGATGCTGCCTGCATTGTGTGATTGTGAGGTTGCTGATGGCACTTGTTTATTGGGTTATATTTAGGATCCTTTTGAGGTTTAGATAGTCTACTTTTAAAAGCCACAACATATGTATGTTTATATATTTGATCTGACCTGAGTGTGGTTTGTTTATTGTGGTGTTCTATGGTACTGATAACACACTTATTTGTCGTGGCTATATGTGTGACCTTCACCTCTGTTAACATTATATAACCACATCTATCACACACTGTATCAATTTCTTTAAGCAGTAGATATTAAAAGTTCTACAATCTCATGTTTATCTTTGCAATACAGCACAGTCCAAAAGAAGTACAACGTTTTCTTCTTAAATTTGTGTTATGAAATTTGTTTCTCTTTTTGCTGGGACATAAATGATTTCATGCATTGCATTTCCCACTGTTAATATAGGATTTCATTGTGTGACACACACAGATGCCCCAGTCACAAGGCTAGACAAAGAAAAGGTAATGGTCAGTTGGTTATCTGGAGCCAGAATCCTCAGTATCATACATGCACTCAACTAACTGCACCACAGTTACACTTATGATTCTATCATAGTCCGTATGGGTGTAAATGACCTGAGAGGTACCTCAATGGGCTATATAAAAAGAGGGGTCCATATGACTTGGTCGACTGTTCATTTGGTCGACTGTTTATTTGGTCGACAGTTCATTTGATCGACAAGCATTTTAGGTGGGGGGCTTCACCCCCCCTAACTATATATATCAACTCCAGGGTCGCACAACATTGGGGTAGGGGGCAAATGCTTGTCGATCAAATGAACTGTCGACCAAATAAACAGTCGACCAAATGAACAGTCGACCAAGTCATATGGACCCAAAAAGAGACATTATGCATGTCTCTGAATATGTGCCACAGACAGGTATGAGCCTTCCAATGAGCAGCATTATACCTTCATCAAGGATGATGCCACAGTATGAGCAAAAAAGTAATGCTTTTAATAATTGGCTTAACCCCCCCCCCACTCCAGATTTTGAATATTAGATAAAACTTTATCCACCACCATAGAGCCTTTTAGGTAATGCCATAATGACAAACCTTCAAAAAAAAAATCAAAGCAACTTTAACTCCACACCCTACAAGCTCTCTTCACTCTGGAGAATATAAACATCTGTGCTGTAACCAAAACTAGGCTTAAAACCGTAGAAGGTACTCTGGCAGTGAAGGCTACAGTGCTTTCCACACATAATCAACATAAATGAGATGCTAGTTCCCTGACTCAGTAACAATGAACATTCGGGGGTAGCAGTAAAGAACTTCTTTGAGGTAGAAAACTGTTAAGGCTGATCCTGAAGTGCCTCAAATCATATCACCAATAACGATACCTTGAGTCTGGCTAAAAAAGGATGACACCCTGGGGCTCATCCATGTGCAAGTCACCACAGAAAAAATCCATTACCATATTCTAGCTACTATAAGTCACCATTTGTGCCCCAAGAATCTCACAACTCATACCTAGACCTACTACAGACACTCACCATCCAACCAAATACAGTTCTTGTGGGGAACTATAACTACCCCTTTAAAGACTCGGAAACATATACCACCTTAAACTTGCAGGCACTATGTTTCCTGGACTTTATTAAGATAAGTACCCTTGACCAAATAGTGTGCTTCTGCCGGATGTTCAAACATACTGGGCCTATTCCTCACCAATGTGGGAGAGTATTGCACCCCTTTCCCCCAAGTCACATTCTCACTCATGAGATCAGATAAAGGTGTCTCATCTGAAACAAAAATCAACTTGGAAAACCTAACTAAACCTGTAATAGTTAGTAACTATTTTAAAGCAAACTACCTTCTACAGAGTTACAGTTTGTCAAAATATAATACCCACCTGAACCCTGAGATCACAACAACCTGTGCAGAATTTTTCACTGAAACCTTGTGCAAATATGTGAATGACTGAATAGAGGCTGATGTACCTACCAGAAGTAAGCCCATAACAAACCCCACAAGCAAACCACACTGATGAAATCCCAACCTTAACAGGAAGCCAAAGTTGAGTATTACCACAAATGGTGAATGAGCAGACCAGTAAGATTCTACTCATCCCTTAAGGGTTAAGAGTCAGGACAAACTGCAAGCGCTTAGGAACTATTCAATATCTATATCTATATTCCTGTCTGTCTATAAAATTGTTCTTATGCCATCCTAGAATAATGCTCCCTTTTTACCGTATCCTTACATGGCTGAATGACTTTAGTGAGCTATTTGATGCATAGCTTTGTTTCCACCTACAAAGCCATTCAGAGTGAATACTTAGATTTGTCCTTGCTGTGAAGTTTTAAATAACAATTTTGTGTTGAAGTGTCACATGTTCCTGGCTGTTTCAGTGCGTAAGTAAAAAGACCATGGGCAGCTTAGAGATTGGAAACAAGCAGACAGTGAACACGTACTAACACTTAATTACAATTGAATATAGTTGAACTGGTAATTTGCAATATGAGAATAATAGATACAGGTGTTACAAAACTGATGGTGACATGGTGGGAAAGAAAACTTGTTTTTTTTTCTTATTGTCCAGAAAAAAATCAGCTAAAGTGTTTTCATTTGATGCTTATGCAATAAAGAAGCTATAGCACTACCTTTTTTCATACAAATGAACTTGATAAATTAAAAGGTTGTCAGTAGTGAGTATGTGGCATACACAGTTATGTTATTTACCTAGTTTTGATTACTAAAAAATTGAGGGTGACCCTACCATGGAGCCTTCAGCTATCAGAACAGTCCATCCTCTTACACTCATAGCCTTCAGTCTGTAGTACAGCTGTCTATAAAGAAAAGAGTCGCAGATAAGTATACTCATCTATAACTAAGACATGGTGTGTGCCACATGCATTTATGGATGCAAATGATGCAAGTTATTATGCTGGTACTTTACAGCCCTGGATTACAAATTTTCGAGTGTGTGTGTGTGTGTGTGTGTGTGTGTGTGTGTGTGTGTGTGTGTGTGTGTGTGTGTGTGTGTGTGTATGTGTCTGTCTGTGCGCGTTTGTATCAGTATATATATATATATATATATATATATATATATATATATATGTGTGTGTGTGTGTGTGTGTGTGTGTGTCTGTGCGCGTGTCAGTATATATATATGTGTGTGTGTGTGTGTGTGTGTGTGTGTGTGTGTGTGTGTGTGTGTGTGTGCATATGTGTGTTTATACGGCAAAAATAAAAAAATGTGCAGACATTTGTATCTTGGTAAAATGTACTTCATTTTAATGTAAAAAAAAAAAAACAGCAGAAGCCCAAATAATTGTAAAAATGTTATAATGCCTATTCCTGTAAATGTTTAGGTAGAGTCTGATCAGTTTTTATGGAAAGGAAAATTGTTGCAATTCTTTCTGCAATGGCTTAACTACTGAAGACAGCAGGGAGACTTTTACATCGGAGAACTACACTTATATTCTTGTCACCATGATGATATCTCACCCCACCCCAAGTGCATGAGTATTTTTGGATCAGAATGTCTGTCTTCACTTAATAAAGAAGGCATACTTTAATTCAGTTAGAAATTAGTGTGCTGTTTTACCTGACCTTTGCAGTACCTGATCAGGGGATCTGTAATACCAAGGGTGAGGAGGTGAGCAAACAGAGGAAAAGCAACCAGTGCAAGGACTAGTGAATATATGAAAATGCTTTAAAGGTCTGTGGCAAGTAAGTGTGTGCAAAGGCTATATAAGCTTCTGTGCTCCAGAAAGGAACACTGATGATTTAGAATTCGTTAACTGATATATCTGTCTTCAATTGAAATACATGGTTAGATTATTAGACAGATGTAGGCAGAAAACATAATTATATGGTGTGCACGATGTTATAAGGAGAAGAATCAAAGGGTAGCAGAAAGGAGCTGCTTTAGTAAGGACACTGCAGGAGGAGTAACAATAGCATAAGGACACTGCAGGAGGAGTAACAATAGCAAGGGAAGAAAGCCTGTGATAGATCACTGAGCAGAACATAATCACAAAAAGGAAGCATTTCTCAAAGAAGTTATATAAACAGATATTCAAATGGAGACTGGATTCAGTGAATTAAGTGCCTGACAAAGGCAGTAGCACTACAAAACATCAGATTGTTAAACACTTAAAAGATATGAAAATGGAAGCTATTTGCAGATATGGGATCACAGATGAGGAAGGAGTGCTCATGAGGATTATTGTTTGTCCAGTCGAGAACACTGGGACCACTTTCTTCAAACACATTGTGCTGCTCTTTATCCACAGTTGTACACCATGGAGTTGGTCTATATGTGTGTATATATATATATATATATATATATATATATATATATATATATATATATATATATATATATATATAAAGGTTAAGGAGGTGGGGTCTCACCTCAATGAGGGAAAATGGTAGCATGCTCCTTGCAAGCAAAGCTTAAATTCTTCTTTGCTGAAGTGGCTTTCAGTGATCTATTTTCAGTCATTTGTCCATCAGGGTAAAGACCATCAATGGATAATCATGAATGCAAAGGGATGATATTGAATTGAAAAGATACTGCTGATCCCAAACTGTCAGAAGAGTGTTCATGAGAAAAGGACTGTATAATCCACAAAAATTAAAGGCCAGTGCCCCCTGACTCAGTAACAATCAACATTTGGGGGCAGCAGTAAAAGTTGAAAACCCAGTGCCCCCTGACTCAGTAACAATGAACATTTGGGGGCAGCAGTAAAGTCTGAGATGCCAGTGCCCCTGAATCAGTAACAATGAACATTTGGGGGCAGCAGTAAAGGTTGCGATGCCAGTGCCCTGACTCAGTAACAATGAACATTTGGGGGCAGCAGTAAAGGTTGAGATACCAGTGGCCCTGACTCAGTAATTTGGGGGTAGCAGTAAAGTTTGAGATGCTGATGCTCCCAGACTGAGTAACAATGAATATTTGGGGGCAGCAGTAAAGTTTGAGTTGCCAGTGCCCCTTGACTCAGTAACAATGAACATTTGAGGGCAGCAGTAAAGTCTGAGATGCCAGTGCTCCCTGACTCAGTAACAATAAACATTTGGCAGCAACAGTAAAGTTTGAGATGCCAGTGGCCCTGACTCAGTAATTTGGGGTTAGCAGTAAAGTTTGAGATGCTGATGCTCCCAGACTGAGTAACAATGAACATTTGGGGGCAGCAGTAAAGTTTGAGCTGCCAGTACCCCTTGACTCAGTAACAATGAACATTTGGGACAATAACCATTTGGGGGCAGCAGTAAAGGCTGAGATGCCAGTGGCCCTGACTCAGTAATTTGGGGGTAGCAGTAAAGTTTGAGATGCTGATGCTCCCAGACTGAGTAACAATGAACATTTGGGGGCAGCAGTAAAGGTTGAGCTGCCAGTGCCCCTTGACTCAGTAACAATAAACATTTGGGGGCAGCAGTAAAGGCTGAGATGCCAGTGGCCCTGACTCAGTAATTTGGGGGTAGCAGTAAAGTTTGAGATGCTGATGCTCCCAGACTGAGTAACAATGAACATTTGGGGGCAGCAGTAAAGGTTGAGATGCCAGTGCCCCTAACTCAGTAACAATGAACATTTGGGGGCAGCAGTAAAGTTTGAGATGCCAGTGCCCCCTGACTCAGTAACAATGAACATTTGGGGGCAGCAGTAAAGGCTGAGATGCCGGTGCTCCCTGACTCAGTAACAATGAACATTTGGGGGCAGCAGTAAAGGTTGAGATACCAGTGCCCCCTAACTCGGTAACAATGAATATTTGGGGGCAGCAGTAAACATCTTCTTTGAGGTAGAAAACAGGCTAAAGCTGAAGTTTGCAAATCAAGCATTGTTGAATCCAATTAGAAAAAAAGAAATCTTGAAATGTTGTGAATGCACAAATAAATAATCAGACAGTGAAAGGAAACGTATGATAAAACAAAGACCAGAAGAAATGGTGGGACCTATGTATAAAAATCAACTGTAGAATATTGTTCTTAGAAATATTTTCAATGCGTGACACTAGGAAGGTAAAGAGCAAAAGATTTTTGTAATTATCAATTTGCTTAGATGGCGCAGAAAAGGATTTCAAGTGATGAGGAACAGAGGAAACACTCCAGGAAAAAATGGAAAGATGGCAGGATCACCTATCATATTATTAATAATAATAAGAGTAACAATAATAGCAAATAGATGCTGGAGATAGGTCTGGTAAACTACGTGTAAATAGAGCAGTCAGTGTCATCACACCACCTTTTCCATTTTTATGTGGCTGGAGTATAATATGAACATTAATCAATGTGACCAAGTAACCTAGTGCCAATGTTTACACCACTAAGTGGCTAGTTCTGATGCACCATTCACAGTAAAAGCCACATATTGTGGGTCTGGGAGAAGAAATGCAAAAACAGGGTAAAATGATGCAGATGGTCATCGTCAACATGAGGAGTAAGGATGACTTGCAGCCTGATATGCTGTTCAGTGCTCAGTTTTTTTTGTTTGTTTTTTTTTTACATTCACTGCTTTTGAATGAACACAGATGTACACATTAGAGAGATGTGACACAATGAAAAATGAATGGAGATATTTGAAAGTTTTGATGACGAATTTATTTTGTAACAAAAAATAGAATAGAGTAATATGACTTGTGCATTAACATCAAAAACAAACTCTGAAATATCAGTGATGAGTTCATATTACATTTACAGTGGATATAAAAAGTTTACACACCCCTGTTAAAATGCCAGGTTTTTGTGATATAAAAAAAAAATTAGGCCACAATAAATCATTTCAAAACTTTCCCACCTTTAATGTCACCTATACCCTGTCCAATTCAATTGAAAATCAAATGAATCTGTTAGGGGAAAAATATAAAAAATAAAAAATGTAGAATAAGCTGGTTGCATAAGTGTGCACACCCTTAAACTAATACTTTGTTGAAGCACCTTTTGATTTAATTACAGCATTCAGTCTTCTTGGGTACACACCTGCCATCAATTAAAGAAACACTTCTTAACCCCAAATAAAGTTCAGCTCTCCTAGTAGGATTTTCCTGACATGTACTCAGTTGCCTGCTACAGCAAAAGCCGTGGTTCACAGAGAGCTTACAAAACATCAAAGGGATCTCATTGTTGAAAGGTATCACTCAGGAGAAGGGTACAAAAAAATTTCCACAGCATTGGATGTACCATGGAACACAGTGAAGACAGTCATCAAAATGTGGTGAAAATATGGGACAACAGTGGCATTGCAAAGAACTGAATGTCCCTCCAAAATTGATGAAAAGACAAGACGAAAACTGGTCACAGAGGCTGTCAAGAGACCTACAGCAACACTGAAGGAGCTTCAGGAATTTCTGGCAAGTACTGGTTGTGTACTACATTTGACAACAATCACCAGTATTCTCCATATGTCTGCGCTATGAGGTAGGGTTGCAAGACGGAAGCCTTTTCTTTCACAGAAAAACATCCAGGCCCAGTTAAAATTTGCAAAACAATACATCAAGTTTCCCAAAAGCATGTGGGAACATGTGTTATGGTTGAACTTTTTGACCACAATTCCAAAAGGTACATTTAGCGCAAAATCAACACTTTGCATCACCAAAAGAACACCATCCCCATGGTGAAACATGGTAGTGACAGTATCATGCTTTGGGGCTGCTTTTCTTCAGCTGGAATTGGGGCTTTAGTTAAGGTGGAGGGAATTATGAACAGTTCCAAATACCAGTCACTTTTGGCCCAAAACCTTCAGGTGTGTGCTAGAAAGATGAAGATGAAGAGGAATTTCACCTTTCAACATGACAATGACCCCAAGCATACATCCAAATCAACAAAAAAATGGCTTCACCAGAAGAAAATTAAAGTTTTGGAATGGCCCAGCCAGAGCCCAGACATAAATCCAATAGAAAATATGTGAGGTGACCCCGAAGAGGGCTGTGCTCAAGAGATGCCCTCTCAATCTGACAGATTTGGAGCGCTTTTGCAAGGAAGAATGGGCAAATATTGTCAAGTCAAGATGTGCCTGTCGATAGACTCATACCCAAGAAGACTGAATGCTGTAAATAAATCAAAAGGTGCTTCAACAAATTAGTTTAAGGGCGTGCACACTTATGCAACCAGCTTATTGTACGTTTTTTATTGTTTATATTTTTCCCCTAACAGAGTTGTTTACTTTTCAATTGAATTGTACAGGTTATAGGTCACATTAAAGGTGGGAATTTTTTTAAATCATTTATTGTGGTCTTCTTTTTTTTTATATCACAGAAACTGGCATTTTAAAAGGGGTGAATAACATTTTTACTTCCACTGTAAGTCTTTGTAAGCTAAAATACTTGATTTAACCAAATACACTTCAGCAATGAAAAGCCAGAGGTTAAAAGTAAATAAAAAAGCAACACTAACATCTATTTAGACTAAGCATTTAGAGGAATGAGTAGATGTAAGATGTCTAGGATATGCAGGACGGACCTAGTTAGGTTCAGCTGTTAAGCCAAACCATAGTGAGGGCTGGTCTTTTCATATAGTTGTACATGAGTTGAGATGCCATGGGACAATGCAGCATTCATCGTTGTAAGAGATTGATAGATGTGGACATCTCTGACTGGGCAGCCAAAGTTTGTAGTATGCATGTCATTATACAAAAAATATCGCATTCAGTAATGACGTTGTTGGATGACAGGTTTTAGTGAAAAATGATTGATAGCATTTCTACTCTATAACTACTTCCAGAAATCAGTGGTGGAAAGCATAAATTTGTCTCTTGAATCTATAAAGAAGACAAACACACACACACACACACACACACACACACACACACACACACACACACACACACACACACACACACACACTACTAAAGATTTGACTGGACCATAATACGAAGCAAAGATATACCCTTCCATTCCCAGTCTTTCTAGTATGATAGTCCAACTTACTCAGCAACCCAGGGAAACTCTGGACTGGGAGAGCTATGACACATCTGATCGGCTGTTAGATAAGTTGTCACAAGGCTGCTAAGGCTTTGTGTTACAAGTCAGAGTGCGCCATTTTGAACTGGTATAGGAGGGAGGATATCATACCAATGAATTATAAAGTACAACAAGCTATGTGAGAATCTCATATTTAGATATGTCTAAAACAGACTGGTTTTCACAATGTGCTCTAGAGTTTGTTAAAAAGTAAATGGTCTAATAAAAGCAACAAGGTCCAAGAAGCCAAAACTTTTTCCTATTGGAGTGGATGCATCGGGTGTGCTTGCTTATCTTTTATTTCTCATTCTACACAAACTGGTAAGCAACTCTATGATTTTTTTTTGGATAAATCCATAAGTAAGAAGTGTGGAAATAAGGCATGCCGCATAGTAGAACATGAGTCAGAAAAACATTTTAATATGTTTGTGCAACATTAATACAAACATTTGTAGGTTCTTCAAGCTGTGCAGTCTCACAGACATTTATACTTTGTTTCAGGCATCTTACTGAAGGAATAATGCACCCACTACCCACAGATATTTTGATGCTGACATACACCTACCAAAGAAGAAGAGGGAGATGTATGCAAAAGGACCCTGAATGCACATAAAACTATTCCAGAAGTCACTGCTCCCAACCTTTTATCACCAGATTTAGGGCAAAGCAAAAACAGTTTTGAGGATAGGCCTCATGTTAGGAATTATCTTTTACATGCTGGTACTTAGATCTAAGAAAGTTAAAAGTAAAACAGTATGTGATTTCATATTCATTTTTTGAAATAAAAGAAGTGTAACTATAATGGTCATTAGTACTTACTGACTGTAATCCATCAACTTTTCATAAAAAATGTCCAGTTTTAGGAAGGACAGAACACAATGTTGAGCCAAAATTATAAACATCCCTAAAAATCCCTACAAATTACAGACAGTTGAGAGGTACAGTAGAAACCTTAAAAATGATAGTACTGTCCTGCTCTTATTTTAGTGAGGTGTAAGCACTCCCTAGCAGAGCAATGCCCAGATTTCAGTTGGCAAGGACCACTCCAAATTGATAGCCCAAAGTGATAGATTGGCATTAGTCAACTGAGACAGTAGTCTAGAGGACAACAGAAAAAGACAAATGGACAGGGAGCACCCATGGTGATCTCCTTTCATTAAGGGGATGAAGTGGATATATCAGCATTCGTAAGAACTGTAGCACAGTAGCAACTTTATGGCACCTGACAAGTAGAAATAAGGAGGAAAGTAATACCATACACTTGCACTACCTCTCATAAAAGTCCTATCTATGGGAATAAAATGTCTTGTTTTTATCCACCTACATTACTATCATAGATGTTTCACTTGTAGTAGCATAATCAGGGATCTTAAATGTCCAGTACTTGGTCTTCCTTTAACTAGCTTGTGATGGTATGATAATCCTATAGAGAAAAGGTCGCGGTCATTGTGCTGAGATTCATGTGCAGAGTTTTGCCTCAGAATTTCCGAGTGGCACAGGGACATAGTTGCTTGCTGTACTGCTGTCTGTGCCAGGAATATGGATGGCAGTAGTGAAGGATAACTTTTTAATGAGAATGGGGTATTTATGATCATGTGCTTTCCCAGGCATAAGGCCATCTTGACTGGGTCATTTTTCCTGTAGGACTTTATAAACTCCAGCATTAATTCTTTTACAGTCTATAACTTTGTCTTTTGATTTTTCTGAATAATCTTTAGAACCTCCTGCTCAGAGATTTATGTTTAGAGATGAGGGATTTCTCTTAAGCATGACCTGTATAACTTGAATTTATACAAAAATCATTTAGTAGAATTCCCTTTCCATTTATCTAAGGTGGTGCATAATGGATCTTGAAAGATAAGTCTAATAAAAGTACATTTGTACCATACTTCATAGTCTGTGTTGTTTTTATTGGACAACATTTATTGAATTTTATGCAAGAAAAAAAGAAACAGGACCATAACATATTAAAACCCATAACTATATACAAATGTTAGCTACTTTATTATACTTAAGATCTTTGTTATTATTACAGAAACAATAGGAATATAATGTATTCACTACAATACTTCTTTATTCTTATTTTCAAATACCAGTCTGACTGTAGTCATTACAGACTGTTGTTGAAGAAAATAAAAATCATTTTCCATGCTTTTCCTGGGTGGCTGTTCCATCTAGTTCCTTCATAATGTTCATAATTCTCCACAGTAACTTAAATGTCTGCATTTGTACTTCTGTATTTATTATTGTCTGTAGTATGCTTGCTAACGCAAGTAAAATCTATTCCATTTATCTGACATACTTTGTTACTTACAACTTGGTCAAAATATACAGTCTCAAAAAAAGTATTGATTTCACATTAAAAAGTTGGTTCCGTAATGCTTTTAGCTTTAACTGGCAGTGTTTTTCACTCATATATTCCCAAATCATATGATAAAAGACAACCTTATGTTGTTTACATATCCAGCAGTTAGAATCTGATTTGTGGCCTTCTCTATAGAGTTGTCCTGCTGTCTCGAACACTTATGAATTATTATTTAACTTTCTTAATATTCCTGCCTGTTCTTAAAGTTTCTTCACCTTGCTCAGACAATATAATACCCTCTGTCTTTCACCTGCCTTGAATCTCCTCAATTTGCATATAAGTTTAAGTAAATGTGCTACAGCTTCCCTTTCTGATTGTGCCCCATTTTTTCATGCTGCAAACTTGGCACTGTAAATTCATAGGTTCATATGTGTGTACTAGGCTAATGGCCCTGGAGCCTTTACAAGCCTAGCCCATAGGATTATCCTGGCATCGTGCCACCCAACATTAGTTCCCAGCACCTCTGTCAAGAAGAGCTACTGGAATGATCCCTGGGGTGAATTTTCTATTTCCCATCTACTCATCAAGATTTCTCTTGAAGAGGGCCAGTGAGATGCTCTGTTTGACATGTATGGGAAGTCTATTCCATAGCATGGACAGTCTCTGCATTATGAACCTGTCCTTCCAGCATGTTCTGTTGATTGTGATAATGAGGTTGAGGTCTGTGGAGCGTGTATTGCGGAGTGATTGGGATTTCTTTAGCTGTAGCATTTCTAACAGAACTGGGTCAGACATGGCTTTGCAAGTCAAGAAAAGATCACCTCTAAGTAGATGATATGAGAGAGAGAATAGCTGGAGGTTTTCGA
The DNA here is from genome assembly GCF_019279795.1 of Protopterus annectens. Lineage (NCBI taxonomy): Eukaryota > Metazoa > Chordata > Ceratodontiformes > Protopteridae > Protopterus > Protopterus annectens. Next base: position 1,493,877,746 of record NC_056725.1, on the reverse strand, counting down.
GTCTGTCCACATAGGACAAGTGTTGGCCTAGGAACCTCTTTGTGAGGTACTTTTGCAGCCTCTCCAGTTGTTGCAGGTGTCTAGTGAGGTACATGCCAAATGGGGGATTGTACTCGATTGGCCTAATGAGAAAGAGTACAGGGAGACAATGATCTCTTCTTGGATGCAAAACCCTTAGTAATGAGATGTGCCATATAGGACTTGCTGACCACAGTGGCAATGTGGTGGTCAAAAGAGAGGTTGCTATCAACCTGAACACCTTCTGTGTTCAATTGACTACCATCGATGTGGTAATTCATGGGAACTGAGTTTTTCCCAAGGGGGATGACAACACATTTTTTGGTACTGAGCTTAAGTCCATGGATCTGACAACAGTTGGTCTCAATGAGGCCTTTCTGCAGGATGTCAACATCACTTGGGAGAGTTAATAATAGCATCATAGCATTTTTTTTCTGACCTTATATAAGAGTATGTTTTTTTTCCTAGCTAAGTATTCAACTGATTGTGTGGTAAGGATGAGCAAGCTTGTATTCATTCAAAATTTTATAATTTCCTTGGTCGGATTAACTGTGCCATTAACTATATTTCATTCTTATTATATTTCTCCAATTTGATGTTGCATCTCTTGATTAGACCCAAATTCAGTTCCTGAGCATGATCTTGGAAGTACCTTTATGTTAGTATTTTCACTAAAAGTGTTTTCCCATTATTCTTTGTCATTATTATCTGTCCTTATTAGTTTAGCTATACTGAATACTTGTCAATATAAATATAAATATAAATATTAGTGCGTCAGCCCCACCCCACAGGACAGGGGTCTAATCACAGGATTTGATTGTGCACCTTCCCATATTACCTAGGACTAAGTCATCAGGGTACTCTGTATCTCCTGTATTAAGGGATGTTTCTAAACATGCACAGCATGTGTGGTTATGGCGTTATTTTTGTAGCTGCCATTTGCCTGTCAAAGTGTTACATTTATTTAAGTCTATTATTAGTATCATTTGGATTCTGTTTTTAAGGATGTTACGTTCATATGTATTGATCCATGTAAGTTCTTTCACATTTCTAATCTAGCTATTCTGGAAAGATCTTTGCCTCAATAGTCTCCATCTACTTTTCCCTGAATGAGTTTTAACTGCACTGGTCTCATTGCAACAGAGTCCAGATATGGATTCAAATTTTTTAAATATGTCCGATACCTGACTCAGGATTTGATCAAGGAATTCACTGATCAGTATCCAATTGCCTGCAATCATAATAGAAAGGCTTTTTCCTCCTTTCTTTGGGCTTCCATTTTTTTCATCACATTCCTTGTTTTTTGCAGGCCAGTGACTCCATTAATACTACAAACAGAGCAGGGCTTAATGGACACCCCTGCTTTGTTCCCCTTTTAATTTGCCCATACTATATACCGCTTCAATGATTAATGCATGGATTTTGGGATTTTTATATAAATCTTCTATCTGAGTAGAAAGAAATTTTGGTCCATATCTATGATCTCAAGTGCAGTTTTCATAAAGGTCCAGTTTACAGAGTCAAATGCCTTTTAGATATCAAATAACACTAATCTAACTTTTGTACCTATGTTTTCACAGAGCTCCATAAAATTTGGTAGGTTGCACCAGTTATCTGAAAATTGCCATATTTGCATAAAGGCTTCCTACCTTAAACTTACAATTTTTGGAAACATTTGATCTAATATGTTAAGTAGTTTTTGCCAAGCATTAGCATCTCAGAAATAAATAGAAACTTTGGAGCATCTGTCAGATCTCTATTACCATTGAGTAACACTGCTCTTCTTGCTTTATTCATCAAGAGATATATGGTACCTTTTTAAAAGCATTTTTGTAAACCTATATTAGTCTGCTAACTATATTTTCCTACTCCATTTATAGAATTCATCTTAACAGCTATACGGACCATCAGCTTTGTTGGGCTTTAACTGCTCATTAGTTTGTTTGCTTTTTTTTCCCAATAATTTTTTAATTATTTTGAAATGTATACAGAAGAAAGGAATATATTAATTACATTTCTTATCTTAAGTAACAACTTAGCTTTTGTTTTGGCTATCTTCTCTTCGATTATATTGCCATCAGCAAGAAAATTTCATTATCCAACAGTGATCTTTAAAGATTGTTGACTAATTTATCTGTGCTTGTGTATTTCTTGAGATATCATAATGTAATTCTCCATAAATTCTTTTAAATTCTTCTTAGACTTCTGTAGCATTAGAAGTTAATGTACTTTCTTTACAGATTAGCTTTTCATAATGCTATTTTACCTTCTGTCCTTGTATTTCCTGGCTCTATAAATCTTTGTTTTTCTCTTTCTTAACATATCAAGTATCTCCTCATCTTGTAAACAGTAATAAAAATAAAAAAGTGAGCCACCATGGCATTATTTGCGTGAAACACTAGTTTATTTAACATTAAACACTGTCAAAATAAAACCAACTAAGTGCTTTCGTAGGAATAGTACTGAACATAATAATATAAAACATACTTATAAAAGAAACTTAAAAATTCAAAACATAGTTGATAATCAAGACCACTTCCATGAGTCCAACTAATAAATTGACCTTGGATTGATCTATTGATTTGCTACCCATCAAATTTTCCCTGAAGAAAGCTAACCCTTCATTGTGGGGGATTACTGAGAACAAGTTGACCACGTGCACAGTTGGGAAACAAAAATCCAAGTTCTCCGTATTTATTTGTTTTAATAATTCCAAACAGTGCCATGAGTCTTTGAGTATATGCTGTGCCTCACTTACCACTAAATTTGCCCATTTATCTATATATGCTGCTATTGGTTCAGTTTTAGAACCTCGGGCTGCTACTATCAGCCTAAAGGGGGTTGCACAGATTTTTATGAATCTTTGGTATTCCAAAGATTACTGGTATTCTTGGTTTCTCAAATGTTAAATATTTTATTTCCACAATTTCTACTTAATTTTGAAATAGAGCATCAAATTAAAAAAATCAATCCTGGCATAAGCTCTATTAACAGTATTTCTTGAAGTCCTGCTATAAGTTGTGGTGTCATTCAATATTTCAAACATTTTGGAACTGTAATCTCTGTGAGACATAATGACTACCCCCCACCCTTGTCTGGTTTAATTATACGATACATCTTGTTTCCTGCCAATTCATTCAAAATAATGGCATCATCTTTTGTGAGATTGTTAATGTTATATTTGGTCTCTTTGACTATTTTTCAAATTGTTGTTCACATAATTTCTCAAAGGATGATATAAGTGGGTGACTAAGGGGGGGGTGAATGTGCTCTTACATTTGGCCACCAAGTTATTGTCCAAGCTTACATTATTGTTTTTGAAATATAAACTGAGATTCAATTTTCTGGTATACAGTTTTAAGTTAATCAAAACATTTGCAATGTCAGTTTTATAGTTAGGTACAAAAAATATCCTTTTTTTAAACAAGTTGAAATGTCCTTCACTAACAATGACATCACTGTAATTGTAAATATAAAAAACATCACTTTCCAAACTATTACATTCCATTGCAGCATCAGAACAATCATTTTCAACTACATTCAGTGAGTCTTGGTTAGACATAGCAATTGTGTTAAATAACTCAGTCAATGAAAGTCTCTCCTCCACTCCTGCTGTTGTCCCCTGTTGAAATAATTTCTGTTCCTGATGCTCTGAACATTGTAGTTCTGCCTGCCCCAGGGGGTCTGTTTCCCTTGATTTTTCAGTCTCACGGATCTCCTTAGTTGTTGACCCACCTGAAAAGAATAATCATTATTCCCCCTGGTATTGTCAAGCCCCCTTTCACCGTCAGAACTGTTGTTCTGAATATTTTCATTATTTTGAGGACTATTCTCATACACATTTCCCTGGGGCTGTTTTCTCCCTGTATATGCTTGATGATTTGAATAGTCAGCCACCCTGTCTCTGTCAAGCTTACATTGCTTTTTCAAACTGTTCTCGTTTACAAAGTTATTAATGTCTTTAAGAACATTCTCATACTTAAATTTGTATTGCTCAAAAAGTAAATCTGAAATAATACTTTGATTTAAAACTGAAATCTCATTTTGCAAGAGATCCAACTTACTGTTGTTGTTCCTGATAATGATGTCCATCATTTCAAAGCCTGCCTTGTCAAATAGAGCCACAAGTTCTCGAAAAGCAGACAACCCTCCCTCAACCCCCAAAGGCTGTTTCCAGACGCATAAGCTTTTGGGAACTTGTTTGAGAGCAACTGATTTGTTTAAAAATGTGTTGTCTAGCTGAAGTGTTCTGTACACTGTACACAGCTTTTCAAAGGTACTTAACTGCATTTTTAATGACATTCCTTGATTGGGAATAGTGTTTTTGTTGAAAAAAGCTGCTTCAAATGTTGTAAACCATTGATTCAGGTCTGTATTAACTCTATCTGGCCTCATAGTCACAGGGGTGGTCCTCATTGATTCCTGGGCCAATGGGGAATGCAGAGTAAACAGTTCAGCTTGTGAGTCAGTCAGGGTATTGGTAGATAGTCTCATCAATCTTCCTTCCATCACTACAACTTCTTAAATACATCAATGGCACAACACTTTCCTTGAGCTCCCATATAAATGGCATTGTGATAAGATAGAATTTTTAGATATTGAGTTGATTAAGGACTTTACTGGGGGCACATTGACCAGTACCATCCACAGAAGGACATTACTGGAGGCACCTTGGTCAGTACCATCCACAGAAAAAAAACATATTCCAATATGTTACTGCACTACAACAGTTGCCACCCCTTCCATCACAGGAAGGGTATAATAAAAGGCCAAATGGTCAGGTTATCTAGGCTCATTAGTAGTGATAAAACATTTGAAAAAAGAGAGCTATACATTAATTGGAATGTTCCTAAATAGAGGCTACCCCTTAAGTCTTCTGCTGAAAGTGAACAGAGAAGGTATGCTTAAAAGAAATATTACATTTAAGTGTATTTTGAAAGCAGGTCTAAATATTAATAGAACCAACATGGCCAAGCTAGACACCAATGTTCTGGTATTACAATACAATACAATACAGAAACATCAAACTTGGTAACAAGTGTTAATAATGTATGGGAAACTCATTTTGACAATGAAATGAAGGAAAAGTTGGGGCATAAACCTAAAGTTGTGTACAGTAGAGGGCATAATATAAAGAATATTCTTGAAAGTGTCAACAGAAAACAAGGCAAGCACATGTCATTGATGTACAAATGTGGTGCTTGCAAGACCTGTAAAAATATAACCGATGGTACAAATGTCTTTATAGGAAGTTTTGAACTTACTAAAGGATGCCCGGGCAGGTACAACTGCCAAACCACTATGGTGGTTTATTTAGCTACATGCATATCATGCCCTGGTTTCTATGTAGGCAAGACCAAAAGAAGGCTAGGGGATCATATTACTGAACACCTTAGAGACATTAAAAATAAAAAAATGAACAATGTTCACACTCTAGAATGTGCCAACTATAAGAGATTTTTATTCTTTGTCATTGACAGAGTACAGAGTGACACTAGGGGTGGGGATGATGAATTAGAATTAGAAGCCAGAGAAACTAAATGGCAACTGAAACTAAATGCTCGTTGCAAACCAGGTTTAAATGATTATTGTTCAATAGCTCCCTTTTTGAAGCAAAGGGCAGCAGAGGTTTAATTTTAAGTGTACTGTGAAAACACGTATCTGACTGCAACAAACAGATCAACTATGTTTTGAATTTTTAAGTTTCTTTTATAAGTATGTTTTATATTATTATGTTCTTTGTTAGTACTATTACTAATATTTTTATCTTGAATGTACTTATTGTGGTTTACCGCATGTTATTGTGTTCATTACATATTCAGGGGAAGTATGCCTTTTAAGTTTAGTCAGGGTAATTTCATTGATGCAAGCAAAATCATGAATAGCTGCTTAAGTAATTAGAGTATATAAAGGAAGTTGCATGATAATTGAATGACTCTGATGAAGCCAATTCATGTTTCTTGGCCAAAGCGCCTAGTTGGTTTTACTTTGACAGTGTTTAATGTTAAATAAACTAGTGTTTCACACAAATACTGCCTTGGTGGCTCACTTTTTTATTTTTATTACTGTTTACAGGTTTTTGAGCCATTTGGCTTGTTTTTTTGTTATATCTCCTCATCTTATTAAGTATGTCTACACTTGTGTTATTGGTATGAGATCTTATTAAGTATATCTACACTTGTGTTATTGGTATGAGCTCTATCCCCATTTTAATATTACCTTCTATTCCATTAGCTGCTCTCTCTCTTTTTTTGTGGGGGGTCTATTGCAATATAATTCCCTCTCTTCCAATTTATTCTGCTTAAGTATGCTTTAACTAATATTCCTCTTCCTACTCTCCCATACCATTAACTTTGCATGCTTTGCTTCCTTTGCCTTTCCCACCCTAATACACAATTTTATCATTGTCTTGGTCCCCTTCAATAAACGCATCACACCAAATGACATTTGATGACCTTTATTAAAACTTCCATAACATAGTTTTGCTCACCACCATTTATTAATTACAATTGCACATAATAAATTTGATTCTAAACACAGCATAAACCTCCTTGTAATGTTAATCAGGATAGTGTACCTGCTATTCCTGCCCAGTAAGCAGCATCCACACCTTTGCTCGCTTAATAAACCATTCATCAAATTACCAAAATACCAACCAAATAAGCAGCATCCTTACCTCCATTTGCTTACCTACTCAAATCCTTGGAATAAACCTTCACACACCGGAGGGGGAATAGAAGAGGGCAAACCTGTCCCTCTTCTCCGCCAATCAGCCTGACCAGGCTGTTCCCCCTCCCACCTTACCAAATTCTTTAACCAACTACCCCCCCATAAAAGAGTGGTTAAGCCAAATATCATTCGGTGTACTCATTTGTAAACCAAATCTGATCTGTCATCAACCCCAAAGTCCTAACATACCAGTACTGAAATGTGCCTTGATGAACCTAAATAAAATAGCATTACCTGTGACCCCCTTGTACCACACCAGCACATCCACTTCAACCGAATACAGTCCTTTTCACTCCCTTCCATCCAACTGACCATTGCTTCCTCTGTTAACTGCACTCTGACCACATTGCACCACTCAGGTAACCATGATCAGTTCTGCGACCAATATATTCAAAAGCAGGAACCATCACCCTACCAACTCCATCACCTTCTATGCGGCTTCCTTCAGGCCCCAACTACTGCGACCTGCAAAAGAAAAACAATGTAAATTCTCTGCATATACCAATCAAACTTTCTTAATGACATTAAGCAAAGTCAAAGCACATCCCACCCTTAAACTACCCCTGCTGAAATGCCCTAGGTTTCCACCTCAACCTAACCACCCTACCAACTATCCCACTGCTTACTGAAGCCCCTATTAACAGAGGCTGTTTATATCACAAATGCCATGTACATTGGAAGAAAACCAATATTAATGTCCTGTCTTGACATGTCAATCTAACCATTTAAGTATGTACAACAGCAACTTATGTGAACTGTAGCAGTCACCAAGCCCACCAACTAAATGAATGACCTAAAGTGTGCACATAGCCACAGGACTCCCAGCCACGAAAAGACCACCATCATTCCTCTGTCATCCAGACACCGTGTGCACTAGCCTAGTCATAATTGTATATGTGATCACTAACCAGCACCCCTTGCCCATTGTTTACTGCTGTAAGTATGCCCATCCCTTGCCCGAATGGTATATTTCCATGATAATATGCCAACTTGCCCAGTACTCTGAAACCCCCCACCCCGTTGCCAATAATGTGGTGAGACATTCAAGCCTGATGCTCCAAGCCCAAGATCTACAAAACAAAGCATTGCCTTGCTGCTCTAAGGTAGGAAAACCTCACAGACAAATCCATATTCAGCTGCACTGTCGAAACTGACCGTTTCATATTGCTCCATCCCCCTACATTCCTACGACCTCCTCTCTCACCTGTTGATTCCATACTCCTTCATGCCAACTACTGTACACTGTGCAGCTCCCTATAAACAGCCTCAGTGTGATCTGCAAAAGAGAACACCAGTTCCACCACACATGCATAAAGAAAACTTCTTAATAACCTTATGCACCACTGAGAGCACAGTTTTATCATGAACTGCCTAAATGCACCCACAAATATAGAGAGTGAAACTCTGGTGAAAATAAAATGACTTAACACAATTCCCCATAAAGTTTCACACACATCCCCATTAAAACTACAACTGATGACGTGAAATAAACAGAATCATTCCCTTAAAAAGCCTATTTACAATACAATATCACCCTTTAACCATCCTATGAGCTTCTTTGATAAAGTTATTAACCCATCATCAAGGCAAATAATAAACAGACCATAGTTGTGCTGACACAGCCGATTATAAGAACCTGGGCCATCAGTGGTGTCCTGAATCCCCCCCCCCCAGTGGAAACCCCTAATTCCCCATACACAATCTACAATCTTGACAAACTAAATCAAAACTTGTTAATGCCCTGCTTCCCACTCCTCAATCTGGCCTCCACCCCAGCAGCCATTACCTACCAATTAAAAGTGCACGCTAACCCGAACTGAAAGTGTTGATAAATAACCGGTACTGAAAGGCTCTGCCTATACCCCATAACTTATTATGGACTTATGCCATAAATGGCAGATCCCGAAAGATGTATAGCCAGTGAGCTGTAAATGGCAGATCCCAAAAGATGATGTGTAGCCAGTGAGTGTCTCCTTAGCCTCATATGTAACCCCCATACAACACGGCACTTATAGAGCCCTGCAAATGCACATGCAATACTAACCCAACCCGACACTCACTGGCGTACCAACAATTGAACATGAATCTCATCCTCCCCCCCAACTCCTTCTGTTAAACTAGGATGCCTGTCAAATTGATGCAGTATTACAAACTCCCATTTCAAACCTGTCTATACTACAAATGGGAATTGACAGGTTACAAGACCCCCACTCTTGCCCCAAAGCTCAGTTACTTAATAGTTAACCCAATCCCCTTCACCTGTTACCACTCTATCTCCACCTATGTTCAACTCCAAAATCCCCTTTATATAAACTAAGAGATATGCTCCATATCCACAAGTCTTAACTCCTCTCATAGTAACAGGAGGCTTAAATCTCCTATATGACATTAACCCCCAACTGCTAAGGAGACAAGGTTGTCTCCCAGAGACTGCCCCATCTCAAAATAGACTCCCCAGACACTCATTGCCAGAAAATCACAATGTTATTAAAATAGCCCAAATTATGAGGCAAAAGTCTGGACCTTCTAGAAACTTCTGTATGGTTAAGAAACATGCTGAGAAGCCACATCCCCTTATGACAGCACTGTCACCAACAGTCAACCCCAATGTCAGCAACTGTGTGTGAACAGCCATGGCTGGCCATTCCAAAGCCCCTAAACACCTCTGTACTGCTGTACCCCTAATAAACTAGCAAACTAATCAACCCAGATCGTGATGAGCACAACCAGAAAAAAAACAAATATAACCAAGCAGAACCCTATAGAAAACCCCATCCCCTCACCATACTTAGCTACTAGGAACATGTACCAAAATACCACTTGGAGTGCAACCTTAAATATCTAAAGTGGAAATGCTTCCCTCCTGGACTAGAAGCAATTGGTAGCAGATATAACGTGTGCTGCTTCAGTTGTAAAATAGTACTATCAACCCAATATCATTTAAACCTGGAGTGCTATCCACCTTTGTTATCCCCCTCCCACCCCCCCAGCATGTTGGCTCACCCCTCCCATCATCTTGTTTCACCATTTCTGAGAGAGAAAAAGTAGGCCTGCTTTGGCCAAAAAGGGGTTCACTGACTCAGACCTCTGACGCAAACTAATGCATGACTGCAACTGTACTGCTAAAATGAACCTCCAGAAACTTTGTTTGTATGTATTTATATACAATATAATATTTAAATATATATAATATTATTGTGGTCACATTACCACAAACACCTTCGGAAAGCTCAACCTTGTAATGGGATACATCCGTCTGCCACACATGCACACTACGCCCATTGCCACCGTAACTTTATGCCCGCTAAAAGCTCCCCATGACTTAGGTGAAAACACCCCGTCAGCAATTCGCCCAGTAAGAACAAGCATCACAGTTCTAGACTCCCGCCTCATCAGCAATGCAGCAACACTAACTCTGACATTACTGACACACGTGTACACACACACACACACACACACACACACACACACACACACACACACACACACACACACACACACCACTGCACACACATGGCTCTGCAGAGGCCCTCTCAAACATAGCAAACTATCCACCTTTGACTAGTCTCACCCCAGCCAGCAACTAGGACTACAGAATGCTGTGAAAGCATACAGTGTCCACCTCCCCAGAACAATGCATGTCCAGCCTAACCTTTAAGGTGTTCACGGCTTCACTACATAGCTAGTGCCAGGACGCTAGGGGATGAATCACCAGTCATCATCAACCACCGCGTCCCCTACCTAAAAAAACCCTGATGGCACAATCACAATGTATGGCGATGAAGAGTCCCTTTTTTTTGTTTTTGATATAGATATATATATATATATATATATATTTTTTTTTTATTATTATTTATTTGTTTATGTAAGGTTGCAACAAAAGGCAAGCACCACGCTGCAAGGTCCTAACCTTCTGGCAAAACAATGAAACTTTACATAGGCAAGGCAGCCAAGCACAATGCATCTCACATGTGCCGAAAGCAACCATCCAGCTGGAGAGCCGACATCCTGCAAAACTGTTCGCAGCCCGACTGCAAACATCCACACGCCCAAATCTCTTTCTTTCTCCTAACTAAATTTTTTTTTTAAACCTGTTCGCCAACAGACAGAATAAATGCCCTCGAACATGGCCCAAACAACCTAAACAAGAACTACTGCGTGGGCCAAGCAACCGCAAAACAAAATTACTCCACTGAAGAAACAGAGGAAAGAAAAGAAAGGGAGGAGGAGGAGGGAGAACCAAACTGACCAAGCCAAACACCACAAAGAGATGAAGACCCACCATTCACCCCAAGCTTCCCATCAGCAAACCCCGTAGATTGCCTTGGACCTTGCAATAAAACCCCAGCAGCAGCTCTACAAAAATCCCACCTCACTAATGCCATATTACACAGAAACAAAACCTGAAATATTCTGGAGGAATAGAACAAAGGTCATGCTGCACACTACCGGAGCAAAGACCCCCCCATACCTCTACCACTCCACCAATCAATGAATCTCTTTTCTCTTTCAACAGGCCAGAACAAAAGGCTTCATAAAAGCTCACCCTCCCACCGAATGAACACATATCCTACTGGATATGTTTTGGTTCCTTATTAAGCATTATTACTTTATAGCTGTGGTATGCGTGTTTGAATGACACAACTGTTTTAAATGGTATTCCAATACACGTGGCAAACCTTGTCACACCAACTCCCTTACAGCCCGCAAATCTGAAACCCATCACACAAACAAAGGCCTCCATCACACACTCTTCCACACAGACAGTTATTAATCCAAGACCTACCCGACCAACATTCCACTGTTAAAACACTCAAACCACCATGCGTCAACACTAACCAACTAGGAAAGCAGAAATAACACATCAACCTTACCCACTTTTCTCCCTGCACATATTGCCAATTCGAGGCCTACCTGATCCCTCAAGATCAACCAGGTTGTCATGGACGTAATCTGCACTGTAGCAAGTTCACGCCAAAATGTGATTACTTACCCAGCTATACTTGTCTAAACCCCTTAAGCCCTTCCCAACCCTTATCTCATTTCCTCCCAATCACCACTCCCTCCATTTAACCCTGTCACCTCCCCAACCCAATTAAATCCCACTAATATATCTGACTAACCCCTCTTGAAGATGTCCCAGGACAACTTGGTTTGTTGCCAAACTTCATTTATTATTCATTGTTCCTGTCTGCTATTTCCTGTGCAATTTGCTTCAGTCTGGGTTTTGCCTTAGTGGTCCTCCAAATTTACTGTGCCCTTTTCCATGATTTCACCTTATATTCATCAGACATATTTAAAAGTGTTGCAATAATCACTGAGTTGTGTGAGATCTCTCTTATTTAAGTCTGCATATCTGGTTGTGTTACTAATTAAGATATGATGTATGCTACCAACCTTTCTATTGATACTCATTGAAAAGAAGAACTTGCATCTTCTTTGATGTTGTGTCTCCATGCATTCTAGTTTTCTAGCATTTGCCCATGTGTTTTCTCATGATGCTCTTTCCTTTCAAATAATCTCTTTTCTCTTTGAATGTGAGACTAAAATCTCCAGCTGTGAATGTCTGCCTGACCTACTTCAGCATGCGTATCATACTGTTTAAAGAAGTGAGGAAAGAAAGAAAGTACAATCATCTTAATTTGGGTGCATATCAATCCCCATTCATCCACCTGTGTGAACTAATCACTTCCTGCCAGATCAACCAACTTCCTTTTACTGAATAACTTTCATTTGGTGAGTTGATAGTCATTACAAGTGAAACAGCAGTTCTTCCTTTTCCTTCACTATGTTTATGGTTAGCATTAAGGAAATGTTGACATCTTTAAACATATGCATGTCTCTTAATTTATATTTCCAGTTTGGTGACTGAGGATGTCCACTGGGCTCAGAGACCCCATTTTCAGTGGAGGCCCGGGGAGAAAAGCTCCATGTTACAAAGTTTATATACAGATACAATATAGAAAAGAGTAACAATTTACAATTATGCTTCATGCTAGAGAGCAGGTGTAATTTCTTAGGTACATGTTACCTTTAGATACAGACACAATATTATTAATGAACAATTTACAGTTACATCTTTCATTTTTATTTCTTGGAGACATACTGTTTGGTTACTTTCTCTGTTTAATATTTGCATTGGTGTGTTATTCCTGCAAAGTGCACACATCCTCTTATGTTACAAATAGTTATATAATGTGCAGTGGCTATTACTAATCCTCCTCTGCTGAGATACTTGTTCAGTGCCCCCCCAAAGGTGACATTCATAGGTTCATAGGTGTGCATGGTGTATGCTAGGCTAAAGACCATAAGGGCATTTTTAAGCCTAGCTATGCATCCAAAATCTCTGACAAATTATGTTACCCTTGATAAGTGTAAGCAGGGGCTTAGGAGCTGAAACATTTACTACAAGTAGGGGCCTGGAAGATGAACTATTTACAGGCTGACTGTGTCCATTACATACATAGATGCCAAACCAAGGATGCATTTCCTGTCACCTTTCAGTTGTCCAAGTTATACTTGAAGTGGGTTAGGGAGGAACTCTGCTTCATATGGATGAGGAGCCAGTTCCAGAGAAAGTGTAGTCTTTGTGATACATGCCTGTATTTCCAGCAGATCCTATTTATATCAAAGGCAAGATTGTATGCCCTGTATTCTTTTAGTGAAGCAAGATCTGTGAGCATTCCAGCTGTTGGATGTGCCTGGATGGATACATACCAAAGGAGGTGTTGCACTCAATGATAGGTCTGACGAATGCCGAATACAGTGGAGTGATGACTTCCTTGGACCTAGATGCCATATCATTGTATATAAGTTATGCAGCACAGAATAATTTCCTCACTAGTGTAGACACATGATGGTCAAAGGCAAGATTACTGTATGCGCTTATCCCCAAGTCCCTGACTACTGGGTCAAATCTTAGGGGTATGTTGCCAGTATGATAGGTACCACAGGTGGATGCCTTCCTGAATGATACTATTATACATTTCTTGACATTTAGTTTTAGTCCATGGCTCTGACACCAGTTATTTCTCTGTGGCATCCCTTCCTGAAAAGACATTTGTGTCAGTCAAGGATTCTATTACTGCTCCTAATTTGCAATCTTCTGCAAATTTAATCAGCCAGAGGCCATTGACATCGGCCATGAGTTCAGAAAACTAAAGGCCAAAAATCAACATTCTCAGGAATGATCCCTGAGGAACTCCACTTGTGACTGGCCTCTTTGATTTCTAACTTCTTGGGTCCTGTCTGTGAGCCATCTTGCAATCCACTAGGTGACATAAGGGTTTATACTTAACCTGTTGAGTTTGACAACATTGTCTGAGTGGATATTTTGTCAAATGCCTTGGCCAGGTAAGAGTAGGCAGTGTGAACTGTTTCGTCCTCATCCATTACTTTGTTGACCTTCTCAAAGAAGTCCACCAGGTTGAGTAGGCATGACCTGCCTTAAATGATACCAAATTGTTTTGGGTTCATTGTCTGGTGGTTTTAATTGTTATTATTGATCATTTCCATGGTAATTTGTTCCATGACTTTGCATATGGGACTAGTGAAACTTATGGATCTATAATTTCCAGGGTCTGTAGATGGCCTACCTTTGTGCAGAGGGATGACTGCTGCTGTCCTCTATTCATGAGGCATGAAGCCTCTTTGAAGGCTACAGTTAAATAGCAGTTTCTGATAGGCCATGTTTCATGCTATTTAGGCAGCAGCCTAGAATATTGTCTGTGCCCATTGATGCAGTGTTCTTGGCCTTAGAAAAAGCATTAAGGAACTTTTCCCTAGTGATAGTAGGGGGGAGTTATATTTGAGGGTATTTCTTGATGGCAGATTCATGGGGAGAGAGGGGTGAAGTTGGAGCTGATTGCATTGTTCACTAGGTTTGCTATATCTTCTGGCTGAGTGTAGGTAACTCTATTAATAATGAGCTCTGCACACAATTGTATATTGCCTTTGAGGTTGCGGACATAGCTAAAGAATGCCTTGTGATTTTCCTTAGACTGGGAGGCCAAATATGCATCAGATTTGGCTTTGTTAGACTTTATTTGTCCTCTAAATTGTTTGTGTAGTTTGATGAGATTGTTTTTATCCTGCAGGGTGATACACCTCCTAATTTTTGCTATGATTTTTCTAGGTCTATATTAGATGATCGAACTTTCAAAAGTTCAACTGTCATATGGTCGACATCATATGATCGAATTTTTGAAAGTTCGGATGTTTTAATAGAGATCTCTGTACAGCGCGGAAAGGAAGATTTCCCTTTTCTGCACTGTAGTGTGATCTCAGAGTTGGTATATTTAAAGAGCGGGGGGTGTTGGGGTGCAGCTTCCCACATGGGGGGTACAGGGGGGCTTGCCCCCACTTAAAACATTCAGGTAGGTTATTTGTGCAGTTTATTTTTTATTATATGTTCGAACTTTTAAAAGTTAGATCATATGGTGTCAACCATATGACAGCCAAACTTTTAAACGTTAAATTATCTAATATAGACCCAGTTTTCTTCCTTCTGTTATATAGCCTATAGATATTGTAATTCTACCAGGGTAGCTTGTTTTGTGAGATAGTTCTCTATTTCTCTGCGGTGAGTACAGCTGCATCTATGCGGTTATTAACATGGTTGTACAGGATTTCTGTGAACAGTTCTGCATAGGTAGCAGTGTTCTCAGGGTTTACAGGGGCTTGAAATGTCGTCAGTTTATCACATAATAGTAGTAGGACGTTAGCATTAGAGAAATTCTTGAATACTCCAGGGTTAGCTGAGGATCTAGCTTTTATTTTTGCTTTAAAAGAGACCATTTTGTGGTCTGATCTTACACTGGGGGGGGGGGGGCTGCACTCTCCCATATTAGTCAGGACCAGATCCAGTATGTTTGCACTCTTGGTCAGTGTATTGACAATCTGGTCCAGGGAGTTTGTGTTCACAAAATCCAGAAATATCTGCACCTATAAATTTGGTGTTGTATATGTTTCCCACTTAATAGTGAAGCAATTAAAGTCACTCGTGAATATGGTATTGGGTTAGATCGTGTTTCTAATAAGTTAAATATATGTTATGGCTTTCCTGGGTCATAGAAGGGGACCTATAGCTTGCAAGGAAGTGGTATGGGATATTGCCTATAGTGATGTGAACATCAAAAAGCACAAGTGCATTGTCCTGCTTTACCACTCTTGAGTTATATTTGATTTTTATGTGAATCAAGACACCTCCACCTTTAGTTTGTGTCTGTGTAGTGGTGGGTCTAAATGTGTGTAAGGCATTATAGCCTTGCACTTCTGGTGTGATCTCCGCAGCTTTAAACCATGTCTCAGTGACCACACAGATTCCAGGATTTTCTAGGGTGAGGAGAACTTGTAGGAAGTGGAGTTTTTTGTTTAAACTCCTAACATTGAGTAGTAACAGTTTTAGATTGTCCTGGTTTTGATCTGTTATCTCAAAAGTACTTTCAGTTTGGCATTGCTTAAAAAGGGCATTATGGGGGACAACAGTGTTTTAGCTAACATTTGAAAGCCTAAAGGGGAGAAGTGCAGGCCATCCCTGGTAAAGCAGAGTGGTCTGATGACCATCTCCTTCCATATTGACAAATATTGCAGCCCCCTTAGAATGACACCAGAAAATAAGCCAGTTATTAAAATCCATCATCTTGTATTTATATTTGTATTGTGACATCATCCTTGGAAAAGTTGGACACATATTCTGAGGGCTCCATGACGTCTTTCTTCATATAGTTCAAGGAAGTACCTCTCAGATCATTTACACCCATGTGGATTATGACTATGTCATACTGGTACTAGTTGTCCAGTGACCTCAGTGCATGGGCAGTCTGGCAGATCCTGGCCCCTGATAAGCAACTGACCTTGACTTTCTTATTACTCAGCCAGGTGAGAGGGACATCCCTATGCCTCACAATGGGATCTCCAATAGCCAGCATGTTCTATTGTGTGGTGGCTTGCCTTATGGGCTTAGAAATAGAGGCTCTGTGAGATGTAGCTATATGTGTTGATGTGGGTGTTCTTTTGAAAGAATGCATTATGGGCTGTTGAGGGTGTTTGTTATGTGTACTTTATCTGGGTGGTCTTTGGAGTTTAAGAAGGGTACATTTAAATGCCTCAGCATATATGGATCTATGTGTCTGCTTTAAACTGTGTGTGATAAGTACAGTGTGTGTACTAGTGACAAACTGATTGATATCTGGAGTGCTTTTATGTGAGAGCTTTGCCTCCAGTGACATTGCGTAAATAGATCATTCACATATCATATCAGTTTGAGAATTAACAGGCTGTCAGTAAACATGAGGCAATGTTGATATTGCGCTAGGATTCCCATGTTTTCCAAGCTGGTTATGGAGGCAGTTGGAAAGTTCATATCCATGGCAACAGGCCCATTTTTATTGATTAGATGATTTCAGTGAAAATATAAAGTAATGTTAGAAATATCCAGTTTGCAACTCTTCTGGCAGTGCTTGTCACTGCAAACTAGTTGTCCTGTGTGCAACTTGGTTTTGGTGAAATTTCAAGTGTGATTTTGCAGGAAAAATGTCATCTCAAGGTGTCTGCGTCTATACAGGGCACTGCCAAACACTTGAGGGGAAATTAAAAAGCAGACCCTTATGATTTGTGGATGAAGTCTTTAGGGAGATATTCTGAAGTTTGGTTAGACAGTAGCAAATCAGCAGTGCTTACTGAAAAGAAAGAATTAGCTTTGTCAAGAATGATAAAAAGTGACAATCACTGCCCTAGGTCATACTCAGACAGCACTTGTGTGAGTTAGTTTAACATGTTATCTATGCCCAGTGATAGTTGAGTTGTGCAACAGCACCCCACAAGTGATTTTGTGATTAATTAAGCTATCTTGAGTAAAAGCTGCATGCCTTTCTTGACATTCATAAGATCCAGAGGTCCTTAATATCCCTAAAGTCTATATAGAAAATCCTTCAATGCTTAACACATGAACAAAATACACATTTTATAATCATATACAATAAATTATATGATAGTACAAGTTTTCATAGCTATATATAATATGGAGTTCTCAATCCGATGCAACATTTAATAATGATAAAATCATCTTTAAATATCACTATTTGTCCACCTTGATGCAGAAAAGTTTACATTGCTAAAACAACATCGACATAACAATACAGCACTTTGTACTCCTACATAAAAAGAATATATCAAGAGTAGATGGGGGAAAAGGTAATAGAACACCTGTGCTTCTCACCTCTATGTTGTACATAGAAATGAACTGCTGTACAGGGTAACTAAAAACAAATAAGGCAATTACTGTGATATTTAGTTTCAAGGCCTTTAAGAGCACTTATGATGACAACTCATGAAGATCAGACTTGTGGTGAGAATTTTGGAAATGCAAAGCATGTAGCTAGATTTTATTAGCCTGGTTTTATGAACCATTTAAAACACTCTGGTGCAGTATGTCCAGAATATAAATGGACAGCAAACAACCCAGAATTTAAGAGCACTTGGATACCCTTACCTGTTGTTGAAGTCTTGTTTCAGAAAATCTCAATGGAAATTGTAGGTCCACTTGTAAAAACTGAGCAAGGGCCAACAGAATCTCCTAGTAATCTTTAATTATGTAAACGAAGTTCGTGAGGCAGCACCACTTTGTCTATAGCAAAAGAACTAGCATCGCTTTTCTTTAGAGCAAGAATGTCCCAAGAAATTGCTTGTTATCAAGGCACCGCATTCTTGAGCAAGGTAATGCATGAACGTTGTCCGTTAGAAAAGTGAATCAGCTAACGGCTTCTGTATAACATCCTCAGAAAGATAAACTAGCTGGGGACTTTACGTAAACTTTAAAGTCTACATTATAAAAGGCTATAGGACATGATGGAAGAACCTGTGACAAATTGTTTCCATATCCTCTGTTTGCTGTAAGGAAAGTACCCCAAGATTCAGCTGGATTCACATCATTTGAACTGATATATGGCAGACATCTCTGTGGCTTGCTTAATATATGAATAAACATGAAAGTACGAAAACACTTTCTTTTAAAGTGTGACAGAGCATTTTACAGACTTGCAGGAGAGGCTAAGAATGATTGTGCCTGTAACCTTCAAACACTTTTATTTATGCAAAAATGTTAACTCCACAGTCACACAGTTGTGGAATTAGGGGGAAATACCCTATTTCAGCACTCAGTAAATCTCACTTACCCCCCACACACACACACACACAAATACTGATAATTAATTTTCATAGGAATTGATTGCAATTTTTTCATGCACTATTCTGACTTCCTACATTTGAAATGTATTGTGCTTCTATATCGATATAGATGTAGATGATGTGTACTAATGCAAAGGCTGATTTAGCAGTAGTCATCAGTCCTGCAATGCAGACCTAAACAGCATATCTTGATTATTTTCACGGTTGTTTACCAGCAAACTCTGTGTTAAGTAATGACAGCATACTGCCAAAGATGACATACCAGTTTAATGGATGGCATGTTTACAACTATTTCTGCAAATGTTTGCTCAGTGCAGATCAATATCAGAGCAGTCACTAAACAAATATCAGAGTCAAAATGTCTCAGGAAATCAATGCAGACAAGCAAGTCAAAATAAAGGAACACGCTCTGACCCTATTGAACATTGTAGGTCATGGCAGTGTACGTGTATTATTGAAGGAAGCAAGATTCTTTCTCTATTCTAGTGGTCATAAAGTAGACTAATAAAGTAATCGCATTGTCTTGCCTAAAGCATCAGAAAATGTTTATCTCATGGGCATTCCACATAAAATTACATTAGTGTGGCTGCATTTATATAAACAAGTCAAAGACACATAAAATAACTTGCAGCTATGTAGCTGTAGTCTTTAAGCAAGTTGTTATAAAATGCATTTGTTGATAATCAGTTGTTTTATATATTTCTATAAAAATGTTTTGTCTGAGTTTCTTGTAATTCTGTTAGCTTTTTATAGACATTTGACATACATTAGATGATTAGAAAGAGCAATAGGCCCCATGTAACTGAAAATCTGAGCTAGCACCATCTTTTAAATTAATATACATTTCCCTCAGATAAAACCATAAATGACAGGAGAGAAAGGACAACATTTTACCAAGAAAAATAATTCTTTTTCTCTCTATTTCCTTGATGATTTTGCATAGTAATAGATACAGTCCTCAGTAGGTCAAAAACAATTTCAATTAACTTCATTATATTATTAAAATTATTTAAAACTACAGTCATCAAAATTAGTGTTGAAATTTTTAAAGTTGCAATTATCAGTTCTTCATTCCTCCCTTATAAATTAATTTCCTTTCTCCCTTTCCTTCTGATCCCTTCTGCCTGTCCTTCTACCTTAGAAAACTATCGATAAAAGATATCAAGAAACTTCTTGAGTAACTTCTCAACTACCATAGCCCTACTTCAGATGTACTTCTTCTTTGGTTTACTAAACATAATAAAGTGGCTGCAAAAAGTGCCATTATCATACAATTTCCAAAGACAATCACCCATAACATAAATGAATGGACAACCACATCTGTTTTCTAGTAAATCTAGATTTTCTTTATTTTTCTAACTGCTATTGTAAAAAAACTTAAAATATTACAGATGAAGATTGCTGAGTTTTTATAGAAAGACTGTCTTAATACTTCTGAACTAATTATGTCACAGAAAAAGGAAGACGCTGAATTTTATTTTTACTTACGATCATTTCTGTTTTTTTTTCTGTGTCTGTGTCATGCTGGAGTAGGTAAATAGAGTGGTGGTTTCTGTGATGGTCTCTATATTGGGAGTGTAAGGGTTGCCCATCTAAAAAAATAGATAATTGTGTGTGTATGTTTATTTATTTTTTATTTTACATTTATTTTTTTTTTACATTTGTTGACCGGGCTAGTCTAGCTGGATACATTTCCATTTTCAGTAGAGGCCCGGGGAGAAAAGCTCCACATAAATTTTAACAAAAAAAGTTACAATAAACAAGCAAATGGACAAATCATCATAGATGAAAAGACAAATAAAAAAAAAAAATATATAGTACCCAATAACAGATATATACATAAAGAGAATCACATTTCTAAGAATAACATTAATTAGCTGAAATAACATCAAGAACAAGGCACAAAACAGAGAGCAAAATTGATTTATAATATTATATAGAACTAATCTTAGTAACAGAAGGAGAAAGAGAAGCACTAAAGTAGGAGAGAAGGAAGGGAAGCAGTTTAAGAAAAGAGAAGGGAAAGTTGAGAGAGATTAGCATAGAGGAAAGAAGAAACAAAATACTCTAAAAGGAGGTAGACTGAAGCAGATACAGTAAAGAGAGAGGAAAGTAAAGTAGTAGGAAAGTGCAGAGTAGTAGGAAAGCAGAGGAGGTAAAGGATTAGTCAGGTTTTGAACAGGAACAGAGCCAGTGGCTTTGGAAGTAATCTTTGATTTTATGTTTAAAGAGAGGCAGAGATGTGGTAAGTGTTATGTCGCTAGGAAGCAGATTCCAGTTCCTTCCTACAGTATTATTGAATAGAGAGTCACCGGCAGAATTATAAGTCTTTGTTATAGTAGCCATAAGTTTACTGGATGAGCGAAGGGAGTTTAGGTTGTTATAAGGGATTAAAAGTTTAGAAAGAATAGGGGTTTTGGTTGGTTGGTATAAAATTTTATGGGCAATAGTGAGTTGAGGGATTAACAGAAGGTTTTGTAGTTCAAGCCAGCCTAGAAGTTTCAGGTTAATACAGTAATGAGTTCTAAAAGGGTTACTAGTGGCAAAACGGGCAATGTTGTTGTAGCAAGTAGCCAGTTTGTTAAGGTTGGCTTTCTTAAGGTTAGTAAAAATTGGTGAGGCATAAAGAAGAGTTGACAAAAGAAGGGAGTGGGCAATCTTGGCTCTGGATGATGATGTTAGGAAAGGTTTAATTCTATATAGGCTTCCTATTTTTCTATTGACTGTTTTAGTGGTGTTGTTGATATGCTGGTCAAAGGAGAGGTTGTTATCAATTGTTATTCCTAATAATTTTGTTGTTGGATCAGGAGCAATGAGAGTGGCATTATTTGAGGAGATGGTGAAGTCCAAGGGGGTGGACCTAGTGCTAGGAGAGAAAAGGAGAAGTTTAGTTTTTTTGGCATTGAGGAGGAGGTTGCGTCTGGTGAACCAAGTTTCTACAGTGTTGAAGACATTTTGAGTAATAGATGAAAGTTCATTAGGAGATGAAGCAGATCAGATAAGGGTGGAGTCATCTGCATATTGAATGCAGGTAGATTGAGGGATTGCTAAGTGAAGATCATTGATGAACAGGGAGAAAAGAAGAGGTCCTAGAATGGAGCCCTGAGGTACACCGATGGAAACGGGTGTGAGTGAGGAAATTTGGTTTTCCCAACGAACTGCTTGCTGTCTATTGCCAAGGTAGGATGTAAACCAGTTAATGGCAAGATTATCAAAGGAGAGGGATGTAAGAGTGTTAATTAAAATGGAGTGGTTGACCATATCGAAAGCTTTAGAGAGGTCAATGAAGAGAGCAGAAGAGAGAAGGTTGTCGTTGCGGTTCCTATTGATAGTATCTACAAATGATAGGAGAGCAGTGGTAGTACTGTGATGTGGTCTGAAACCGTGTTGACAGTTTGCTATTATGTTGTTTTGAGAGAGATGCTGTAAAATTTGTTGGTGAATACATTTTTTCCATTATTTTTGCTAAGGGAGAAAGGAGGGCAATTGGTCTATAGTTTGAGTACTCAATGGAGTTTCCACCTTTATGTAAAGGGATAATATGGGATATTTTCCAGATGTCTGGGATGGTTCCCTCTTGGATTGTCCTGTTTATAAGTATAGATACTGGATATGCAATTTCTTTGGCAGCTTTTTGGAGAAAAAGTGAAGGGAGCTTGTCAGCAGAAGGGGTACAAGGCTTCAGTTTGTGGATAAGTCTAGAGATGAAAGATGTAGGAATAGATTGTATTTTAAAGTTATTTGAAGGGTGTCTTTAGTTTATAGGTGGGCTGGAGTTATTAGTGCTAAGTTGTTTAGCTAGTGATAGAATAGTGTCAGTAAAAAAAGAGTTGAAAGCATTTGCAGTGAGGTGGGGAGTATCTGGGTCGGCATTGAGAGGGGTGGGAGTTTTGGGTGTTCCTGGGGAGAGGAGTCTATTTATAGATGACCAAAACTGTTTGGGGTTGTTATGATGAGTTTGTTGAAGTTTGCAGTAGAAGGTTTTTTTGTCAGTAATTATTGCTTTTTTAGTCGAGTTTCTAAGTTGGCGGAAATGAAGAAGGTCAAGGGAATTTCTATGGTTTCTCCATTTCGCCCAGACTTTATTTCTAGAGAGAATTAGCTTTTTAGTTTCTTTAGAGAGCCATGGGGCAATATTGGGTTTCATTCTGATGGTGCGTTCAGGAGCATGTTTGTTGAGAATGGATAAAAAAGTGGTATTAAAGTATGATACTGCATTTTCAAGGGGAAGAGATTTTAGGGGGCTCCAGTTGCATTTGCTGAGTTCATTTTGAAATAGGTCTATATTAAAATTTTTAGTAGAGCGTATTTTTTGAATGTTAGGAGGGTTTGGGAAATCAGTTCTTTCTCTAGTAATAAAGGTTAAAGCATGGTCAATTATATCATCAGGCAGGGTTCCTGCTTTGTAGGCGTGTTTGATTTTGTTTATGAGTATCCAGTCTAAAATACTCTCTTTATTGTTAGGCTGTGTGTTTGTTATTTAACATTCCAAGTGTTTTAAGTCTATGATACTCTAATTTTTAGATGCTTCATTACTATTAATCATGTGTGAATTGAAACATGTTATTAATCAAAGTAAACCTTTCTTTTCCCCACTCCTGCAAAGTGTCTTGAAAAAGCCATCTATTGTCAAATCTTAAGACTAACTATTGAAATATATTACACTGTCAAGTTACTAACATGACTTGACACCAGACCAGATGTATACCCATATGGCTCTGCTATCTCTTACTGACTTTATCTTCACTTCTATGGATTCAGGTCACTTTACACCTTTTTTGTTGATAATGTGAATATTTTTGATCTGGTCAATGAGAACCTATTAACCAAGTGTCTTCAGTTAGTTACGTTTGACCTTTCTGAAGCAAATTGGTTTAGTAATTATCTTTAAAACAGGTTCTTCATTGTCAGGACTAGATTTAGCCTCTCATGCAATGTACCTTTGATGACTGGAATGTTCCAAGTGTCAATGCGTGGTCATATAATCTTGTAAGTCATCATCAAATCATTCATCGCAGACGATGTAGCCATCAAAGGCTTTTGCTCTGTACATTTTATCAGCAAATATGTGCTAAATGTATATTTCTTTAAAAACTGAACTACTGAAAGACCTTAAGGATATCATTCCCTTGCTGAGTTTCAAAGAAATGTTCCTCAGCTGGAAGAAAACAAAATAAATAATCTTTAATACTAATTTAAAACTCAGTTTTATCTCTATTACTCATTATTCAGCTATGAGTACATCAAAAGGTGACCATTTCTCTTTTTTAATTATCCTTTCCTGATGCTACATAGCATCTGGCTGTCCCCCCGGTCTCTCCTTCAGTTTTTCTTTCCATGGGTCATCCAGTTGCTCCTTCATAGATGCCCCAGGTGTAGACCTGTGGTAGATGTGCCTCTTGACTCTCAAATTAGGCTTGACAATACTCGACATTAGTTGTGGATAGTGAGGGGTCCTTTGAAACATGAATCATTAATTGTGCAGTGGTCAGTCATAGTTCCTAGCTGGGAGAGTAGCCAGTGTAATAGTATCAGGCTATAATTACTACACCCTGTTTTTCCTGAGCAGACCTGTGGGGCTTGTGGTCACCCAAGAGGTTCCACAAATGTTTAATTCCTGAAATCTTCCCCTGATATAGGAAAGATGACAGCTGATGATTTCAGTCTACTTCTGTGGTCAGGCGGAGTCCGTACCTGGATTCAGTAAATCAGCAGCACAAATGGATGGCCTCCCATGCCTCTTCACTCTGAGTCTACTAAAGGGGACTGTTTCTACATACAAATATCAGTAAGCAAATCTAGCTGGACCCACGTCTCTAAATGTCGAGCCACATTAACCTTCCCAAAAGTAAAAACGACAACCCTTATTTCTGGTGCCACCAAATATGTTTTTTTAACCAACAAGTTTACTAGGTAAAAGGAAAAGGTACCATCCACAGCTAGAACTTACTCTTCTTTAAATTATTTTGCTCAGAATTCACATAATATTGCGCTACTTAATTTATTTTAATCTAGCTAAACTTGTTTTTATCTATTGCTCAAATCTTTATTTTATTTATTTATTTATTTATTTTTTTGTGAATCTTGTCCACCAAGTCAAACCAACTTACTGTATCTCTTTTTTTATATTGTGTAGTGTTTCCCTTTGTGGAGCTATCCTAATACTAACCTGTAGCTATGCCTCGTACAAGCACTCTTTTATATTTTCTTTACTTTTATCTATAGTTTTTTTCTTTAGACTGAACCTGTAGTTCATGAAGCGGGTTTCTTTATCACAACTATTTATTCCATTGTTAAATTATATCCACCAATAATGCAGTTATATGTTCAATATAGGGTGGATATAAAACGTGTATACAGCCCTGTTAACATGCCTGTTTTTGTGATATAAAAAAATGAGACCACAATAAATCGTTTCAAAACTTTTCTCACCATTAATGTGACCTATAACTTGTACAATTTAATTGAAAAACAAAAAAATCTGATAGGGGGAAAAATATAAAAAATAAAAAACTTACAATAAGCTTGTTGCATAAGTGTGCACACCCTTAAACTAATAGTTTGTTGAAGCACCTTTTGATTTAATTACAGCATTCAGTTTCTTAGGTACACACCTGCCATCAGTAAAAAATACTCTGATTAACCCCAAATAAAGTTCAGCTGTCCTAGTAGGACTTTCCTGACATTTGCTCAGTTGCCTGCTACAGCAAAAGCCATGGTTTGCAAAGAGCTTACAAAGAATCAGAGGGATCTCATTGTTGAAAGGTATCAGCCAGGAGAAGGATACAGAAAAATTTCCACAGCATTGGATATACCATGGAACACAGTGAAGACAGTCATCAAAAAGTGGACAAAATATGGGACAACAGTGACATTGCAAAGAACTGGACATCCTTCCAAAATTGATGAAAAGACAAGACAACAACTGGTCAGGGAGGCTGCCAAGAGACCTACAGCAGCACTGAAGGAGCTGCAGGAATTTCTGGCAAGTACTGGTTGTGTACTACATGTGACAACAATCTCCTGTATTCTCCATATGTCTGGACTATGGGGTAGAGTTGCAAGACGGAAGCCTTTTCTTGCAAAGAAAAACATCCAGGCCTGGTTAAAATTTGCAAAACAATACATCAAGTCTCCCAAAAGCATGTGGGAAAATGTGTTATGGTCTCATGAGACCAAGGTTGGACTTTTTGGCCACAATTCCAAAAGGTACATTTGGAGCAAAAACAACACTTTACATCACCAAAGTTACACCATAC
Organism: Protopterus annectens; assembly: GCF_019279795.1. Classification (NCBI taxonomy): domain Eukaryota; kingdom Metazoa; phylum Chordata; order Ceratodontiformes; family Protopteridae; genus Protopterus; species Protopterus annectens. Next base: position 1,493,851,554 of record NC_056725.1, on the reverse strand, counting down.
CCACAGTGAAGCATGGTGGCGGCAGTATCATGCTTTGGGGTTGCTTTTCTTCAGCTGGAACTGGGGCTTTAGTCAAAGTGGAGGGAATTATGAACAGTTCCAAACGCAAGTCACTTTTGGCCCAAAACGTACAGGTGTTTGCTAGAAAGGTGAAGATGGAGAGGAATTTCACCTTTCAACACGACAATGACCCCAAGTATACATCCAAATCAACAAAAGAATGGTTTTCCAGAAGAAAATTAAAGTTTAGGAATTGCCCAGCCAGAGCCCAAACCTAAATCCAATAGAAATGATTCATAACCCAGAGGTTCCCTTCACTCTGGAATAAAATCCCAGTCCAGGTTAGGCAGAGTCCCTCATTGACTCTCTTCAAGAGGAATCTTGATGAGTGGATGGGAGATCGTAGGTTTACCCCGGGTATCACTTCTGTGTCACTGTTAGACAGAGGCACAGTATACTAACCTCGAAAAAGGGCATAGCAAAATTAATTTAAAATGGGTGGCGAAAGCCAAACATACTCTGGCTAGGCTTATAAATGCCCTAGGGCAGATAGCCTAGTATGAACCTATGAACCTATGAGCCTATAAATATGTTGGTTGACCTGAAGAGGGCTGTGCACAAGAGATGCCCTCACAATCTGACAGATTTGGAGCACTTTTGCAAGGAAGAGTGGGCAAATATTGTCAAGTCAAGATGTGCCATGCTAATAGACTCCTACCCAAGAAGACTGAATGGTGTAATCAAATCAAAAGGTGCTTCAACAAAGTATTAGTTTAAAGTTGTGCATAATTATGCAACCAACTTATTGTACATTTTTTTTAATTTTTCTACTTTTTCCCCCTAACAGATTTGTTTGTTTTTCAATTGAGTTGTACAGGTTATAGGTCACATTAAAGGTAGGAAAAGTTTTGAAATTATTTATTGTGGTCTCATTCTTGTATATCACAAAAACCTGGCATTTTAACAGGGGTGTATACGTTTTTTTATATCCACTGCATTAGTCTGGAATGTTTTTTTTAACTGCAAGGAAATTGTTGAATGCTCTGAAAAAATCGCTTTTAAAATTAAAAGTTCTGCCCAGACTAAATAAATATTTCATTATCTGTTTTAAATCTATTTTACTTAAGGTTTTATCTTATTTTCTTCTAAAATGTTTAGTCATGCATCATTTTACTACAGTTATATTCTGATTGATTGAATTCTTCTCTTTGTATTTTCTTTGTTCTAGATTTCAATTATAGAAAAATGCAGCATTAGCAAATTACATTTAGAAGTATGGACATTTCATTGTTTTCCGTGATGCTATACAACATCAGTCTTTGTGAAATAACTCTGCAGAAATAGGGAGATCTTTAATATGGTAGGCTCACATAGATTCCACGCATAGTTTTTAAAGAAAATATTTAAAGAAATGGCCAATTCACTCCCTGAATTAAATTACACAGAAGATACTTGGATTAGTACTAAAACTAGGAAAAATTGTCAGTGTTCTTGTATAAAATTAATACATTTCTGTAGCAATGGAAAAAAGTGACTCCTTTGTATTTTTGATATGGGACACTGGTTCCACAATGAATTTCTTGAGAGGTGCTCAATTAAGTGCTTTTCCAATGTGTTTATTTAAAGGTACAGATTAGTTGAAGATCAATAGCCACAAGTCCTTGAGCTGCCTGTGGCTGAGAATATCAGCTTGTGATTGCAAGATTTGTGATTAACTAGTGGATGGGAAGAATAGACATAAGAGGTTATACCAGGAAGGTAAATTCCCTGTGGAACCATGTACAGAAGTTTGTATTTGTTCCAGGTGGTGGCAAAAAATATTCCAAATATGAAATAGTTTAAAAAGGCAAAATGACTAAGGAAACTTTAGAAGTGGCAAAAGAAAGAATGAGTTCAAAAAAGCAATCTCGAAATGGAAAGTATGTCAAACTGAATGCAGATATTTAGTAAATAGCAAAAAGAAATAAGAACGCATATTTAATGAGAAGTGCAAATAATTGTATGAAGGTAATGGAATGGGGAAGGGAGGAGATATCTTCCACAAAACTGGTGATATTAACATTTGTGGTGTAAATTGCCTAAGGATAGATTGCTGATAGACATTGGAGTTACAGAAGGTCACTAATTTGGAATAACAGTTTAGGTCGTTTGTCACAGATTTAAAGTATAGCATATGTGATGGCACTTAAATCTGATTATGATATATTAATAAATGACTATTATATCTGCAAAATTGTAAGGACAACATTTTACTGAAAGTGGGAAATGATGACTATGTTAGCACAATAAAAGGCAATGATGGGAAGGACTCAGGATAAGCCAAAGATGTTAAAAATGGGTGGCAAAATGTATACAGAAGTATGGTATAAGGAGGACCCAAGTACCATTATTATAGTTTAGAGACAGACATTTTGGATAAATGAGTTCTAGAAAATATTGGTAATAATACTACTAATAATAATAATAGTAATAATAATAATAATAATAATAATAATAATAATCATAGCAATAAGGAAGCAGGAAGTGATGGAATTGTGGATGTATTGATTAAAATTGCAAAATGATGTTGTTGTAGTAGTGATGGGAATTTGCCAGCTAATTTGGAAAATGCAGTAGTGAGAACTGGATTGAAAAAGGTCACTTTAGATTCCAGTTGTAATGAAAAAGGCAATGCTAATGCATGTTCACATCATTGAATGCTTGCAATTTTTTTATGTTAGCAAGATAATGCTTAAGATCCTGTAATTTAGATGCCGGGAAGCTGGCTTTAGAAGAAACAGTGGCAGCAGAGGTCAAATAACCAGCATCCACTAGATAATAAAGAAAACAAATGGGTGTCAGGTAAATATGCAAATATTGGTTATAGGTTCATAGATTAGTTCCATGCTAACTGCCCTTGTGGGTCATTTTAAGCCTAGCCAATTATCCGATGTGAGAATCAAACCCTGCACCTTGTTTTTGTATTGTAAACACCTTAACCATTAGGCCAACTCCCCCATGCACTGTTGATTTAGGAAAATAATCTTGATGGCATGTGCTGTAGCATGCCATTTACTACACGGTAACACAGTGTTTGGCATTGCATAGATGTCCACATATCAAGACCACTATTATAAATTGTCACAGAAGCCAACACTGCTGCCAGTGTTACTGTTCTGATGCTGCACTATGCAGTGTTTCATTCTTACAGTCTATTCCCGTAATGTCAATGTATGTCAATACCCAGAATACTTGTGTTGCTTTCCTATATTAAAAAACATGTTCAACATGTCACTAGCATTAAGTATTAATTGAAACTTTTCCTTAATCAATACTAACAATTCTTGCCCACTTGAGAGGACTCTCTGGCATCTCGAAGTTTACCAAAAAAAGCTTGGCTGCAATTGCTGCAGCATATTATGCCTGGTTGCCATGGCAACATTATGCTAATGGTGACCATGACTGCTTCTCTGCAGTAAATGATTGACCATGACATGTTAGTAATGACTGCATGAATAGTAACAAGAATCTCAGGAATAAAATATGCCTTACTGCACATCACTTAAGAGCTGAACTGCAAGACTTAAAGCTGTCATTCAGAGACTGATAGACTGCAAACTAAAAAATGACAATTTGAAATTCAAGGAATCCAAGTACGTAAATTCAAATTACAGCAATGGCTTTAATTGTGGTGTTTCAGAAAAAAAGTATGTGCCAGTTTAGTATTACTAGGACAACATGAGAACAGCAGACTGGTTATTTATTTCACATTTTATGCAAAAAGGCTTGTCAAACTAGATATAAAGTACAGTAGTTATTGGGCCCATAATAGTAACTTTCTTTCATGGTTACTCCTTACCAATCATATAATACAGAAAGAGTGTCACATCTGATTAGATAAATGATATTTGTTTACAAAAGGTTAAAATGTTTGTTGTACTTTGACATAGACTTTGCATGAATAATGCTGACTATGTAGTCAGATGAGAAATGTATTTTATGTTTTCTAGAAGATTTACATTGCATGGTTTATGTTTCATGAGTCACATGGACTTAAAAAATAAGTAAATAAAATATAAAAATGTTTTTTTCTCACAGAAGACATCTTGCCCAGGAATAAAGTCTTAAAATACTACGATTATATTTTAACCTTCATACTCATTTCAAATGTCTTTGTCTTGGATCTTTATGCTTCTTTCTGATGCTGCAAAAAGCTAAATATAGATGTACTGTGTTGCAGAGCAAGCAGAACAGCAGTGTAGCAAGAGATCACATTTCTTCTTTTAATATATCTTAAAATAGAGAAGGCCACTGACAACTAAATAATCATGAAATTACCTGTCTTATAATAAACCAGAAGTTCTCCCTTTGAAGAGAAATATGACATTGTTCATATCCTGATAATGAGATTTGTACTGAAACTATGAGTCAATAAGATCTGGCATTTATGAACTTTAAGACTGATGATACTGTCCCTTTGTTAACAATGCTTTTCAATATAAAAGGATGATGTTATCATAGGTTACTAGAATTAGAGCATTATGATTTCATACATCTCAAAGATGATGGCATTTATAGCCACTGTTTTGTTAATTTACACAACATTCATTTTGCTGTGAATCATGTGTGCACACGTGCATACACACACTCACACCCACACACACCCACACACACACACACACACACACACACACACACACACACACACACACACACACACACACAGACACACACAAACACACACAAACACACACACACACACACACACACACACACACACACACACACACACACACACACACACACACACGCACGCACACATGCACACACACGCATACCAATGATAGTTGTAGTAATGCCATGAATGTTAAATGTTGTGTTGGTGCTTGTTTAGAAAAGAGTAATTTTCTTTTAAATTGGACTGATTTTCCCATCATACTCTATAAAGATTATTTGTAAAAGCAGAATCTTTTTGCAGATGTGAAAAAATGTTAAATGAAAAATACTCTTTCATAATTTCTGTCACTGGATGTAACAGCAACGATGACAAACACTTTTAAATGTTATTTTATGTTCCAAGGTGTCATCCTTAGATTTCTGCTTTATCTTTTTCTGCATTTCTGTGGATAAATACATCAGTGCATGAAATATCTTATAAAAAGTAAATAGGAAAAACAGGTGTGGAAGTCATATGAGCTACTGTAACATTGCAATACACAAATCTTAAAAAATCTGTTAAATTATATAAAAAAGCATAACAAACAAACTGATACAAGTTAGAAAAAGTCATCTTGGGATGCAGTCTATGGCTGGTATTCATAGCTATTAACGCAAATGAATTATGAATTCAGGGGCGAACACAAACATGCACAGCTGAGCCGCAATTCATAGAGGTCGTTTACACCAATTCACATGTCCTCGAATGTAGTTATGCAAATGATCAGATAATGACATGGTAATGAGAAGTGTTCCTATGTTAATTAAGGCTATTTTAGAACATTTGCAAGTCGTAGCCAGTTTTTTCTGCTTTCCCACACTTGTCGTAGATGTGCTGTAAAAATCGAAACCTTGCAAAATCTATAAGAGTTGCAATTGGTGAAAATGCTATCTCTTGCAGTCAGCTTTGCTGTTTCTAGGTAAAAGTTACTTGCCTTGGCCGGACCAGAACTGCTTGCACCTAGAGGCTCTCGCCTACTAAGAAGGCAAAATGTAAGCAAAAGATTATTCAATATAACATTCATAATCATGAAATCCTTAATAGGATTAGAGTGGACAGGAACATTATAAGGGTCTTAGTGGGAATATCTGGTGCCCACAAAAGCACTAGAGAAATGCATGGACTTCCTTTTCTGTGGCTACCAAAATATGTATAGCTCTAACTGTACTTGCTTTGGAGACCTTCCAGAGACAGTCTGGGGACGCCTTGGAGATCTCACAGGAATCTGCCTTAAAGCTACTGAAGGAGATCCTGGCTGTATGCTTGGAACAGGTGGATCAGTACATCTCTTTCCCAGTGTCACTTCATGCCCTAGTTCAGACAATCCGTGCCTTTCATGGGATGACACATTTCCCTGAGGTACTTGGTGTGATGCACTGCAACATGGATGCAGTTAGGTCCTATCCTGGTCCACAGGGTTGAATAGTATCACAATAATAAGGGCTTCTGTTCCACCAGTTGCCAAGTAGTATATGATGATTCGGTGTGCTTCAATAACATCTCTGCCCAGCATTCTGGCAGTGTACATGATTCCCATATCTGGCACACTAGCTCACTTTACCCTGTTGTCCTGCATGGTAGGATTCCTAATCGTCTTCTTGTTGGTAAGCTGAAAATGTTTTTTTTTTTTTTCTTTGGAGTTAAGTAGTTACTCATGCTAAACATAATTGCTGTATATTAATCAGCATTTTCTTATTTTATGTCCCTCATCTTTTTTTTTTTTCTTAAGTGGATGTCAGATATCCACTGGAGCCATTGCTCATGACTCTAGTGAGAAATCTATCTGGACCTTTAGATAGAAATATAACACATCCATGTCCCAGACCCATATTATGATTGAGAAGGTGTCTTGCCTCCTGAAGAGCTATTTCAGGTGCCTGTATAAGGCCGGGAATGACCCTCACTATGACCCAGCTACTGAATGTTGGATGTTCACTGCTTGCTGCATTCTGCATAATATGATTACGCACCTGTCTGGTGGTGAAGTGACCCAGTTCCAGCCTTGCTTTGAGTAATGATGACCAGTCGACAGCAGTAGTAAGGGACTCCATGTGGCAGGCTCATGCACTGCATGTGGCTGCACAGGTTAACTGGTGGCATCTCGTCTAGAAATATGGACCAAGACCTTCAGACTAGCGTTTCCATTTAAAAGAAACACACAAAGAGTATAACTGATGCATGCAGTGATACCTGCGGGCTATGCTTTGGGGTGCATGGTATAATGTTACTGTGTATTGGATATTCTTTACTATCATAAAATATTTTTTTATTAAAAGCTGTTTGCCTGAGTGCTCACTAATTCATGTTCAGTGATCCTGAAAGGCAACAAATCAATAAATAAGTCAACAGTTGTTCATGCTGTATTTAATCACTTTTTCATTTAATTATAAATTTACTATGCAATAGAAAGCAGCGTTATTTCCTTTGCAATTTCTGTGTAAAGACTTATGTTGCACTGCACATCAGATTTCTTTCTTACTGTCATTTAAAGTAATTGTGAGCTTAGAAACTGTCTTCATTTGCGCAGTGATGGGTGTGTACTGGCAGCATTTAAATGTATATAGCAGGATGATTATTTCAATGTGTCATTTCTGTACAATGTAGTAGACTTTGCAATGTTTGTTCATTGCTATTGTGATTGCTTATGTAACTGAAAGCATATGGAACTGTAATGCATGTATCATTGCCTTTTGACTCACTGCAAAGTTAGGTACGTAACAGATGAATATAGACTTCCCTCCCCCCCACAGCACTATTGCATTTAAACACAAATTTACAGGATTGTAATTTCAGAATATGATGAAAGTAATAGCTGGAAAGGAAATACCTTGGCATATATGGCCACACTGACTCCCCACCCCTGACTAAACCTTATTTCCAGTACAGAGACATACTTATCAATGAATGTAAGTCACAGTAACTACAAATCAAATGAGTCATATACATCTCCTATTGATAGGTGTGTCTGTATCAGAAACTTGAAATTGATATGGTGGAGACCATATGACTGAGTTTCCGAACACTTGAAGCTTTTAAATGGATATGATGATATAGTCAGGATCGAGGAATTTACCCTTTTCCCCACTATAGTACTATCCTAGATTTGGTATATATGATATGCATTGGGTGCGGTGGGGTGCAGGGGAAAAAACATAGAAAAAAGATAGATTTTTGTTTTTTTTTTTAAGTTCAAGTTTTCAGAAACTTGATCATATTGTCTCTACAATATGAACTTTAAGTTTCTGAAAACTTGAGTTTCTGACATAGACCCTGATAGGCATGGTGATGGTGGAAACTGATCTGGAGGATAGGCTGCCATAAGAGCTGTCAGGTGAGCTGGTGTAATTGTATGATTTAGAGAAGGAAGGGGATCCTATTGTGATTGACCTGACAGTGTTGCATGACTGTGACCTGGAATGTGAGGTTCGCTTAGGTCTCCTGTTGACATGGCCTGTGAGAAATGTGTTGTGGTTGTTCTCTGTGATTACTGACATTACTGTCTTGAATACCAGTGTTAGTAGTATCACGTGACCCCCCCCCCCCACATATCCAGATAGTATCCCATCCCCCGGTCAAACTGAGTCTAGCTTGACTCTGGACTGTCCTAATCAGTGTACGAATGGAGGCTGCACCTGATGCCTGGTGTGCCACCATGCTATGCATCACTGATACCATGGCATTATCCCTGCTCTCTGCCTATTCAAAGTACTGTTGGAAGTCTCCATGCATACTTTGTAGGACTTTCACTATTTCTAACTGACTCTCTGTTGCAATGGTTTTAACCCTAACTACGTCATAGCACATTTGTGAAGCCAATGGTTTACGTGTTTCCAGAGGGTAGTTTGAAATAATTAATGCATCTGGTGACTCTTTGGACTGCTTTCACATGGGAAATGTGGCCTCAAACTGCTTGTCTTCATCCTCAAACTGTTCTTATGCATGTGGAGACACTGATAAAGACATACAGGTTTGCTCCTGGTGTATAATCATGAGTGGAATGTTAGTCTGTGTTTGACTTTGAGTTGCACTGTCACTTTCTGTAGCATTACTAACATGTTTTGAGGTGATAGATTCTGTCATTACACTAAAAGACTGCCTGCCACTTCCCTCTGGTGGCCTAATAAACACAACTATACCATCATTATCATTAGCAGCAGCAACACCCATTCTGCTGTTGACTTCATCCATATTTAATGGTACAGTTGAACCGTTTGTTTCTGATGCTGAGTCTGTACAAAAACCATTACAACAAAAGCACATGGTATAGTGTTCTCACAGGGAGTAGGTGGTGGGACACTTACCATGAAGTCTACTTTCATTTCATTAGCTGCTGATGTACAAGGCTGACCTAATAATAAGGAATTGTGACACATTTGATTACAGCACTGTTTGTCACCATCCAATGATAAATTAATAAAGTTTAAACCAGTCGTCAGAAGCTGATGAATGCAAATGCTGCTGCAGACATTGAGCTGATGGCACAGTGTCCACACCATCTCTAATTATTACAGTTGCACCATCTTCTGTATCATCCCCACAAATGGACAGAAGATATTCATCATCTGGTGTTAACTTTAGATTTGGAAGCCCACCGGTAGTGGTCCTGGAAATTGCATTCTGCCTAGCCTTGCTTCTAGCATGTTCTACCATATCATTTGCCTTTTCTTGTGTTGTGCTGGTGATTTGTTTCTGCCTCCAACTACACTGATTTTATATACTAATTGGCTTTTTGATTTGCTCCTCCTGGCTTGTCTGGGCCTCCCTTTACCAAACGGCAATTTGCCATATGTCTTAAGTGCTGCCATGAGTACACACTTTTCTTCATGGCTAAAGTTATCATGTCTATGCCTGGATCACTTATTCTCTATCTGTACTACACAGGAAAAATAAATAAACAAATAAATAAATAAAATAAAAGGGTTACAGCCAGACACTTCCCCCATTACTTTCTGTCTGGCATCAGCAGTTAAACTATAAACCACTGGCCTGCTATTCTTGCCCCCAACAAAAATAAATAAATAAGCAAACCAAAAAGTGATTTAAAACTGTGCAATGTCAGCTTATGCAATACTGATGAAAGTAATTACACCAAAATCAAGCTGCAGTACTATCTGCCATTGCCATGTATTCTTCTCTCACTGACAGTAAAACATCAATTACACATGTATTTCTGTCTTTTCACAGTACATATTCTCAACTGTAATAACCAGTTTTCAGATGTATGGACAATCCAAAACTTCTGTAATGATATATTGTTAACGTATTACAATTTCAGTGAATAACACAACGTGTCAAATAACTGAAAACACTTCACCAAAATTACCAGTCATGCAACGGTGTAATTAAATGCACACTATACTTGAAAATGCATTGCAACTGACCTTTAGAACATTATGACAGCAACTGTTAATTTGCCTCTTAATAAGTATTAATTAATTTATTAACTTTTACTTATTTTTTGATATCTGTGGTATCCTAAGAAATTTGCTGCCTATCTTGACTATTTGCTGGTCAATAAAGCACAGCCCAACCTTCCGACATAATTTCATGCCGATTTACATGTTTAGTGTGCAAGTTAGACTAATTTGTATACATGTCTCTAAATCATAGTATAACACAAGCATGTTATGAAGTACAGCGAAGCATTGCTGTTTGGCATAAACTAGCCAGTATAAGAATATACTTGTAAAATTCAAAATGGAGTCATCTAAATGTCAGGTTGAAACTACTCTGAAGGTTAATTCTTGCCCATGCAAGGCTGTATGTCACAACCTAACAAGTGATACATATCAAAAACCTCTACAAATAATGTTTCACATTAGTATTGACATTTCTTTCTCCACCAGCTTAAAAACTGTGAAGAAATAAAAAGAAATACATCTCACATCACTGCATGACACTTCATACCGCTACAGTAAGACAGAAAAAAAATAAATATTACTGACAGCACTTATTATTATAGATATAAATAATCCATTAGTTATTGTATGGTCAGGTAAGTGTTTCCCTTTAAGAAAAAAAAATGTGTGACAAAGCAGTTTTGGCTGCACCAAACCTGCTAGTGTTATCAATACCTGGTCTAATGAGCATTCTAGTAAAAAAGGGTTTGATCAAGGTGATGCCACACCCAACAAGGAGTGGTTCTAACCCTGCTTAAGACAGTGCTCCCCATGCTTTCCTCATTCTGGTTCTGGCTCTTCCAATGACAGCAACATC
>NC_056725.1:1493745642-1493838142 GCF_019279795.1 Protopterus annectens | reverse complement strand
TTCTTTTCTGGGATAGAGCACTGATCTCTATAGACAATTTTCAATAAGAGAGCAGTGTCTGAGTAAGTGGCTTTTTCAGAGTCACACACTTGGGAAACAGAGGCTGAGGGAATCAAACCTCGCACCACTGGACTACAGGAAGTAATTTCTTAACAGTTTTTAATCATCTAAGCCAGCTCCTGACATTTCAGAAAGGCATTGAAATTGCTTTTCTTCTAGATTTGCCCATCCTTGAAATTAGGTGTCATCATTACGTCACTATAACTTTTCATTCACTATTGGTCTACTTTGTTATTAGTTGTCTGCATCACTAGACTTGTCACTTGATGAAAAATGTATTGGTAAAAATTCCAAGTATCATTTGTATTCTTCCCTTTCAGGGATTAGTGAGTAATTATATTATAGTTTGATAGTGTGAAACTTTCTGTGTCACTTTATGCAATTTCTTTTGTGATTTCTGACGTGCACTGTTATGTCTCTTTAATACAGTGTAACATCTTAGCATAACACTGGACTTCTAATATACAAGTTTTAATAGAGCACATGCTGGTACAGTTTGCAAGTTATGGTGCAGTCTTGTTTTGTCCTCTGCATAAACAATGAAGTTATTATGGCTGACATTGTGAGAATGGAGAAAAGTATAGCTCTGTTTGTTAGTCTAGCATTTTTTGTGCCACGGTATGCATTTTCTTTTGTGATATCAGAATTAAGTTGGTATTTTATTACTCATGATTAATATAGCTGCAGTGCATAAAGAAGCTTTAATGAAGGTAATTTTTTCTTGTTAATTTGATTTTCAAGTTACAATGCAGTCTGTTACTCTTTCTCTACAGAATCAATGAAGTTCTTAATATAGCTAACCTTACGCAGAATGGGGTAGTGTGTAATCAAGAAGATCCCTTGCTGGGTGAGGAAAGTAAACCTATATTTTTGTCTGTGACTGATAGAGCTGCTTTCTGTTTTACTTGCTCCATTTTGTTTTCTGATTTAAGAAATCTTGTTGGCCTGGTGTTTATGTTCTATGTGACAGATAGCCACTTACATTAGCTAGGCTGCACCTTTCATATGTTTTTTCATTGGTGAATTGTCTCTTAAGTAATACTTAAATTCCTAGTGAATTTCTGGTCCTTTATCTTTTCCTGAAAAGATTTCAAGCCTGCATAAACAAAAGCACTGCTGGTGATTCCCTGCTGGTTTTTCACACGCTGTTCCTCTTTGCTGATTTGCTTTTTAAACCTGCAGATTTTAATCTACCCACCCCTACTGTAAATTGCTGTGATATACTAAATTATTTATATACCTTTCTTAGTGCTTATATTGAAAAAGTGCATTTTGCGTCTCATTGTCTGTTCTACTGATTTACTCACTCTAAATTGATTATCTAGCTAGCTGTTGAATAAGGTAGTGTATTTTTCCACTTTAGCAGTGACTTGTTTTTACATCAGGAAGTCAGTGGATTTTCCATCTAGTGCACTGGGAGGTAATCTGGTCTGTTTAGGTTGGGGAAACATTTGAAATTTTTGCGCATAGTTTCATTAGCTGGAGGTCTTCTTAATCAGCTTATCTTGTTTTTAGTGCCTTTTTAAATTCAGTGCAGTTGAATGATTCTTGGCCCATTTATATAAAGCAAAGTACTTTCACTGAAGAATCTCACTTTTATAAACTATTTAAAGTACACTGCTGTATCCGTATCTTTAACATTATTTGTGGTAACATTTCATATCTTTTAAGTTTGTTTATGGTAACATTTCACTCTGAACACTCCTTTACTGTGATTTTACATTAGGAGAACTGGGATTATTCATCTAGCAGCAGTGGGTGTTTATTTGGTCTTTTTGAGCTGGGAAACATATAGAATGGCTCTAATTATTTTTTTCAATTCTCTTATATAGTGCAACTGTACTTCAGCAGTTTCAAAACATGTAATGTCTGCTGCTGATTTAAGTAGTTAATTGCACTGCATTATATTGTATCTGTTAGTTGTAGGACTGTTATAGGTAGTTTGTGTGGTCTTTTTACACATGGGCTCCAAACTGGCGATTCTACATTAAAAAGGTGTCTTTCTGTACCCTTGTGGCAGACATGTGTTGATCTAACTTGTCTGAGTTGGAGATTGATGGAGGAAGGTTTATTGTGTGCTTTCCTGATTGGTAATTAGCTAAAAACTTGTTTCTGTTTGCTCGTACTTAAGTCATGCATTTGCACAGTGCTACTTTTCTCTCAGTGGCAGATAGCAGTGCCCTGTATAGACACAAAAGCCTATAAGCTCAGGTGTCCCTAAACAGCTATTAGTGAAACCCTTTCAAGTTTTCCTGTTGCTCTAGGAGCAAATCATTTGTGCATTGAACAGTGTTGTCTTATTGATCAGCTTTAGCCTACATAAAGGTTAGGTCCCTCTTGTAACCTCTGCACTACCAGCACAGTCCTATTAAATTAACCCATTCCCTTCCCTAAAAAATATACAGTAAGAGCCTGCTATCATGGATTGGCAGTTTCCCATCATCTCTCTGGCCATCCTGATAGACATGGGCATCATGAGGCAATGTAGCAATTGTCTCATGTATACTGACAACCACTTACTCCTGAAACAAATACTTTACTGTGAGAGATTTAATTACAGCATGAAATTGGAGGCATGACTCTCACATAAGGACACATTCAATGACACCTAAACCCAAATATGTTCACTAGTAACTTACCAAAAGATTAGAAGCTTTCCAAACGGAAACCACTTACACACATAACAATGCAAAAAACAACTACAACACGTAATAAAACACATGCCAGTATCACAACAAATAAGTCCATAAGGCGTAACACCACAAAACCTAATGTATTAGTCAGAGGTGAGACACACAGATGTTTCCTTCACCAGGATGGATAAAGAATGGGCTACGGTTAGCTGGCTGTCAGGTGCTGGTATCTATCAAATCACTCAAGCACTCAGTTCACTCAACCACATGTACCGAAGGACTCCATCATAGTCAATGTGGTGGTGAATGACTTGAGATGTAGCTCACTGGACTATATGATGACAGGCAGGACTAAGCTTTTAGACTGTGTGTCACAGGCAGGTATAAGCCTAGTCTTAAGCAACATTCTACCATCTCCAAGGATGATATCACAATACAAACACAAATAATTGACTTTAACAATTGGCTTAGCTTCTGGTGTCATTTCAAGGGGATCCAATATCTGTTAGTCTAGGAAGACATGGTCGACAGGCAACACTGCTTTGCCAGAGATGATCTGCACCTGTCTCCTCTAGGCTTTTAGATACTGGCAAAGGCATTATCCACCACTATTGTGCCTTTTTTAAGCACTGTCAAAATAACCAACTTCCCAACAAAACAAAATCCTCTCTAGATAAACTCAAGGTAGTCTGCTTAATGCTAGGAGTGTAAAGAAGAAACTGCACAACCTGGAAGCACTCCTCACTTTGGAAGATGCTGACATCTGTGCAGTCACCGAGACATGAAACTAATGACAAAGAACAAGAGGAAACTGGCTCAGTAGAGAACAAGATCCTGCTCTAGCTTAAGCAAACAAATTAGAGATATTGTCAAGTCCTCCAAAGCTAATTACAATGTAAAAATAGCCTCCCTAGCTAAGGATAATCACAAGGCATTAGTTAACTATGCACAAAATCTAAAAGGGAATGCCCAGCTATGTGATGAACTGGTTGTGGATGGCACGACCCATACTCAACCAGAGGTAATACCCAACCTGCTGGTTGACAGATTTGGAGCAAACTTCACCTCCCTGTCCCCTGCAGTTATCCGCCAAAGTATACTTGCCGCCAGCCTATTATTTCAAGACAGCAGGTCATCTCTGCAGTCTCCAAAAGCCAAAAACATGGCATCAGTGGGACCAGACAACATCCCAGGTTACATTTTAAACAACTTAAAACAAGACCTAGCAGACCCATTTGGATCCCTGTTTAACCACAGCCTGTAAACTGGCTCTTCCACTGGAATGGAGTACAGCACCAGTAATCCCTCAGCACAAAGGGTGACCATCAACCAACTGTGGGAATTATAGGCCCATAAGCTTGACTAGTCTCATCTGTAAGGCCATAGAAAGAATCATTATGGATCTTATTAACAAGGACAGAGGTAATCTCCAAACACTGGATTCAACCCAGTGTGGATTCATTAAAGGTAGATTGTGCCTGTTAAACATGGTTGATTTCTTTCATAAAGTCACCCCAAGGCCCTGCATGAGGGGAAAAACAGTGCTTACTACCTATCTTGACCTAGCCAAGGCATTTTACACAATCCGCCACTCAAGTATTACAGAGAAGCTCTCCCAATTGGGAATTAACCCCTACACTAACAGATGGGTAACCAAATGGCTCATGACAGGACACATACTATCAAAGTGGGTAACTTCACCTCTAGCAAAAAACTTATCACCAGTGGCATACTACAGGGTTCTGTGCTGGGCCCCTTACTGTTTGGAATTTATTTCTCAGAAGTCCAGGTAAACTTGGATGGCCTGTCGCTCGCCAAGTTTGCTGACGATTGCAAATTGGGGACCTATCATTGAGTCCTCCAATGATGTTAATATACCACAGACAGGGTTAACAAAGGCAAATGATTGGTGCAAAGCCACATGTTAAAGCTAAATGCAAAAAAAATGCATTATTAATCCCATTTGGGAAAGCTGACATCCCTGCTAATTACATTATAGACTACACCCCCTACATGTAGGCCCAATGGTACGTGATCTGGGTACTCAGATTGATAGCAACCTGAACCTTGACCACCACATATCCACAGTAGTAAGGAAATATCCTTCTATGCTACGTCTTATAAGTAAAGGCATCACATGTAGAGCTAAGGATATTATAATTCCATTATACTCCGCTTTCATCAGACCAATAATTGAGTAAAATTCTCCCTTTTATAAGTATCTCACCAGATACCTGCAACAATTGGAGAAATGACAGAGGTTTCTCACCAAGAAATTACAGGGTACACAAAACAAGTCTTGTGTGGAAAGACTGAAAGCTTTGTCAGTGTATTCTGTCTCCTGAAGGTTGCTAAGTGGTGACATGTGCCTAGCTAACAAATCAGTCTCTGACCCAGCCCAGATGGAAATGCTACACATTTGTAAATCAAACTGCATGAGGATCATTCACTCTAGGGATCTTAACCAAGCCTCACGCTTGAACAGGTCATGCTGGAGAGATAGATACATCTCCCAGAGACTGCCACTTTTCTAGAACAAGCTTCCAGTTCATGTAAAACAGAGCACCTTCCTGACCCTCTTCAAGCACAAAGTAGATCAGTTGTTTGGTGACCTCAAATTCACTCCTGGAGTGGGCCCATGTCCCTCCTGGACAAAGGAAGTCATTATTAACTACCATAAACCTTTACCACTGTGAACTTCACTCATCTAACTACCGACAATTGGGGCAACTCAGGATAAATATTGCTAGGCTTGTAAGGGCTCTAAAACTGTTAGCCTAGTAACATTCTATGACCCTATGAACCTATGCATTATTCTTGAACCTCAAATGTAAATATATGGAAGTACAATAATTTGCTTACATTTGTGTGGTTTAAATTGGGGTTTGTGTTTGCACTCCAGCTAAACAAGTCAGGAGTTTCTAAGATCTGTTCATGTGGAGGGATCAATGTTTTTCTTGCACCAGCATTTGCATATGCATTGCTGTTAGGACGCTTAACATACTAATAATCAGGAGCTTCTATTCATTGCCTCTCTTTTGGTTTTGGAACATGCATATGCTGTAATTATTTAACTCTTTAAAGGATCTGCCAACATTGGGAATCAGGTAGGCATAACCTATACTATCTTTATTGAATGCATAAGGGAATGTTATAACACTTTTCCTTCTGGAATATACATGGCATCCAGGTTTTTATAAAAGTAGGCAGTTGAGGCACTCATGGTGTAATATGATGAATAATATATGTCTTATTCAAAAAACGTACATGCAGGCATGTCAGTTTGAGTCATATAAGTTAAGAAATAACTGGTACCCCATAAATTTGCTGCAGAAAAGTCAACGGAGAGCTGTGGAGTACCCATTTGGTTCATTAGGTTTCCCCTTAAATATTGTTTAGGTTAAAAATAATACTTTTGTAAAACAAAATTAAAATGACATTTATTATCAGTCTTGTTGAAGCTATAAAATTATATATAAAAATAATTAAATAAGCAAAAGATTCAAACTATAAAGTGAAGTTTGAAAATCCTTTCCTTTAAGTGACATTACCTTTTTCATCTTTTACCATACTTTCTGTCCTGTGAGGAAAAATTTTACTTACTTTTTATCATCACACTAAACCTGATCAAGCACTATGTTTTCTGATTCTGATAGCATTTCAAAGGAATGCACTTAAGTATTGTTCAAAGCAACCTCTTGCATCAGCCATTAGTACACTTAAAAATTGCCATCATTGCAGACACATTTACATAAACAGTTTAAAGACTGAACTCATGTCTTTCAGAAGGAAAAGATTGGAGAAAAAATTAAGTCATTGTTTGCACCCCATCAGGATGACACAATTCTGTTTTATATTAAATTGACTGCTTTTAAATCTACAAAATTTGTTTTTTTTTTTTAATTAATAAATAATTAATAGATCTTTAATGCTATAGTTACCCCAGGCTGTTGTGCGTTCCTGCCTTTGGTGTTCCCACCTGTCACTACAACCGACTGACCTGTACTAGGACTTGGGTTACCTACCCTGTCCAGGACTGCTGCCTCTTCTCCAAGCTAAGGAACACTGCCAAACCTCTTTGGGCATCTTTCCCCTAAAGGACACAAGAAAGTACATTTTATTCTGACTGCTACCTAAAGATACAAATGTTATTTTCACCCCAGGTGCATCTTGTAAACTCCATAGCCAGGACAGCCAGCAGCCAAACCCTTCCCCCTCCCAACCAACAGAGTATCCACTCTTAATGCCTCATTTTACAACTCCTGTGTTAACCTACCTCAACAATTTAGAGCTGCAAGCCCTGCGAGTAGCCTCGGTTGCAGTACTATCTTTGCCCACTAGGTGGCTCCCTCCTTCCAGGTCTTTTTCCCCTTGCAAACTCTTCTCCATTGTACATATTTCTCTCAAACAACCATTATACTTTATATTTTGCTATCTGATAGACCCATTCCTATCCCACTTCTTCCATATACTTCTCAACTGCACAACTCACTATCTCCTTTAAAACTTACCCTAACAATCAGCACTCCACTGATTGTTTTCCCTGCATTTTTGTTCTTCTCTGGCTCTTCCTGCTCCGTTCACCCTTTGGGCTCACTCCGCTCCCGTACCCTACCCCCAATTCTCACCCGCCCCCCACTAGTCTAAACTTATACTACCCTAACCACTCCCCTGCTTAATTGGCCACTCCTACTAAATACTTTCATCCTATCACAACTCATCCCCTACACACCCATCCCCCTATTTCTAATTCTCGTACACTCAAACTCCTCTATCACCACACCCATATTTCTCTTAAGTTTACCTACTACCATAGTCACCATGTATTCACCAACTACCTCCTCATCTCCAAAACTGAAACCTTTGCACTACCTCATACCCCCACTCATGATACTTTATCTCCTCACTGCCTATGAATTACACTACCTGCCTAATTCTCAACACACTACATCAAGTACAACCATCTACATCCAAACACACACCCATCCCTCAATACAACCCCACCTCCACACCTACAGCACTACTCCAAAACCTCACCATCCTATACTACCTACATACTTAAACCCAAGGACTAAGAACTATTACCAACTCCTACTAAAGTTCACCAAACTCATAAAGAGTTTACCTAACCTCATAGGCAATGGTGACATCCATCCTAACCCTGGCCCAAGCTCACCAACTACCAATAACCCCATAGATAGATCTCCTACCAACATAAGAAGCTCACATAATGTCCCTAAATCATTTCTAGTCTGTCACCTAAATATCAGAAGTATAAATAATAAACTCCACTACCTGCATGCACTCCTAGATATGCACTCACCTGATGTATTCTGCCTTAAAGAAACCTGGCTTAAACCCACTATCCCTGACAATGAAATATTAACCCCTGACTACAATATAATAAGACTTGACCGTAAAGGTAGAAAAGGAGGTGGAGTAGCCATTCTATATAAATGCTCTCTAGAGTTATCTACAATTAGCACCCCACTTGACCTAATAACTACCAACACCAAAACAATAATCTCAAGAATTCAACTTAAACAAAAATAAATCTATAAAAATAGTATGTCGTTATATTCCTCCAGGCAATGACATAAACACCTTAGAAAGCACCCTCCAATGGTTATCCTCCACCCACCCCCAAGAAACAATCATACTTGGGGACTTCAACATCGACTGGACAACTTGTTCAGCACACTTCCCTACCACCCATATTAACTTACATGGTTTCTCCCAAACTATTACTACCCCCACCAGAATCAACAAACCTGACAAAAAGGAAAGCATCATAGACTGGATCTTAATAATTAACAAACCTCAGCTTTACAAAGCAGGCACCCTACCTGAGGACATGAGCGACCACCACCTAACCTACATAATTAGGAAAAGAGATGACATGCCCCACCAAACCACCTTTAAAACCCTCAGGTACACAAATAACTTTAACCTAAATAGCTTCCAAGCTGATTTAAGCTTATGCAGATGGGCCAATCTTAAAACACTTCCCCTTGACCAAGAAGTTTCAGAATTCAACACCACATTCCTAGTCATCTTAGACAGGTATGCTTCCACACGTAGAATCAGAAGAAAAAACTACTAGACATAAACGTACTACTAGAAATAGAGCATGGACCTCATGGAGAGCCACCAAATCCCCACAAGCCCACATAACATTCAAACAGATAAGAAATGAAGCTAAAAGATCTATGGTGTTAGACAAGCAAAACTACTATTTCAGTTTACAGCAAAAGCACCAAAATCAGCCTCAAAGATTCTGGTCAGGTCTGAATAAGCTGCTCCACCCAGGTAAATCTTCTACCCCCACCCCCTCATCTACCTTACAACTACCCCCTGAATCGGTAGTAAATACCTTTAACAATTTTTTCACTGAAACTGTCAAGTGCCTAGCCAATAATCTATCTCCCTCCTCTTCTCCTACAATCTCACCTACTCATATGAACCCCCCACCCTTAAAATCTGAGCCTAACCTCACAGCCTATATCAAATATTTACTTAAGAAATTAAAACCTACCACCCGTGCAGCCGATATACTTCCCGCTGAATTCCTACAAAAGGCCGCTAATGTAATAGCTTAGCCTATCTCCATCTTAATCAGTCATACTATCCAAGAATCCTACATCCCCTCCATTTGGAAAATCACTCACATTATTCCACTTCATAAAGGAGGCAACTCCACAGAACTCTCTAATTACAGACCTATCACCATACTATCTCCCTTAGCCAAAATAATGGAGAAATGCATACAGAAGCAACTATTAGCCCACCTTACTCACAATTCTCTCCTAGCATCAACCCAGCATGGTTTCAAACCAGCCCACAGTTCAACCACTACCCTTCTCTCCTTCTCTCACACAATAAATCACAACCGTAATCAAAACCTGCTCTCCTCTGCCCTCTTCCTCGATCTATCAAAAGCATTTGACGTGGTAAATCACAACTTTCTCTTAGACTCTCTCAAATCACTGTCCATAGATAACCCAGTATGTAACTGGTTCCACTCTTACCTGAATGGTCAACAACAAACTGTCTTATGGAAAGATAATCTATCTCCCCTTCTACCTGTCACCCTTGGAGTACTCCAAGGTTCTATTCTGGGTCCCCTTCTTTTCTCTATATTCATCAATGATCTGCCCAAAGTTATACCACAGGCAACTTCCATACATTATGCAGATGATTCTACACTAATCTGCACAGCCTCTACTCCCACAGAATTACAATCCCTAACCCAGACCACCTTCAACAAAGTAGAGAACTGGCTTAATAATCGTCTTCTCCTATTGAACCCAAACAAAACCAAACTACTACTTTTCCCCCACATGTAAGCTCACACCACCAATAATAACAGTCTCTTCTAACAATGGCACCATAATTTCTCCTGGACCAAACACTAAACTACTAGGTATAATCACTGATAACAATCTGAATTATAACACCCATATAGACAAAACCATAAAACAGTAAATAAAAAATAGGCTCCATGTATAGGATAAAGAAATTTCTAAAACCAACTGCCAGAACCACCATAGCTGGCACACATCTTCTGTCTTCCCTTCTCTATGCCTCACCCATCCTCACTAATCTATCCAAATCAAACCTCAACAAAATCACCAGCTGCTATAACAATATAGCAAGATTTGCCACAGGCTCCACATACAGAACCCACCACTGTCATAATCTTCACAAATTAGGCTGGCTAGAACTACCCAATCAAATATACTATAACCAGCTCATAGTAATTCATAAAATCCTCTACCAACCTACCAGAACCCCTATTCTGACTAATATTATTGCCTCCTACAGCAACCTAGCATCCCTCCACTCATCCAGCAGAATGTTAGTACAACTGACCAAAGCCAACAACTCAGCCGGAGATTCCTTATTCTCCAACTCTGCTGGAAAACAATGGAACTCCCTTCCTCCAGCGGTAACCACTAAAAGCTCCTTGCCTCAATTCAAAGTATCCCTAAAGACACACATGCATAGAGTCTGGCTATGTCCATGTCTAAACCCAGACTAACCCAAAACACACCAAGAAACTATTAAACCAAACATAGTTCACAAATGTGATTACCCTCTTCTCCCATTATAACTTACTATTCTGCCCACACTAATTAAATTCCTTTCAACCTAAACTACCTTCTTTTATTCATCTTCCTTACTTTCTAACTGAAAATGCTTATCTTATAGACACACCTCTCTTAGAAGATTGTTTTCCCTGTATATTTGCTGCTTCAGCAACAATGCTTTTTTTATTTCCTATCTATATGTAACCTTTATATGATTTTTGTCTTTGACCTATTGTTAACTTTCTAGAGATCTTTGTAACCTGCATTTTTTAAATTGTTACAACATTTTCGTAACTAGATTTTATTGTTAAATCTTAGATATCTTGTAACCTACATTTTTAATTGTTACTAAATTTTTCATAATGTGGAGCTTTTCTCCCCAGGCCTCCGCTGAAAATGGATATGTATCCAATCGGACTTTCCTCGTTAACAAATGTAAAATAAAAAAATAAATAAATAAATGAAATCACCATGTACATAAATATGGAAATTAAGGCAAATGTCAATCTTTGAGGAATGTATTTCACCATTAGACAAAACTTCAATTAAAATGTGATTCAGATCAATGTGTCAGTTAATAATTATCGATACAAGCTGCAGACAATACATATGTAAAACCTGTCAATGGGTGAATCAAGAAATACATGCATTTATGCAAAATGGGCCTCAGTTCTGACTAAGTTTCAAATTTGCCTATGAAAGTTAAGTTTTCATTCAAATAATATTTCATTGGTGTAAGGTAGCTCCCTTTGCATGCAGCCTGAAGATATATTTAAGGTGTTTATTCATCCATATGAGGAGAGCTATACTTCCACTAACAGACATATGTGCCCAAATGATTTTGATACTCTTCTTACTAAATTTTCTTTGAATGTAGTTTAAAAATATTACCTTTGAAAGCTTAACTCAGATGAAATATTAGAAACAATTATGTAACTTAAAGTAGGCAGGAATCAATTACTTGATTTCTTCAGTACCATTTTTTATAAAAAAAAAATTCAAATGGCATTTATCATCAGTCTTGTTGAAGCTGTTTAGTTACATTAAAGATAACAGTAAATATATGAACTAGCAGAATACAACTTTTGCTCTTAAGCTGAACTCAGACCCACTTTCAGCCTAAAATGCTGATCCTATATCTCTTATTATTAATTACATCAAAAATCACTCCGTTGATATACTTGCCAAAAGATTTTGTTTAATTGAATGTAGGAACATGCAAGCGGAGAAACAATACTAGGCAAGAAATGATGGGGGCCATGAGATACCTAGTCATATATAAAGCACTACTGTGTGAATAACAGAACATAAATCTGAACACCTGGAGCAGAGATGGATTGCACAGACTCACAGTTTCCCACAGTGGATATGCTCCTTAAATTTCCCACTCATCTAGTTTGGAGGGCATTGTGCTACTATAACTTCCCAGCAATTGATGAACAAACTCCAACCCTGTGTCTGCTATACCTGATCAAAATGATTGAGCTTTAATCCACTTGTTTGGACAGATGCACTTCCAAATATCAAAGTACACAAATCTTGAATAGTTAACAGACGATCCCAAAAAGTTGAAAGTCAAAACAATGAAAAAAACAAAACAGTTATGTTTTTGCAGGCGGCCCCTGTATCCCCACTAATTATGTACATACCAACTCCTAGATCACTCTACACTGGGGGAAGGACAAATTCCCTAATCCCCACTCTGCACAATCTTGCATAGACGTAGCAGCAGAAGCAATCAAATGAGTTTTGATCACTTCTATCAGTGTTAAATACATTCAAGATTATGAACATTTGTTTATATGGAGTGTTTCTGCTTGGACATATATGCACAAAATCATTTAACTCTAGTACACAAAATCTCAAAACCCAGATGCCTTACAAGCACAGCTTTTCTTGCAAATAAAACCCAAGACATTAAAATGAGCATTTTTGCAGGTTCACGTGTGGAGGACTTCATGCCCACAGCCCATCTAGTTATATATTCCCATTCCAAGGCATCTTGGCTTGGAGAAAATGCTCATTAGCGGAAAAAAGAAAAAACGATCCCTCTTTCCCTTTGACCTTGGACTTTACATAAGTAACATATTTGAAGTCTAAATGCATTGCAAATGCAGGTAGAAAGCAACCAATACACCTGAAAAAGTCTCCTCAGGGTGTATTTCAAATACAAACAAGACTAAATCAGTCTCACTAATATCAATATAAGCCCCTGCAACCAAAATAGCTAATATGGACCTTCACCACCAGATGACAGTTATTTACAGTCAGAATTCTACATGCAATGTACTTAAGCTACAATCCGTATTTGACTTCTAACGACAACATGATGTTTACCACTGGCTGGGTGAGTTTATCATTTAATTGAATACTAACATGTTAAACTACTTATGGAAAAGATAAAGGTCATCCAAGAGGTCTCTCCAGCCGTTGACAAATACTCAACCACAGGACCTTTTGAGATTGATCGGTTACCTCTTTCCGTTTATACCTCGTTTTGCTCTGTCCTTCCAGTGACCCATCTCAAAGAACTAACCAGCACTGACTGCCCTAACATGTGATGTCAAATTTGAAGACAAGTAGTATATTTCATTTATTGAAACTGGCCAACAGAAGTTAATTTTTAATGGCTGCCTTATGACTACATACCATTGTAGATAAGGGACATCTTATGGTTTATTGAAACCAGACAGTGATGCAGAGAATAGGTACCTTCACTGAAGTAGAATGTTTGGACATTAGGTGAGCATAAAGTACCTTCTGTTTCTCAGTGAGCACAAGAATATGAGTCCATAATTTGCTTTGTCATTTTTACCTTTGCAGCTTTTTACATATACCATTGCACATCATACCCAGGTGGAACATGACATGTCGATACCCACTGTCATTTTTCAGTCCTGACATCAGTCACTTGAGTTTTGATCTTGGGAGAGTTATGCGTAGTAAGGTGATGGTGGTGGTGGAGGGAATGACACAGATGCTGACAATTTTCATCATGCCTCAGCTCTCAGTTATTCAAAGCAATAAGACTGCCTTACCTAGGAGCTTATTTACAGTGCCTGACCCTGCTTGTCTGGACTAAGCTGTTAAATGCATGAAGCTTGTGGAAAGTAAGATTGTGCTGACTCTAAACATGAAGTGTGAGTAAGCTGAAACAAGACAAGACCTGTTTTATTTCAAATTGTCAATGCTGTGTGTTCTCTGGATCCAAAGTTACTTTGACTTAACTGTGAAAGAAAGCTGAAATAGGAGAAGGCATGTATCATTTCCTGACACTTAAAGCTAAGCATTGCCTTGAAGTGAAGTAACTCTGAGAGAATTAAACAGACTAGTCTACTGTTGTAGTATAGAAAGGAAAATGTGATACATATCCGACTGTTGAGTAGATGGCAATACTTTATGTTAAGCTCCATTTTACAGAAGGTTAAAGGGATTTTGGTTATTTGAAAGAGTTTGCCTGAGAGTAGTAGGTTCAATTCCCCCAAAGGACTGGGTATGTAAGCCACTCTAATAGTCAAGAGACAAGGTGGCAACCTTATTACACTAAGCAAAATTAAAAGTTTCTTGAATATCTGAAAGGATGCTGTGTTTAGTCTGCAAGAATTTGTGGCAGCAATGGTTACTCTCCATGGATGGTAAGTTGCTTACAAGGTTAGCATTGAGTTATGCAGTTTTAGGGGTAGGGTTGTGGTTAGGTTTAGATTTAAACTTCGGATTGCAGATTAGGGTTATGGATATAGGTTTAAGTTTAAAGTGATTATAGTTTCAGAATGATGGTTGGAGTTCTAGGCTTAGGAAAAGAGTTTATGGTCAATTTTAGATTTTCGAGTTATCCTAAGAGTTAGAGTTTTAGAATTAGTGATCATGGATTTTGATAAGACTTTGGGTTTCAATGTCAACCAGCAAGTATTTCCAGGACCAAGAAGGAGCAGGTGCCTAATTGAAAGCAATCTCTCCTTTACCTAAACAAGCATATAAGAGCACTAGTGAAATCCTCCAAAGTAAACTTCAAGTCCAAGCTGGCCACATCTACTAAAGGCAATTATAAGGGATTCTTCACATATGTCTGCAATATCAAAGGAAGCACTCAGATATGCTCCAAACTGATGGTCAAGGACACCACATACACAAATGCCGTAGATATAGCCAACCTGGTGGCAGACAGGTTAAACAAAAACTTCACCCCTCTGTCCCCATCAGTAAATCAGGACATCCTCAGCACCTTCCCCCCTCCCCTTATCTCTAGGGAGCAAGTCATCACCACCCTCTCAAAGGCAAAGACTACAGCCTCAATGGGACCTGATAACATCCCAGGCTGCATCCTACATGAACTCAGGCAGGAACTTGCAGCACCATGGGTCACCCTATTCAATGAATGTCTGAGTACTGGCTGCATCCCAGCCAAGTAGAGAACAGCCACTGTCATCTTTTTGCACAAAGTTGGAGCATTCACCGAGCCAGAAATTTATATTCTCATTAGCCTAACTACCCTGTTCTGCAAGGCTATGGAACGGATTATCATGGACCTCATTAACAAGGACATTGCCAACCTCCAAACACTTGATCCCACACAGTTTGTCAAGGGGAGGTCATGGCTGTCAAACTTGGTAGACTTCTTTTAGACCATTACCAAAATTCATGGACAACGGGAAGATGGTGCACACTGCCTACCTTGACCTGGGCAAAGCCGTCAATACTGTTCCCCACTTGGCTATAATAGATAAACTCTTTCAACTATGCATCGATCCATATGTTACCAGGTGAGTAGCAAACTGGCTCACTGATAGAACCCACCTAGTCAAAATAGGGAAAGCCACCTCGAGCAGTAGACTTGTAATGAGCAGCATACCCCAGAGATTGGTCTTGGGGCCTCTGTTGTTTGGGATATATTATTCTGAGGTGCAGTTCAAAACCAGTGGGCTATGGCTGACCAGGTTTGCCAAAGTCTGCAAGCTGAGCACTGTCATCAATTCCCCTAGTGATGTGAACATCCTCCAAGAGGGTCTCACCCAAACAAATGACTGATGCCAGAAACATGGCCTCAAACTGAATGCCAAAAATACATCATCTTCCCCTTTGGTGAGAATGACGTGCCCACAAATTATCAAATTGATAATAAGGTCCTAAGCATGCAATCATTCTTGAGGGACTTGGGCACCCAAGTGGATAGTATCCTGACTTTTGACCACCATATTGCCTCCATTGTACAGAAGGCTTTTCACATGGCCTACCTCATTAGGAAGGGTAGCTCATCCAGGGACAAGGAAGTCATAACATCCCTGTATTCTTCCCTTATAGGACCCATTATTGAGTACAACGCCCCTTTCAGCATGTACCTCACAAAGCACATGCAGCAGCTGGAGAAACCACAGAGGTTCCTCACCAGGAGAATCCAGAGCCTCAAGCATCTACCCTACATAGATAGGCTAAAAGCCCTGTCCTTCAAATCAGTCTCATGCAGACTCCTCAGAGGTGACCTCTGTCTGGCATACAAAGCAATCTCAGACCCCACCTTGATGAGACAGCTACATATCCACAAGTCAAGCTCTACTTGAGTAACCCACATGCTCAACCTCAGCCTGGTCTTTGACATCAATAGGACTTGTTGGTGGGACAGATTTGTGTTCCAGAGACTCACTCTTCCATGGAATAGACTCCCTCTCCATGTCAGGCAGAGTACCTCATTATTACTTTTAAGTGCAACCTGGATAACTGGACAGGGAACTGAAAATACACAATTGGGATTCCATCTGTGTCCCCACTGGACAGGGACATCTGGTGTTGACTTGTCAGAACAGTCTGTAAATTCTTGGCTTGGCTTGTAAGGGCCTCTTGACCAATAGCCTACTAACTTCTTATGATCCTGTGATCCTATGAAAACAAACTTTGAATATGTAGTTCTTTCACTGGGAAGGTATAACTCATTTCTCTCAATCTTCTACCAACAAGTTTCTCCCATCCAGTAGGTGTAACCATCACCCGTGTGCAGTATTTTTCTTTACACTCTTTATAAACTGGAAAAAAACTCCATATTGTCCACCTCACGAATGAATGGATGAATATAGTTAAATTTCATAAATTATCTTGGGTAGTTATATTTTTCACTATACTAGTAACTGCAAAAGTGATTCATGTAATCTTGATAGCCATTCTCAATACCTATATTCCTCTATCTACATGCGAGCATGTAAGTCTGCAAACTCCATGTTATTTATGCCACAGATCCAGAACAAATTGATAGGGTTAATCACATGAAGGGTCAAACACCATGTTCAGACAGTCTCAAATCATTAACCTACTATTCATTCTGATTTCAAGGTTTGCTAAGTTAAAATTATTCACAAATGGAATCAAGTTAATCAGCTACTAATTAAGCAAAACATTATTACTGTGCTGTGAGCTGTTCATTACTTCCTAAGGTACCCTGGTGTTAAGACACAATAATCGAGTCTGAGTTGTCTAACAACTGTAGATGTGGAAAATCATTGTACAATGCAGACTGCAGTCACCATTTATTGTGATTATATCATGACTTGGCATTTTATAACATAGTTTTAATAATCTATTTTTTTATGTCAAGTACACAGGCATACTTATTATAACTGTCAACATGCACACAGACATACATATATACCTACAAAATGTATGACTTTATAACATGTACTTTTTTCTTTTCATTGATATTCTTAACTGACTCAAGATCCTGATTCGCAGTCCTAAAACATAAAATTCTGTTTTCAAGGCTTTATCTGTGGAAATTGCATGTAGTCTCCAGTCATTTTTGGAATTGTAATGCCAAAGTACTAAAAAAAACCCCATGACAATAGCATTATATGTAGAACATATGAAAATTAATGCAAGTATGGTAAATGAGTATCCTGATCTACAAAGTCAAATTCCATGAAATCCTCATGTTTTTCCCAATATTCAGACAGTCTAAATTTGGGCTATAATATTACTTTCCATTATACTAAATATTTGTAATTGTGTCTTGCTTTCATGCTTTATATATGCATCTTGTTTTCTATAGTCAGGGTTTGCTGAGTTTTTCAACATTTTTTTCTAATTGTGTGGTGAAGTGTGGTGAAATTTATCCAACTATTTAATTATCAGTTTACTGGCAATCCTTCTATCATTTGTTTTTATCTTGATGTTTATAGTTATTTCCTCATGTCTGTTGGGTAATAATCTTCAAGCCTTAATAGGATTAAATGGGTATTTGAAAATTCGAAATATTACATTTCAAAACTATGTTTTGCAGGAAATCCAGCTTTTGTAGTTACACTACAAAGCTTCTGTTTTGAACTGCAGGGGATAATCAATCATGTAAATTCAGAGTCACAAGGTGCAGAACCTTGCTCAAATGCAGGATTAATTCATTACAGAAGTTCCAAAAGATGATGAATTGAGAAGATTAATTTTCAAACTACTTCTTCTTATATCTCATTTGCAACATTTGGTACTTAAATTAAGGTTAGTTTAGATTTTGATTTCTGTTTTCTAGTAATTTTTTTTCAGACCCAGTAACATTAAACTTAGTAAGACCTTATGTACAGTGAATTTGGATCCTGTGTCCCAACTGAAAATAAACATTTCCTTAGCTACATCCATTTGCTCTCCCAGCATTTCTGGAAGAGTAATTTGTGGGGAATTTTTTTTAATATGCCAGTTTATTACATTCCCAATGACATGTTCTTGGTTACATTTCTGTTTACCATCCTAACTCCAGAATATGGTATCTTCATGAGAAAAAAAAATCCAGAGCCTGCTTGGGGTATAAAACTAGCAATGCAAACACTTCTTATTTAGAGCTTCCTTGCGCCTGGTTTGGATACGTGTGACTGCAAGACTTTAGCAAAATCAAAAGAACACCACTGAAGAATGCTCCAAAACCACAGAATAAGAGTCAGAAAAAAGGGAGTGCTATACCATAGACGTAAAAACAACTAAGAACAAAGACAAAAAGATATAAAATAAAAAACTACTTACATGTAAAAAAACTTATCAACTCAAAATAAAAATTTTGATGAAAACAAAATGAATAACACATTCAATACTCGAAAATAACTAAAATAACTCATGTCATAAAAAAACTACTCTGAACGCATTCTCACTAGTATTAACATACTAATCCCAGGAGCCAACCACTGATGACATACACTAAAGATTCAATCTTAGAGATGAAGCCCTGTAATAGCATAACTTACTAACAGAGCACCAGAAATATAGGCTATGTTATAGTGAATCTACATCAGAACTTATGAACCAATTGGTTCAGAGTAGTTTTTTTGCTAGAAATGGGATTTTTGCTTGAGTCTATGTTATCTAAAGGGGCCATGTGATAGTTATGACTGAAATGCTTGCTTAATTGTTCTAATTATTACTTAACTGGTTTGCTAGGATGCTTTTAAATAGGTTGATTTTAGCATTTGCCAGCAGGATCTGAAAAAGGCACACGCTGACAGTGCATATCCTGTTTTTTTGTTATTAACGTTCTTAGTTGTTTTTACGTCTATTGTGTAGCACTCCCTTTTTTTCTGACTGCAAAACTTGGATTGCTTCTAAAATCATCTGGACCTACAAAGCTGATATAAGTATATTTTTAGTTTCAGTGATATTTTACACTTCTGTGCTGCATTTTTTTGGTTGGTTGAATTTATCATTGTTTTTCAGCCTGCACTTGTTAAAGAAACTCCATCTGTTTGTTACTTTACTGCTCTAGGTTGTTTTAACAATATTCTGATATTTCCTAACCTCCTCCCATACTGCGTGCTCTGAGTGAGTCTGACAAAATATTTGTAAATTTTGCAAAGCTTTTGCATATTGCAAATATTTCTCAGTGTTAGTGAACTTATTTCCAAGGATTCCTGATACTGCAGGAATTCTTACTTCTGTTGTAAGGCATTTGTTACTGCACTTGAGCTCAAAGCGAGTGTGTTTTACATTGGGAGGGTTGTTTTGCACTGTGGTGACAGCAGAGTGCTAAATTCAACCCATCCAAGGTGTGAACTGCTGGTATATTGCTTATTATGTTTTTATCTGATTGGTCTGAGGGTTTAACCTTATAAAAGTCTTTCTTCCTGCTCATGTAAAAGACTTGCAAATGCAGCTCCCCTAGTGTTTGCATATAAAAAAGCCTCTCCAGTTGAAATGTCCCTATTGGAAATGCTTTCCATAGAATCACATTGTTCTCAGCTGCTCAAAGAGCTGCCAGTTTGTGCAGAGGGTGGTACCACTGCAGGTTGTCTAATAGTATACTACTAAACACTTTAACTTTGACCTTTAAGTGACTTCCCTTACTCCTTACCATCTAGACAGTGTGTTTCCTTGCTTTACAGAGTATAGGTTAGCTTCAGAACTGCTAAATCGTCACTGTTTGGTATCACTGTGCTCTTAGCCAAGCCATCTTACATTAAGAGGGCCTCCTTGCACCTTTGTGGCAAGTGTGCAGCTCAGGACCCATCTTTGTTTGGGATTGCTGGAGAAAGGCTCAGTTTGGCGCCTTCCCATTTGTAGCTGTGTTAAAACTGTATGTGGATAAAAATATTTGATTTGCTAGAAAAATATTAATTGTGAAGAACATATTTATTAAAATCTGATATACATGTGAACATCATTGTAAATAGTTATGTTCCTTTGTTAGTTATAAATTGTTTAACTTTTGTATTGAATATACTTGAACATCTTCTGTATTTTGTTCTTTTATTGAAAATTCAATAAAGCTGTTTTCAAAAAAAAAAAACTGTTTAAATTTGCCTGTATACAAGCCTCACATTTACACGGGTTTGCACTCAGTTTACTGGAGCTTCTCAATGTTTGGCATCTTTAGCCAGAGGTCTGGAGTGCAGCTGCACTAAAATCTAAGGCATCAACTGAAAATATCTGAAAAATAAGTATACTTTAAGCCAGCACTGCACTTAACTGTATTTAATTGAATTATTGCTTAATTTTTGCTGTTTCTGACTGCTTTTTATTCTGCACTTTGAAATTGTGTTTTACTGCCTTATATAGCATAGGCTAGATGCAGACCTACTGAATCTAGACTGCTTGCTATCACTATACTCTTAAACTACCCATCTTACATTAACAGGGCCTCCCTCCACCCTTGTGGCAGAAGTGTTTAGCTCAGGACCCTCAGGACCCATCTGAGTTAGGGATTGCTGGAGAAAGGCTCAGTTTGGGGCTTTCCCATTAGTAGTTGTGTTAAAACTGTTTAAATTCACCTGTACACAAGCCACTCATTTGTGCGGGTTTGCTCTCAGTTTACTGGAGCTGCTCAACATTTGGCAATTTTAGCCAGAGGTTTGGAGTACATCTGCACTGAAATCCAAGGCACCCACTGAAAAAAAATGAAAAATAAGTATATTTAATCCAGCACTGCACTTTACTAAGTGTATTTAGTTGAATTATTGCTTCATTTTTGCTGTTTATGATGAAGTCCAGCTAGCCCACTTCCTTCCCAAATACCACATTCAGAAAAATCCTACCACAATGGATGGGCAGTTTCCCATAATTTCTCCTGCCAGCTTGACTGATATGGGCATCTTGAGGCAATGTAGCAATTGCTTCATATTTACTGACAACCATTTACTCCTAAAGCAAACTAACACCCTAAGTGAGAGATGCAAATGCACTGTGGAACTGGAGACAATTGTCACACATAAAAACAAACTAGATATCAAACAAGTTGTCAACACACATGCTTCACCTCTCACGCAAACGTCACTTCTCACACAAAATAAGGTCATGACACATAAATCCACATATGCAGAGGCACTCACTAAAAGCCTACCAAAAGAAGAGAGACCTCCCAAATGCACACCACCCACACTCACCACTAAGCAAAAAGAAACTGCTACAAATATCAATACACACACCCGTGTCTCAACAAATAAGCCGCTAAGGCAAAAAACATCAAATGTCTTGGTCATAGGCAAATCCATAATGAGACACACAGATGTCTCTCTCACCAGACTGGACAAGGATAAGGTCATGGTCAGCTGCCTATCAGGTGCCAGCAGGATCCAACAAATCATGCATGCACTCAAGTCACTGAATAAGTACATTTATGACTCTGTCATAGTCCATTTTGGAGTATATGACTTCAGATGCACCTCTCTGGACTATATGAAGAGAGACATGATGGAACTTTCTGATTATGTGTCTGAGACAGGTATGACCCTAGCCCTAAGCAGAATCCTAGCCTCCCCCAGGATGATGCCACAATATAAACAAAAAATGATTGACTTCAGCAATTAGCTCAGCTTCTGGTGCCAGTGCAGAGAGATCCAGTATCTGTCAGCCTGGGAGAATATGGTAGAAAGACCTCTCTGCTTTGCTAGAGATGGTCTGCAGCTGTCCCCCTAAGGCTTTCAGATACTGGCAAAGACCCTTGCCTCCCCCATAGAGTCTTTTTTAGGCAATGCCAAAACACAAATTTTCTAATGTAACAATATCTAATCAAGACCAACTCAGGGTCATGCTGCTTAATGCTAGGTGTTTAAACATGAAATTGCACTCCCTGGAACCACTCCTCACCTTGGAGGATGCTGATGTCTGTGCAGTTACCATGATGTGGTTTAAGGCAGCTGACATTATTTCAGTTGTGCAAGGTTACAATTTCATTTCACACATTCAGTCTTCAAAATGAGCAAGAAGGAACCAAAGGTGGAGGTGTATCAATCTTCATTAAAACCAAATCCACTTCAAGACTGATGAAACAGCATGACTCTCTCAAACTACTCCATGTCCAATTAGCTAGTGGGAAAGTGCCATATTCCACCTTGCTAGCTATAGATCCCCACCGTGAAACAGGATGAGCACATTGCCTACCTTAATTTATTGGAATCCTTCGCCATACAACTCAACACCTTAGTTGTGGGAATATTTCAACTATGCTTCCATAGACTGGGGACTTAACAGGAGCAAAAACATGCTCGCCTAGGGATTCCTGGACTTTGTTAACACAAATGCTGTGGAGCAGATAGTCTGCATCCCCACTAAGGTATCTAATATTCTGGACATAGTACTCACCAACATGGGGGGGCACTGTACTTCCCCATGCATGATACCCTCCCTTGTTAGTTCAGACCACAAGTCAGTCTTATTTGAAGCAACTACTGGATCTGACACCCTCATGGGAACAAAAATTATAAAAAAACTTCACCAAAACTAACTACAGCTTACTAAGCAATGGTATAAAAAGCTTCATACCACCCATAATCACAGACATCAATGATCACTATGCAGAATGTATGCAAATGTCCTCTACTAACATTTAAGTGATTGCATAAAATCGGGTGTACCTGACTGGATCAAAAACAGGTCTTCCCATAAAAAGTAGCCACTGTGATGGACTTCAAGTATAAACAGATAGTATAACAAGAGGAAGAAACTGTTGTCCAAAAGCAAGAGGGATATCACTCTGCAGAGGAAGAGTTCCCTCCTAAGCCTAAACAAGAAAATCAGAAATCTTGTAAAGTCTTCTAAAGGAAGTTACAAAACTAAAATCACATCTTTAGTCAAGGATAAACATAAGGCATTCTTTAACTACATCCAAAGTCTAAGAGGGAATGCCCAGCTATGTGCCAAACTGGCTGCAGATGGGATCACTCATACTACACCAGAAGATATCACCTACCTGCTAGCTGACAGATTCAATGCAAACATCACCCCCCTATCCTCAACTACCATATTCTAAAGCACACATGACACCAGCCCTCTGCCTAGTATCAAGAGACAATAGGTCATCTCTGCACTCACCAATGCCAAAAACACAGTATCAGTGGGGCCAAATAATATCCCAGGTTCTTTACTAAACAATCTAAAACAAGACCTAATGGACCCACTTGATGTTGTCTTTAATCATAGCTTGAGAACTGGCTATGTTTCTGCAGAATAGAGAACAGCAACTGTAATCCCCATGCACAAAGGGGGGCCATCAACTGATCCTGGGAACTACAGACCAATAAGTCTAACCAGCCTGATCTACAAAGCCATGGAAAGAATTATCATGGACCTTATCAACAAGGACAAAGGCAACCTCCAAACACTGGACCCAACTCAGTTTAGCTTTGTTAAGAGTAGATCATGCTTATTAAACCTGGTAGACTTCTTTGAGAGTGTGAGCAAAGCCATGGATGATGATAAGACAGTGCACACAGCCTATCTCAACCTTGGCAAGTCTTTAGACACAATTTCCTTCTCTGGCATCATTCAGAAACTCTTGCAGATAGAGATTAACCTTTACATTACTAGATGGGTAGCCCACTGGCTCATTTACAGAACATACACTGTCAAAATTGGTGACTCCACCTCCAGCAGTAGACTTATCACCAGTGGTTTATGCTGGGCCCCTTACTGTTGGCACCTATTTCTCAGAAGTCCAGGCCGAAGTAGACAACTTTTGGCTCACCAAGATTGCTAATTGCAAACTGGGAGCAATCAATGAGTCCCCCAACGATGTCAACATATTACAAGAAGGGATAATGAAAACAAATGATTGGTGCCAAAGCCATGGTCTAAAATTGAATGCAAAAAATGCATTATTATTCCCTTTGGCAAAACAGAATTCCATACAAATTACAATATTGACAGCACCCCCTGAGCTCCAACCCACTGGTGCAAGACTTGGGAACACAGGTTGATAGCAATCTGAACTTTGACTACCAAGTTTCCACAGTGGTAAGGAAAGCCTTCTACATACTGCACCTCATAAACAAGGGGATATTATCCAGGTCAAGGGATGTTATAACTCCACTGTACTCGACCCTCATCAGACCTCTAATAGAGTATAATGCACCCTTTTGCATGTACCTCACCAGACACCTGCAGCAGCTGGAGGGAACTCAGATGTATCTCACTAAGAAAATACTGGGACTCCAAACCATGACATATCTGGACAACTGAAAGCCCTGTCACTTTACTCTGTATCTTATAGGTTGCTGAGAGGTAAATTGTGCCTGGCCTATAGGGCAATCTTCAACCCTGCCATAATGGAAATGCTGCACATCTGCAAGTCAAATGCCTCAAGAATCACTCACTCTAGGGATCTCAGCCTAGCCTGAGACATTAACAGATCACACTGGAGAGACAGATATGTCTACTAGAGATTGATGTTTCTCTAGAATAGACTCCCTATTCATGTAA
This sequence comes from Protopterus annectens, assembly GCF_019279795.1. Taxonomy (NCBI): domain Eukaryota; kingdom Metazoa; phylum Chordata; order Ceratodontiformes; family Protopteridae; genus Protopterus; species Protopterus annectens. The sequence goes on along the minus strand of NC_056725.1, from coordinate 1,493,813,211 downwards.
ATCAGAGCTCCTCACTGACCTTATTCAGACACACCTAGATAATTGGATGAGAGACTGCAAATTCGCCCCTGGGGTGGCACCCAAGTCCCTCATGGACAGAGTGCCAGTGTTGATCACAGACACACTCTGTTGATAAATTTATTCTGCAAACTACCCAAAAAAGAACAAATGGGGGTACTTAGGATTAATGTGGTTAGGCTTCTAAAGGCTCTAGTCTAGTAACCTCCTGTGACTCCATGAATCTAATGTTACAAACAAGTGTCAGAAGTGAGACATACTTTATAGATGTACATTGTAGTGATTGTTTTTTTCTTCCTTACAATGGATTTTTCTTACATTAATATGGGTGATATGAATGGGACATTGGAGATGAAGTTTTGCATCATCACCACAGTATGAAATTGCTGTATTCATCTGCTGTCATAGTCCTGTGATTACAGTTTTTCAGTTTTTACTATGATACTGTAGGCTTTGACTTAGTGACAGGTGGTCAGAATAATGCAAGAAGGAGACGAGGTCTTGATTCAGATTCTCCTATATGTCCTGATTACAGATGTTATGTGTAACTGCATGAAGCAGACAGCTGATGTTTTTCACATACACAAATGACTATACATTACGAATAGTGTATATATACAGCTACTTCTCTATCAGCCCCATAACATCATGACCACACCTATGAGCACCACCAGTGTACAGTGACAGCACTGCAGGCTAATGCAGGCCCTAATATGATAAGGACTCTAATGCCACCACAGCAATATACATCCTTAGCATATAAGCTCCATAGTGATGACCTGGTGGGCCTTTTCTGTCAATGAAGTAATAAAGTGAAAAAAAATATAACTAGAGCAGACAATATGGTGTAGACATTCCCTTTTCTTGCCATTGGGGTGCACCTAGAAAAACATTCCAATGGGAAACAGCAATGCTATCCATGGATGTCTGTGATCATTGAACTGTTCTTCCTGTTATAAAGGATAATCTGTGTTGCCCTGAAAATAAACCTCATCTCCAAAATTTGCACCTGGAATGTCATTTTTAGCTACTGCCCAGAGCTCATGACTATAGCTGAGAATGGAAATACCATATAATGAGTAAACCAAGAGCTTTCAGTGAAAACATGCCTTCTGTTTAACCACCAGAGGTAAGTTTCGAGTTTTCAAGACTGCAGCTTCAGCCACAGTACACTTGTCATTTTGGTCCCATTTTCTCATATTGAAAGGGGAACAAAAATAAAAAGCCCAGAGGGACTTAATTACTCTACCTTGGACAGTTGCCTACTCCCCTTACATGTAAACAAATCAAGGCTGCTCATTTCCAAAAAGTGCCGACTCTCAATAAAGTCACTTCACTCTTAAGAGTAAACCGTCATTGTTTTCCAGAAATAAATGTAATGGCAACAGAAGGACAACAGTATCTGCAATCAAGGGGTAACACAACCATAAATTCAGTATCAAAACGTTCATCCCCAAAATTAGTCTTCCAGTAAGACTATAGAGACCAACTACTCAGCACCTATTCAATTGCCATACCCACTGTTATATGAAATCCAAATACGCCATGCTATTTTTTTATTATTATTTATTTGAATTTGTTAATTGGGTAAATGAGCCAATCCCAGGGCTCTTTTCTTCCACAACCCGAGTAACAAACTTAAATGAAATTTAATAAATTGCAAAGGAGTGAGAAGAAAGGTGTACAAACTGAATGAACACGTAGTTAATACAAAAATACAATGCAATGACTATACATTAGAGGAACACATAGTTCAAACATTTCACTTTCATAAACACTGACATTGACAGTTATTTGAAAATTAGACTAATTATAAAACATAGAAATGAATAATCATAAGGGAAGCAGGAGTTTAAAAGTACATTTGATATACATAAACACTGACAGTTATATAGTGATTAGAGTTGTGATAAAACATGTAACTGAGTTATCAGAAAGGAAGTGGGAGTTTAAAAGTACATTGGTACAAGCAACCATCAGGATTTCTTTACCGTGACTTCCAGCTACAGGATGGCAGCTCCCTCATCAATGTAAAATGCGAATGCTGAATAGCTTTAGATGGGGCTGTCACTATCTCTATAATTGTCTGTGGCACATCAGAAGCAATACCAGAATCATAAGACTAACACTGATCTAGAGTTCTGGTCCCAGATCTCACACTGCATGTAGATGCATGTGAGTCCTGCTATGTCCAAGCAATTCAGAATGTCAACATGTAAAAGTCAAACAGGGGATAGACTTTATAAACAATGCAGCCTAAGTCAACATATCCTTCCCTGAACTCACAACAGCAAAGAGGAAATTAAATACATGAATAAAGCCATCATGGACCCCTCACAACCATCAGAAAAAAATTTAACTTTTTAAATTTCAGTACTGCAAGTGTAAGCTTTATAAGTATTTGTTTATGTATTTAGTGACGTTTGGTGACTGGGAAATTCCGACTGGGATAGGAATCCATTTTCATCTGAGGCCGAAGGAGAAATTCTCAAAACAAATACAGACATTTAATAAACTTACAAATGATTTTACAATTTATGTCCATTTATACAATTTGTAGACATTATACTATTTATATCATGTGAATGGATGACATTTTACAATAATTCATTAGAGGTTCAGTCAAAATTCTAGGTTAGAACTATACATAATTAGAAGAACAGACAAAAGCATGCAAAATATAATGTACAGTTCCAATCACCAAAAAGGTGCTCATACAGGGTAAACAAACCAGCAATCAGAGCCAATCCAAAAACAACAATAAATCCAATAAACGGATGCTGGAATGAAACAAAGCTCTATAGAATAAACCACATCCAAACTATAATGTAAAACAGGTTTATGCACAAACAGAGGTTAGCACTTTCAGCCAATAGGGCTTCTTCAGACCATAGACATTTTCAAACTACAAAAAGTTTAAATACCATCTTTGGCAGGAAAAAAACACATATCTCTCCATTCTTAAAGTGATAGACCTCCATTACATAGACATATAAGAACTATACTATACAATATACATATAAATGTGTAAAATATATACTGAACTGATTCATGTCATTCAATGTATATAGAAAACAGTATACAAATAATATGGGCATACATGCATGAAATGTATAAACATGTACACTGCATCTATGACATATCACATTCAAACATTAAAAATATGCATAAAATATACTTAAAAACCTAGTACACTCCTAATTAATCTTGAGCCTTCTCGACTTCAAAAAAAGTTTAATAGACACTTTGTCATTTAGGCCAGGATATTGATCCGACCTAAATCTCACAATCCATTTGACTTCCTGACCTTCAGTACAAGTCCTAATATCCCCACCCCTATAACTGGGGTGTATCTTCTCCATGACCCTAAATCTAAAGGCATGGGTGACATCAGTATCTAATATATGTCTCGACAGGGCATTAATAGTTGACTTAATCCTAATTCGATAAAGGTGCTCACGAATTCTATCTCTCAGCTTCTGATTAGTCTTGCCCACCTAGAACATCTGACAAATCTCGCAGGAGGCAAGATAAACAACATTTTCAGACATACAATCGGCAGATACTCGAAACACATACTTAGATGAATCAGAAGGATGAATGAAAACATTGTCAGAGTCAATATACTCACAAAAATTACATCGTCCACAAGGAGAAGTCCCATGGACGTCAACCATCTCTGAACCAAACCTGTTGTTTGGGTAACATAGAATCCTCTTTAAGTTCAGCTTGTTCTTATATACAAATTGAGGGACATCACCTGCAACCTCCCTGACTTCGGGATCAACCATCAATACATCCCAATGAGCCCTGATGATATCTTTAATCTGTCCAATATCCTTGGTGTAAAAAATGGGTAGCCTAACTGACCCAGTTCCAGGTCTGTCACCACCCTCCAGACCTCCTATGGAGCTCAGACTAGACATACCTTCCTCATGGGAAGTATCCTGTCCAACATATGACTCTGAAAAATATGTGGCAGCTTCACCTAACCTTAAACTAGAGATCCCTGTCACACCCTTCTTAATGTCACCAGCCTCATATGCCTGGGCGGTAAATATTTCACAAAGTTCTCCCAACTCATGGGCAAAACTTACATTTGAGGGATTATATCTAGAAACCCTCATGGCTTGACCCCTGACCACATCATGGCAAACGTAGCCAGGGTGCATACTATGTCTATGCAGGAGAGCATTTTTATGCAAGATTTCCTGTACACACTTGTGTTCAACATCCCATTATCTAGTCTATCCACATAGACATCCAAAAAGGGAATCTTAATGTCTGAAAAGTCATAGCTGAACTTCAAGTATTCACTAACATTATTAACTTCTTCTACAAAGGCAACCAACTCATCTGAGGTACCAGTCCAGATAAAAAAAACAGGTCATCCACAGAACACCTGTAAAAAAACACTGATGACACATAACCCAATGTCTTAAACAAGAATTCTCTCTCCCAAGCTGCCATTAAGATATTGGTGTAGCTATTGGCACACAAAGTGCCCATAGATACTCCATCTCATTGTAAATAACACTGTGTACAAAAACAAAACACATTATTCTACAGTTCTACCTCTAAGATGGTCATAACAAGATCAATCACTGGCCCAGCAAGTGATGAACAATCCCTCAAATAGCCATACACCCTTTCCACTCCCTCCCTATTGGGAATGACAGTGAAGAGTGATTGAACATCCATGGTCACTAGTAGAAACTTCAAGTCACTAGGAACCTGTTTCAAAAACATATACAAATCAAGCAAAAAATGCTTGGTATCCTTCAAAATGTACACATTAGCATCCACTATGGGTCTAAGGGATTTCTCAATATAGATAGAGAAGGGCTCTGTAGACCATCCCCTACCCGAGACAGTTGGTCTCAACGGTGGTCTCTCCCTGTTCTTATGTAATTTGGGGAGATCCTGAATCACGGGTATGAGAGGGTCATCAACTGTCAAATACTCAAAACGTTTCTCAGTTATAATCTGACTCTTCACCAGATCTTCTAACATACAATGAATCCTGTTGACATGTTCAAATACAGTGCCACTGTCAATAGGACAGTAAAACTTCTCATCACTCAACGTTGATATCTTGGATTAATTGTAGAGTATCATATCCATGACTACAACACAACCACCTTTATCAGCGGGCCTTATGGCAATGTTAGAATTATTACGCAGTCGTGTCAGAGCACTTCTCTGTGCATATGTAAGATTACTTCTCCTCATGTTCTGTGCACCACCCACAGACCTCCTCTTATAGAGGTCATTCTCGACCAGTTTACTAAACGCTGCCAGTAAAAGATGCATCACTGGTACATATTGCACAACCACAGCCCTGCTAGCATTCAAAGATACCATTAATCACAACAGGAATAATGGTAAGCTTTCTTCAGCCCTCTTCCTAGACCTATCAAAGGCCAGGACATAGCACAACCACCGCCCTGCTAGCATTCATAGATACCATTAACCACAACAGGAATAATGGTAAGCTTTCTTCAGCCCTCTTCCTAGACCTATCAAAGGCCAGGACATAGCACAACCACCGCCCTGCTAGCATTCATAGATACCATTAATCACAACAGGAATAATGGTAAGCTTTCTTCAGCCCTCTTCCTAGACCTATCAAAGGCATTTGATATGGTTAACCATGAAAACCTAATCTCCCATCTTGTAAACCTAGGATTAGATAACTTATCAGTCTCCTGGTTTAAAAACTACCTCTACAATAGACAACAGGCAGTACTATGGAATAATAACTTGTCTCCACTCCTACCTGTAACACTCGGAGTACCTCAGGGATCTATACTAGGCCCCTTGCTATTCTCAGTTTTTACAAATAATCTTCACTCAGTCGCAAAAGGTTCAAGGTTCTCCCTGTGCCTCCACTGAAAATGGACATGCAGATGATTCAACTATAATATGTAATGCCCCCACTTTACAAGACCTCCATAAAAAGACACAGGATAACTTTCACTCAGTGGAAACATGGCTCACTGATACTGGCCTGATACTCAATCCCAAAAAAAACAAGCTACTATTATTTCATCCCTCAACCACTACTGCCCCCACCTGCACCTTTACTATCCACTCTAATAACAGTACCCCCATATCACCTGAAACCCAAACAAAACTACTAGATATTACTATTGACAACAAGTTCAAATTTGATGCACACATCAATCTGGCCATAAAAATACTAACAAAAAGCTAGGTAGCCTTCACAAACATAAAGCATTCCTGACCCATAATGCTAGAACTACTATAGCACGCACACACCTTCTCAATACGCTACTGTACGCCTCACCCATCCTGATTAACTTATCCAAAACAGAAATCAACAAAATGACAACCTGCTACAATCAGATAGCCAAATTTGCTGACAACAGCTCCTACATAACACATCACTGCCTAAACCTAAAGCAATTGGGCTGGATGGAACTACCTAACTTACTTATTTATAATCAGCTGGTTACTGCTCACAAGATACTCCATCAACAAAATATATCACCCTCACTAACTAACATTGTCCAACAATACTCCTGTCCTAGGCAACTCCACTCAACTGAGAAATTACTGTTAACTGTTACTAGATCCAACAACCATGCCGGAGATTCCCTTTACTCTTCTTATGTGGCCGAAATCTGGAACTCCCTGCCTACATCCTTATCCCTGATTATCTCACTACCTACATTTAAAAAAGCTATCTACAACTACCTCAGCAACAAATGGTTATGTCCCTGTTCAACTCCAGACTAATGCCTGATCCACTCCAGTACTATCGTAACCATTGTCCTAAACTAGAGTCCTATCTGTTACTTGCATATAAATGTACACCACATCAAAGGTTTGATAACATACACATAACAGTGTTTGTCTGAAAAACATAAAACTGTTTAATAACTATTGTTAAAAGTATCTGTCTGTAGACTATACCTATTAGTATCTGTTGCTTATACCTATAAGTGTCAATAACTAGATACCATTATGGATCTAGATGAGATATGTACCCAAGTGTGTCTTTATGTACTGTAAAAATTGTCTCTTTAGAGCTTTGCTTGGTGTCCTTATGTACTGTAAAAATTGTCTCTTTGGAGCTTTTCTCCCCGGGCCTCCACTGAAAATGGACATGTATCCAGCTGGACTATCCCAGTTAACAAATGTAAAATAAATAAAATAAATATTGACTTGGTTTCCTAAACTCCCTGGGACCAACGTTCTCTGGTCTCCCTTTAAACTTAATCTTCAGGGACAAATTCCTGATGAACAGATTAAAATCCACTATGGTCTCAGTGAAATCAATATAAGAAGTAGGAATGAAAGTGAGACCTTTAGACAAAACCCCAATTTCATCAGGAGTTAATATGTAGGATGAAATGTTACATATCAATTCTTCCCTGTTCTCTCCTACATTCTCTTGAGATTGTGGTTCAGGAGGGAATCGGCTAACTTCCGTTTCTGCCTGCCTCTGCGCATTGATCTTGTCCTCCCCTCCTTTTGTTCCAACCTGATATAGGAAAGGGTGGTAGGCAATAAAGCCATTCACAACCTCTTTATCACCCTCACGAGAATGGCCCGAGGCACAGTTGGTTTTCTTTCTTACAACATCATCAATATTTTGTATAACTGAAGATGTCATACAATGTGTAACTACATCTGAGCTGGACCCAGCTCGATTCTCATCAACAACGTCTTTCAACACAGCTGTAATAACTTTATCAGACCCTACAACATGATCACCAGCACTGGGTCCATTCTAAACAATGTTATTTTCATCATTACCAGAGGCTAGCTCATGAGCCCTAGCATTCATATTATCATGCACAGTATGGACAGTTTGCACAATAGAGTGATTCTCTCCATCCACAGACACTTGCCGAGTTATACCGGAAGTAGGCAGTTGTCCTGCTACATTATCAGCACTTCTACCAACAGTATTTAACCTAGGCCATGTGAAGACATGGCCATGTTGAAAATCATTAATATCTGTCTGCAGCTTGCGTCTCTTCTGCTCGAACAGTCGTCTCTCATAAAACGATACATTATCCAAGACTATTCATCGATTTGTCCACAAAACAAGCAGGAAAACACTCATATAAATGTTTCTGCTATCCCTTAATATCCACCCTCAAAATATCTTTCTCTGGTGTAAAATACTCATTTAATAGTGCCATATATCTCAGGCTTACCTCGATATTGAGCTGTTACCATTTATACAACAGCTCAGGGTATTGTGTCCTGGTCATAGGCATTTTGAGGACCCTAAGTCCTCTCGGTACAATCTTACGTTGAAGACAATCCTCATAGAGAAGATACACCCCAGTTATAGGGATGGAGATATTAGGACTTGTACTGAAGGTCAGGAAGTCAAATGGATTGTGAGATTTAGGTCGGATCAATATCCTGGCCTAAATGACAAAGTGTCTATTAAACCTTTTTTGAAGTCGAGAAGGCTCAAGATTAATTAGGAGTGTACTAGGTTTTAAGTATATTTTATGCATATTTTTAATGTTTGAATGTGATATGTCATAGATGCTGTGTACATGTTTATACACTTCATGCATGTATGCCCATATTATTTGTATACTGTTTTCTATATGCATTGAATTACATGAATCAGTTCAGTATATATTTTACACATTTATATGTATATTGTATAGTATAGTTCTTATATGTCTATGTAATGGAGGTCTATCACTTTAAGAATGGAGAGATATGTGCTTTTTCCCACCAAAGATGGTATTTAAACTTTTTGTATATTTTGAATGTCTGTGGTCTGAAGAAGCCCTATCGGGTGAAAGTGCTAACCTTTGTCTGTCAATAAACCCGTTTTACGTTATAGTTTGGATGTGGTTTATCCTATACAGCTTCGTTTCATTCCAGGATCTGTTTATTGAATTTATCGTTGATAATGTACAGTTGTTTTTGTTTTGTATTTAAGTTTAAAGAATAATGGAAAAGGTTTAATTGTGAGGCTGTAATACAGAGGGAGAGAGTATATTAACTAAGGATAATAATATATGGAAGGATTTTAGAAGGAAATGACCTATGGGTTAAGATGGTTAGCATGATAGATAATCTATAATGTATAAGAATATAGTATAGTAAGAGATTAATGGCCATTAAAGAATGATTTGCAATTAATGGACATGAAGCTTCTGTGAAAGCTATATGTGTATGTACTTCCCCTTTTTAACTGACTCGCTTGTGTTCATGGACATATGATGTCAAGTTTCAGAGGCTTGATTGTACAGTATTAATTACTCAGAAGTAGGTAAAACATTGGCCTAACTAAGGGGAGTAGAAGGGGGACAAGCTAATATGGGCATTGATGGGCATGTTTACCATGAATTGTTCTCTTTCTGTTCATTACACAATTCTTGAAAATGTCATGTACCCACAAATGAAACCTTATCTGAGTGTTAATCAACTCTGTGAACCATTCTAGTTTGGTTATAGGCCAAGACATAGCAGTAAGACTGCCCAGGTTATGATATGCTTGAGCTAAATATTATAGTCATTATTTGATCTTGGCTCTCTTAGATCTCTGTCCAGCATTTGACATGCTGGACCATGAGATCCTTTTGGAATACTTGAGCCATTACTGTTGGGTCTGATGGGATATCTGGCAATGGTTTGTCTTCAACCTTTTTGGTCATGATCAGACAGTAGTTTCTAGTGCTAACTCCACTTCTGTATTCCGATTGACATGTGGGGTGCACATGTTCTATCTTGGGTTTGCTTCTGTTCACGGTGTATATGATGCCCTTGGAGAGGTTATCCAAAGGAACGGTTTAAACTAAAATCGCTACTTTGATGGCATGCAGCTGTGTCATTCTTTCTTCAGGATTATACTTCTACTTTAAATTAAGTTGCATCAGATTTGGAATGCATCCACAGTTTAATGGTAGATAAACATTCGAAGCTCAATATCTCCAAGCTGGTTGCTTTGACCAGTTATGCCAGCATTCAAAATTCATTTGCTCTAGTTTTACCCTGTCATCATCTACATGGTAATAAACTGAAGTCCATTTCAATGGTATGGAACTTAGGGGTACATTTTCAAAATCAGCTCAGTCTTATGGACCAGGTATCTGCTGTTGTGGAATTCTCATGTTTTCATCATCAGCAGATCTTCCTTTGGTTGCAATATACTCTAGCTTCATCTAGACAAGACGACAGTAAGGCCCTTTACCAGGTTATGCTGGGCTCACAGCTTGAACATCTGTAACTGGTATAGAATATTACAGACCAGCTACTTTTTCTTTTTTTTTTTTTAAACAAATTTATTGTTTTAACATATAAGAGAAATATCATAACAATTTTATACAAATAATTAAAAATAGGTATTATTATAATATTCAACAAAACAACTAAAGTATTTACAAAGACATCCACTACAATCAGATCAATTAATTAAACTAAAATACTGTGCTATTGAAATTAGAATTTTTTTAACAAATTTTGTAAATTATCCCATACAATAAAATGTGTTTTTCTAGTTGTTCTCATTCTAATTGTGCTTATTTCCATATGACACATTATATTCATAACATTTTTAAATTCATTGAACGAAGGAGGTGTATCTGAAATCCAATTTCTAGTTATTATTTTCCTAGCCACTGCTAGGATAGACCATAACAAGGGAAGCTTAATCTTTTTAACACATTGAGGTACAGGTGTGTTGAATAATATAAGAGACTTAGAAATAATGAAATTATCTGTAAAAAGAGCCTGCAAAAATTCATTAATTGACTTCCAGTATTCTTTCAACTTCATACAGTCATAAAACATATGAGCCCAGTCAGCATTAATTTCTACATTACATCTCTTACATAGATTATCTTTATTATTAATTTTATTCATCATCAAAGGTGTATAAAAAGATCTATGCAAAAATTTCCATGTATAAAGTCTCCAGACAATGGAAGATGTAGTTCTATAAGCAGATTCCAATATATATTGTTTATCTTGTTGAGTTGGTGGGTCCCCATTAATAGAGGTGAAATAATTCCAGTATGAATCTACATTGTAAAAAGTTTCTTGTCTGATAATTTTATGTATATATGAAAGTTTACCTTTATCAGAAACTTTATGCTGTAAATTTATTATCAAGTAATCAATCAGTTTTGGAATAGATTCTTTAACTGTTATAGACATTAGATCTATTCTATCAATGAGATGTTGTCTAAAGATCTGAACCTCTAACCAGCAAGTTTCTCTTAGATCAAATTCTTGTTTTAAGAAATCTAGATTTTTAACTTTATTATCAGATATCAGCTGATACCAGTACTTTAGATTATTATCTATAGCTAAATGAGCTCCTTCAGAAGTAGATGACATAAGCATACCCTGAGTATAAATTATAGGGAATACAATAAAATTCCATTCCCTATACTTAGGGTGCATGAATATAAAGTTACGATAACTAATAATAATATTTAATGGGTAACAGACCATATGTTTAGGTGTAATAGGTGAAGTACAAAATTCCTTTAGCAACCACAACATGGAGTTATTTATAATCATATTTTTATGTGTTAAGGAGATTTTCATGAAGTGCATACTAATTAGCTCCCAATAATCTTTCCATTTTACATATGACCGATCTATTAATAAAGTAATAACTTTTATAATAGAAGAGATAATATATAAATTAAAGTCTGGAAAAGAAATACCCCTTGAGACCAGCTATTAGTATGTTTCTTTAATGCAATCCTAGGTCTATTAGGTGCCCATAAGAAATTTAACATTAGTGTATTCAGTTTTTGATAGTTATTTTGTAGGTGCAAGTATTATTGTTTGTATTAAGAATAAAATCTTGGGGAATATTATCATTTTAATAATTGTAAGTCTCTCCTCCATAGTAAAAACATATTATTCCAGGTATTAAAAAGATTTTGTATATTAAGAAAACAGGTATTATAGTTATTATATATAATAGATTTAATATCTTTAGATAGTATTATACCTAAATAAGTTATCTGACCTGAGTTGGGTACATATTTAGTAAAATCACTAATGAGAGTATTTTTTCGTGTATATATAGGTAGTATTTTAGTTTTTTCTTCATTGAATATTAAACCAGAAATACTTTTAAAATTCATCATTTTATCAAATAAAGACTGCATAGAAGAATTAGATCCTGCTGATGTAATTAGAACATCATCTGCATAAAGTTGAATTTTTGATGTTGTATTTTCTTCTATTTCAAAACCCTCTATGTCAGTACTGTTTCTAATCAAATTAGCCCAAGGCTCCATTACTAAAGTGAATAATAGTGGAGAAAGTGGACATCCTTGCTTTGTACCTTTAAGAATGGGTATTTTTGTGAAACATATGTTCCTACCTTAATATAAGCCAGCGTTCCTTTGTATAAATGCTCAATTAAATTTACAAATGCATCAGAGAAATTTGTGCATTTCAGTAAGGTAAACAGATAGTCCCAACTTACTGAATCAAATGCTGAACCTATATCAAGACTAATAAGTGTTAAATCTTTCTTTTTCCTATTTGCAAAATCAATTAATGTTAAAGTTCTTCTTATATTATCAAAAGTATTTCTATTTACAATGAAGCCCGTCTGATCTATGTCTATAATGCCCGGGATAATTGTCTTCAATCTATCAGCAAAAATACTCATAAACATTTTATAATCAACATTAAGTAATGAGATGGGTCGATATGAAGAACATCTAGTTGGATCTTTATTAGGTTTTAAAATTGGTGAAATAAATGTATATTGCCAAGATGGGGGGGGGTTATTAACTCAGTTTGGGCCAGAATAAAAACCTTATGTATTAATGAATATGTAGTTTTAGAAAGGATTTTATATATCTCTGGTATAATACCATCATTACCCGGTGCTTTGTTTGATTTAAGCTTATTTATTTGTGTAATAACTTCTGTATATGAAATACTCTTGTCCAATAGTTTAATCTGTTGTTTATTAAGCTTTTTATTCATGTTTGTGGTTATAAACTCCTTTATTTTATCTTTAGGTTCCATGTTAATGTTGTTATGGTTAATCTTGTGAAAGTGATTTCTAAATTCATCCAGTATTTCTGGTATACTAGAAACATTCTTCTTTTCCTTAGAGAAAAGATTTCTTTGATATGGTTTTGTTTATTCAATCTTTTGTTTTATTTTTAAGTCTATGTAAGTATTTGGGGCTTATTGAATAAGACAAAACTTGTATTTCTCTAAAGTTATTTTAACTTTATGAGTCAAAATTTCTTTGTATTTCTCATTTAGTTTGTTTATTTCTTCAATAACTTTCTTGTCCATAATATTTTCTTTATTATTATGTTTATAAGAGTCTAGTTTACTTTGAATATCTAACAATTCCTTATCCCAAGATTTCCTTTTGTTATTATACCATCTGATACTTTGTCCATATAGATATGATTTTAAGGCATCCCAAACATAGACAATGGAGACTTCAGGAGTATTATTTATGTCTAGAAAATGTTGTACTTCTGAAAGTATATATTCTTTATAGTCTTTTAGCTGAGTTAAGTATGCTGGTATCCTTTTGATCTGAACATTATGAGTATTTTTATCATGAATTCAAAAACAATTGAGTTATGATCAGATATAGGACATGAAATGATTTTGGAATTAATTAAATCTGTTACCATCTGGTTAGAAATAAAGACCCTATCTATTTTTGAATAAGTTTTGTAACTGTTAGAAAAAAGGTGTATGGTAATGATTTTGACTCTATCTGATTATTAATATCATTCAAATGATAAGAATTAGCAAAATCATTTAAATGTTTTGCATTAGATGTAATTCTTCTTTTCTTTATAGTGGTAGTATCACTTTCATGTAGTATACAATTAAAATCACCAGCTAAAATAATATCCCCTACAGAGAATGATATGATCTTATCAATATGATGTTTCACTGTATTAATACCAATTCCAGGTATCCAATATACATTAATTAAAGTGTAAGTCTTCCCATTAATTTGTATTGTAACCATACAAAACATTCCTTTGTCATCCTGATAAGACTTAATGGTTTTAGGAATGGGCATACTTTTATTCCATAAAATAGCCACTCCTCTTTTTTTCTGAGTGTGCTCTGAACTAACCAATACTGTATACTTATTAGTGGCTAGTTTATCAATATCTTTTTTCAAGAGATGGGTTTCTTGCAGGAAGACTAGATTGGCCTTGTGTAGATTAATGTATCTTATTAGGCTTGCCCTTTTACACGGATTATTCAATCCATTAATGTTTAAAGAAATTCCTTTTAAAGATGTCATTTGGCATTTTAAAACTCAAGAAGCTTATGATCGAAATAACAAATAACAAGATAAATAATGTTACATCTCCTCTTTAGGTGTACCTTTAAATATAGCTGTATTTATTAAATCTCTTATGGGATTTTGTATAGGATTCAATTTTGTTTGTAGTGACAATGAGTGTACAAAATATATTGTGGATGTCAAAACTATATACATATAACAATGAACAAGTGAAAATAATGTAAGGATTAAACCTTGCATCCCGCCTGGAGTTGAAAACTCCAACTTAGAGCAGTATTTACTACTCAAGTTAACCCCCTACCCTAAGCAGCAGTACCTCAGCTACCATCTTATCAATTTAATACTAGTTATATTTAACTGAGGTTAACAGTTTTCAATTCAATTATATATCAAGACAAAACTACACATTTGGTAAAACAGCATCATATAAACTAAAATAATTTTTTTTTTTTTTTTTAAAACTGCTCATACTATTATATAGATCTATGTAATATATAACACTTGTATTCTAATAGCATTCAAATAATCTTAATGTTAGAAATCAAGAGGAGAGAAAATTATGTTCTAACATTCATTTAAATCAAAAACTTTGGCTAATATGATTCAGACATTACATGCATTAAGATGCATCTATTTTCTGTCATGTGAATTCTATCAACAGCTTCCAAAAAAATCTTGAATTGTTTGTATATGAGCATTTACTTAAACTCATTATTGTCAATAGAGTAAAATATTGTATTCATAAAAATTATTATAAATCATATTGCATAGTTATGCAGATTCTCAGAAACACCTGCGTTATTACCTATAAAAAAAAAAAAAAAAAAAAAAGCCATCACACACATAAACACAGACACACACACATACATACACACACACACACACACACACACACACACACACACACACACATACATATACACATACACATATATACATAGATACACACACACACACACACACACACACACACACACACACACACACACACACACACACACACACACACATATATATATATCTGATCTCACTGAGTAAAGCACTATCCTACTTGCTGTCCCTAGAATAAATCTGTCTGCTTTATACAAAATAATGCACAGCAAACACATATTAGTAACCAGATTTTACAATCATGCTAACCTACTGTTTTAAAATATATCACATGACATTTCTTCCAGAATAGAGTTATAAGATTATTTATGCTTGCCAATCAGATGAATTAAATGAGTTATAGTAAAGTATATGTTTGGGACACAAGTTTTTAACACAGATTATTATGCTACTGTTAAGTAGATTTTCAAAAACATTTAAATAAATGTTTCATTTTCTATGCCTTCTAAAATAAGATATTTACTTGCTACAAGAAACTACATCATTTAAACTCATTATAACTGACATATTTTATGAACAGAGTATTTTTCCTGAATCTGTGGTGTGTCAGTGTGATAACCTTGTCAATGTTTATACTAACTGCTTTCAGTTTCTCTGTGAGAATTCTGTGATTTGAAGATTCTGAGGTAACTCAAGGACATTGTGCATAAGACAGCCCACATCCCAGATTGTCTCTCTTAACATTTTGGCGGGAAACTTATTAAAAACTAGTGACAAACATTCATTTAGCAGTGTAAATGCATCTAAACATGACAGAACCTCCACAATGTATTCCACAGATCATCACAGCCTCTATGCAAGTGAAATTAAACTCAAAATTACCAACAAGCAATAAAACTCAGCATTCTTCTCCCAACTCAATTTTCATACAAATCCTATTATTCACTGTGCCCACACAGTCTAAAGCATTTCTATATATTAATAAAGAAAAGAAAAAGAGAGTAGAAAATAAAAGGGAGTGAGGCAGAAATAAAAAAAAATGTAAGAGAAAGCTGTAAGAAGTATATACAATGGAATGTTACTTACTGTTTATATTAATAGAGTTAAAATAAAACATATTATTTACTCTTATTTAGTTCTGATTATTATTAGTTAAAGCATGACAGATTATTTACAAACAAGCATAAGCAGTATAATCAAGAAAGTATAATTAGAAATAGCATTTGAAGAACTTATAAACTTTTACAAGAAATAAATATGTTATTATTCTATTAATGATATTTTCATTACTGTTCTCTCCCTGCCCTCCCCCACCCTTTACCCACTACATAATCTAAATAGAATGTCATTGTTTAAACAAATAAAATAATAAAAGAAGAAGGAAAAAAAAGGTAAAGATAAAAAATGTATCAAATTACTAACCTTACTTTTTCAGAAAGAAAACAAATCGAGTCACAGCCTGCCATTAAATCCTCAGGCATTTTGACTGGTTATGAAACAAAACATTTCTTTGCACATAGAGAATAACTTTGATTAAATCTTTTCCAAAATATTTGTGGCTTTCTGGAAATGCAGGAACTATATTCAAAAAGATTAATAATGAACTAAAATGATGAGAGAGAAAAAACATATAACAAATCATTTGTTTTTAGTCTCTTCTTCTTCTCTGAAGTCTTCCAGGAAGCTTCAGTTGCCAATCTCTTTAATGAAGAACTAGCCCATTCCATTTCTTCTATTTTATCCAAAATCCTTTTTCTTTGACAAACAGTAAAGCAGAGTCTAAATCATCAAGACCTTAGGACCATCAGGAAGGAAGATTTTAAGCTTGGCAGGAAACAGAAGGTATGTTTTAAACTGTGCTTTTTTAAGCTCCCTTATTAGTGGCAGAAAAACTTTTCTTTTAGCAATTACCATGGAAGAATAGTCATTGTCAAAACGCACAGTTGTCTCATTAAACTTAACAGGAGCTTTAGCCCAAGCAGATTTAAGAACCATCTCTTTATCAAAAGATGATAGAAATCTAACTATAACTAATCTAGGATAGTTTTTGTTAGAGTTAGTATTAGCTATAGATCTATGTGCTCTTTCAATACCAAAAGAGAATGCTTCTGGTAAATCTAAAGTTTTAGGGAGCCATGTTGTTAAAAAGAAGTAATATTGTTACCTTCAATATTTTCTGGCAGTCCAAAAATCCTAATGTTATTGCGCCTAGATCTATTTTCCAGGTCATCCAGCTTTGTTTGTAAATGTGTATTTTGTTTCAGCAGAAACTCAATGTTGATTTCCTGTTCTTGTATTTTATTTTCCATGTCATTCACAGCTTCTTCTATGCCTGTCATCTGGATCTTCTGTTGTTGCAGGTCCATATGTAACAAGTCTATTTGTTTTGTAGTTTTTCTATGAAAGTGTCTATTTTAGTATCCATTTTATCCATCTTAGCAGTAAGTTGCTGGACTATAATTATCAGAGACTGAAGTTCTTTCTTGATGCTGGAGTCTTGAGAATTTGTCTTACTGGAACTCATTTCAGACTGATAAACTGACAGGAAAATTTCCAAAGTAATTTCTGACAGGAATATTATTAAGATTTCCTTTCTTTTTTAGATATAGTTCAAGAACTATATAAAACAAACATATTTAGAAAGAAAATTACTTCAAGAATTAATTTTTTAAGTAATTAATTCCTGTCAATGTAATGAAATTGGTGGAGCTGAAGAAATCTGCTGCTATCCTGTGTTCATCCTTGGCCACACCCCCTATATATATATATATATATATATATATGATCTCACTGAGTTGTGTGTTAGTAGAGCACTATCCTACTTGCTGTCCCTAGAATAAATCTGTCTGCTTTATACAAAATAATGCACAGCAAACACATATTGGTAACCAGATTTTACAATCATGCTAATCTACTGCTTTAAAATATATCACATGACATTTCTTCCAGAATAGAGTTATAAGATTATTTATGTTTGTCAATCAGATGAATTAAATGAGTTATAGTAAAGTATATGTTTGGAACACAAATTTTTAACACAGATTATTATGCTGCTGTTAAGTAGATTTTCAAAAACATTTAAATAAATGTTTCATTTTTTATGCCTTCTAAAATAAGACATTTACTTACTACAAGAAACTACATCATTTAAACTCATTATAACTGACATATTTTATGAACAGAGTATTTTTCCTGAATCTGTGGTGTGTCAGTGTGATAAACTTGTCAATGTTTATACTAACTGCTTTCAGTTTCTCTGTGAGAATTCTGTGATTTGAAGATTCTGAGGTAACTCAAGGACATTGTGCATAAGACAGCCCACATCCCAGATTGTCTCTCTTAACATTTTGGCGGGAAACTTATTAAAAACTAGTGACAAACATTCATTTAGCAGTGTAAATGCATCTAAACATGACAGAACCTCCACAATGTATTCCACAGATCATCACAGCCTCTATGCAAGTGAAATTAAACCCAAAATTACCAACAAGCAATAAAACTCAGCATTCTTCTCCCAACTCAATTTTCATACAAATCCTATTATTCACTGTGCCCACACAGTCTAAAGCATTTCTATATATTAATAAAGAAAAGAAAAGAGAGTAGAAAATAAAAGGGAGTGAGGCAGAAATAAAAATGTAAGAGAAAGCTGTAAGAAGTATATACAATGGAATGTTACTTACTGTTTATATTAATAGAGTTAAAAATAAAACATATTATTTACTCTTATTTAGTTCTGATTATTATTAGTTAAAGCATGACAGATTATTTACAAACAAGCATAAGCAGTGTAATCAAGAAAGTATAATTAGAAATAGCATTTGAAGAACTTATAAACTTTTACAAGAAATAAATATGTTATTATTCTATTAATGATATTTTCATTACTGTTCTCTCACTGCCCTCCCCCACCCTTTACCCACTACATAATCTAAATAGAATGTCATTGTTTAAACAAAGAAAATAATAAAAGAGGAAGGAAAAAAGGTAAAGATAAAAATGTATCAAATTACTAACCTTACTTTTTCAGAAAGAAAACAAATCGAGTCACAGCCTGCCATTAAATCCTCAGGCATTTTGACTGGTTATGAAACAAAACATTTCTTTGCACATAGAGAATAACTTTGATTAAATCTTTTCCAAAATATTTGTGGCTTTCTGGAAATGCAGGAACTATATTCAAAAAGATTAATAATGAACTAAAATGATGAGAGAGAAAAAAAAACATATAACAAATCATTTGTTTTTTAGTCTCTTCTTCTTCTCTGAAGTCTTCCAGGAAGCTTCAGTTGCCAATCTCTTTAATGAAGAACTAGCCCATTCCATTTCTTCTATTTTATCCAAAATCCTTTTTTCTTTGACAAACAGTAAAGCAGAGTCTAAATCATCGAGACCTTAGGACCATCAGGAAGGAAGATTTTAAGCTTGGCAGGAAACAGAAGGTAAGTATTAAACTGTGCTTTTTAAGCTCCCTTATTAGTGGCAGAAAAACTTTTCTTTTAGCAATTACCATGGAAGAATAGTCATTGTCAAAACGCACAGTTGTCTCATTAAACTTAACAGGAGCTTTAGCCCAAGCAGATTTAAGAACCATCTCTTTATCAAAAGATGATAGAAATCTAACTATAACTGATCTAGGATAGTTTTGTTAGAGTTAGTATTAGCTATAGATCTATGTGCTCTTTCGATACCAAAAGAGAATGCTTCTGGTAAATCTAAAGTTTTAGGGAGCCATGTTGTTAAAAAGAAGTAATATTGTTACCTTCAATATTTTCTTGCAGTCCAAAAATCCTAATGTTATTGCCTAGATCTATTTCCCAGGTCATCCAGCTTTGTTTGTAAATGTGTATTTTGTTTCAGCAGAAACTCAATGTTGATTTCCTGTTCTTGTATTTTATTTTCCATGTCATTCACAGCTTCTTCTATGCCTGTCATCTGGATCTTCTGTTGTTGCAGGTCCATATGTAACAAGTCTATTTGTTTTGTAGTTTTTTCTATGAAAGTGTCTATTTTAGTATCCATTTTATCCATCTAAGCAGTAAGTTGCTGGACTATAATTATCAGAGACTGAAGTTCTTTCTCGATGCTGGAGTCTTGAGAATTTGTCTTACTGGAACTCATTTCAGACTGATAAACTGACAGGAAAATTTCCAAAGTAATTTCTGACAGGAATATTATTAAGATTTCCTTTCTTTTTTAGATATAGTTCAAGAACTATATAAAACAAACATATTTAGAAAGAAAATTACTTCAAGAATTAATTTTTTAAGTAATTAATTCCTGTCAATGTAATGAAATTGGTGGAGCTGAAGAAATCTGCTGCTATCCTGTGTTCATCCTTGGCCACGCCCTCGACCAGCTACTTTTTCTGATATCTTGTTAACACCATATTATGCCAGATTAGTAGTGACTACACTGGCTGCCATGCTAGTTCTCTATTCCTTATAAGGTTCTGCTCTTGATTCATCCCACCTTATACAACCCGGGTCCCTCTTACCTTAGTGAAGTTCTTATCCAGTACCAGCACATTCATATCCCGTGATCTGACCCCCATGAGCTGCTAGGGGTTCCAAGAATCTGACGTGAGTCATCTTGCGAGTGTTTCCCTGTTTTCCACAAAATTATCTTTGGGACTTCCTGCCTGGGTAGTAAAAGTTGATTCCTGCAATTTATGGTTTTAAAAGAGCCCTTAGTGCTTATTTGTCTGATCTGTCATTTTTGGGATTATAATTATTATTGTCTTGTAATATTACATTGCTTTTATATCTGTTTAATACATGCTTAATTAATGTGTTATTTAGTTCTGTTTTATATCTTTAATGGTCTCTTATTTTATACCTGTTAATATTTATTATTGCTTTTACTCGGTAACAATACTTAATTAATAGTCAAGTGAAGAGTGAGAAAAAAGTACTTTTGTTTATTACAGAAAGCTGATTGGTGTCCTACAGTAATTCAGCCAATCACTCTCCACCAAGTTCATTCCCCCAAGTCTAAACATAAGAGAAAAAAAAGCACTTAATTCAATTACCTTTCTGTACCAGTATTTCAGTACAAAAAAAAAACACTACAGTGCTAGCCTCTCAATTGTGCCCCCTAACACTTTGCTCCTGGGGCAATTGCCCCCTTCGCTGTACTATTACTATCCTACTAGGAACTAAATACATTGAATCAGTCACTAGAGGATGACTCAGGGGTTGACAGATGTCAATGATCACTCACAAGCTGTTTTGAAGGTAAGCAGGCGATACCAATCACTGACTGCGGGGAAGGGAGGAGGTGAGTAAGAAAAGTGCAGCGTTGCAGCCTTTCTTGTGATGTATGATGGGCTGGAGTACTAACATCTGTCAGATTAGCAAGTGTGTACGTGTATCTTCTAGGGGCTGGAGTACTAACACATCTGTCAGATTAGCAAGTGTGTATGTGTATCTTCTAGGGGCTGGAGTACTAACACATCTATCAGATTAACAAGTGTGTACGTGTATCTTCTAGGGGCTGGAGTACTAACACGCCTGTCAGATTAACAAGTGTGTACCTGTATCTTCTAGGGGCTGGAGTACTAACACATCTGTCAGATTAACAAGTGTGTACATGTATTTTCTAGGGGCTGGAGTACTAACATCTGTCAGAATAACAAATGTGTACATGTATCTTCTAGGGGCTGGAGTACTAACGCATCTGTCAAATTAACAAGTGTGTACATGTATCTTCTAGGGGCTGGAGTACTAACACATCTGTCAGATTAACAAGTGTGTACGTGTATCTTCTAGGGGTTGGAGTACTAACACATCTGTCAGATCAACAAGTGTGTACGTGTATCTTCTAGGATGGGAAGGGGACAAGGCAGCAACATTTTAAACCAGTCAGTTCATCTGGAGGGGCATTTCTCTCCACTTTAATGAAACAGGGGTTTACTGGTTGCCTCTCTACTGTTTCATCTGAATATTTGGACAGCAAGGGGGCCTCTTTGGCAAATATAGTTGAGAGTCATACTGCTGGTTTTAGAGGATCTTTTTGAGACAGTCTGTTTTAAATATACATATCAAAATTCCTGCTGACTTCAGAAAGTGACGTGTATATAAGGTACTTTGCATTATGCTATTCTGAAGCCACTGCAAGGAAGTATCTCAACCAGGATTCTTTATGGGACTTCTTACAACTGGACCAGGAAGGGGCTTTCCCCACACATACAGGGTTATAAATCAGGTATATGCTTTAGGAATGCCTGGTACAATTTCTGAAACCAGAATCTTTTAGTTAAATTAGTATGAGAGCATAAATACTTTAGCACCAACTTGAGTAATCACTGCTGTTGTTTAATATATTGATCCGTATGATAACAATACCCTTTAAAGAGCTATTTGAAGAAATGCAGCACATCTTTGCATGCAGTCTGGCACAAATAATTCCAATTCACTATGCTAGGTTTGGCAGTATAACTCCACAAACACAAAGAATAAAGTGTGCACATACTGAAAGTATCACACTAAAGAATATGGCTTTTTGCAGGCACTGAGATAAAATGACATGCCAAGGTAGATTCATTTTAATAGATAAGGAATTTTCCAGCACACAGAAATACATTTTTATTGAGCTACCCTGAAATGATCTCATTCAGCTAAGTGCAATGTTTATACATCAAGCAGAGATTGAGCTCTTATAGTGAAAAGAATTGCATAAAGACCAATATGAAGTAGCTACCAGATTTTATTTAAATGTAATGCATGAACCTTTGCATCATGATTTTATTCTTATTGTGTTCCAGCCCAAGTAGCCATCCTGCACTCTTGGATCAGCACAAAAACACCACACAATTACAGTGTGTAATCCCTTTCTTTGCAACTGCAAGTAGATACTTGTCCATCACAGCCTATTTCAGGAAAGCTCTTGTCCTGACTACAAGAAGCAGGATGACTTTTCCTGATGTTTAGTTTACTTAAAACCTATAAACAATGACACGGTATCCTTTCTTTCTATCCTTTCTTTTTTCTTCTTCCTTTTACTGATCTTCCCTCACACACTCTTGTTAAGGATCCGGCTATGTTCCTGGACATTAATTCTGCTCCACCTTGGTAACACTATGGCTTCTAATTGGATAGCTTTAGACATATTCTTTCAATGGGCAGGTGCCTTGATGTCTCAGAAGTCTGTCCTTATATTGTAATTTCTAGAGCCAGGGTGAGGATGAGGACCCTAGTCGAGAGCCTTTTATCTGCTGCTGGGAGCCATCACCCTGTGGCAGTTTGGTCAGAATTCATACATATCCAATGACAACAGCCTGTCCATCACTACTCCTCATTGAACTGCTTAACAACTCCAATGCTTCTGGTCTTCATCAGAGATTGGAGAAGCAGTAGTTCTGTCCAACATCACCTTCAGTGTAAGAGAGCTGACCATTGGCCACTTCATTCTAGTCCCATGACCAGTCCTACCCATGGCTTGAATCTTTCCCAATCTCATGTCTTCAGTGGCATGGACAGGCACCCTACCCTGCCTATCTACAATCAGTTTGGCAGGATGCCATACTTTTCTTGGGAAATAACACACAAACCATAAGGTACACATTTCAAGTTATTTTTTGCACTGAATATTGTATAAAGTATTTTTTTTTCTTCAAGAATTGGAAAATTCTTTGGTAAGCCAATATAGAGACTTATTTATGCATAAAATGAGGCTAAAAATCCAAATAATTTGTAAGATGTAAGAAGCAACATGTGTCAGAATTGGAAACTGTTATTAAAATGACAAGGAAACACCTCACAAATAAATGAAAAGCTTGTGTCTCTATTAGCTGATGGGAAAAGAAAGGAAGTGCAAAGGGGCTTTAGCAGCACCAAGGATATATTAATCAGCACAGAGTAAGATGAAGTATCTAGGACAAAATTAATTATCACAGAAGAATTAATTATCCAAGTGAAAGGTACACCAGTATCACTAGCCTTCATGAGGTGACAGAGAATGGCCTAAATACACATGATAAATGTAAACAAAGTAATGCCGACACACATGACATTTTTCAACATACTTCAGACCAGTAGGGAAGATGCAAGACAAATACACACATCTAACGGTTCTTTGTAGTGTACTCATATAAGTGTTAGCTCAGTTACACTTCAGTTCCTGTGAAGTCTATCCTGACTGCACAGCTTAGTTTTAAATTCCACCTGAAATATCATTAATTGTTCTGTTTCTTTTAAACAAAACACTTCTAGTCAGTGAAGTAAATCAGTAGAAATAAATATAGTTTCACTCTAATGAAAGTGTATGTAATAAGGTGTTTTCTTTGTTATCAGGTTTTCTGTGGAGTTTTAAGCAGTCTGTATCAGAAACACAGCACTAACAGTTTTACATTCCATCAGTATCAAACCTAATATTTTCTAAGAACAGGTAGTGTCTCCACTTATGGATGTGCAGCTTTACCTCAGACAATGTTTCACACTCTAGTACGTTTGTCTTGTTTCCATTTCCCCACAAGAATACACAACATGACAAAGATTTCTCATTGGTCACTGTTTGTGCTCTAACACTGGTAATCCATCTCACATTCTGAAACATGTCCCATGTTCATAAACATTGTGCAGGCACATGCAGTATCCGTGCACATTATGTTTATGCCAGTAGCACGGTTCATGTACATGCATCATGCTACTTACAAAAATACACAGCACCTTTATGAGTCGCACACCATGTGCATCAGTCTGAGAGGCATGCTGACATAGAAGGAGATGTATTGGTCTGAATGAGTTTTCTTCTGAACTAGTTGAGAAAATGTGAAGTATTCTCACCTTTCTGATATCCAGAATAAAGGAGTAGCTCAGCTAAATTAAAACCGAACTGACAGGAAAATATTAATTTATTTACTAACATGGATAAAGCAATCACCTGCTTGAAAGCAAACATGCAACTGAATAAACACAAAACCATGGAGGTATGTTCTCTGCTGTTCACAGCCAATGCAACAAGCAGTTAAAACTTATTAGTAGCAGAGCGTTAGACAGCGTTCCATGTGCTTGTCTTGTATTCTGTAAATAACTTGCAGAATCAAACTGGAGTGACACATGAAGTATGCAGCATATATACTGTTGTATACTGCTGACATTCCTTTTCAATGTGTATCAGTGCCCAAAAATAGCATGCAGACTAAATATGCTTCAAGTGCTACAACTGAGCAAACAAGGCTGAATTCAAAACCAAACACTGTTTTGCTGTCTTGCTAAAATTAATTTTCACTCTCACACCATCATCACTGTCATTCCTCGCTCTGCTGTTACACTAAATGAGCTGGCATGACAGCTACACAGATACTACCCTTTTTTGTTTATATACACAGATAAAGAGATGGCAGAAAATTCTCCATTGTAATGCTCCTTGGTGTGTTGTGAAGGCAGAGAGTGATGTCTGACCTTTTTTATTTCAATGTCATGATGGTTGATCTGGGTAAATTAACATACAATGATCATAAGGGATTGACTTTAGGAAGTGTTCCCACTAGTGGAATTACTTTTGCTGCCTTAGAGGTAGAAGTGTATGTTTGTGGTAGCAGGTCTGACGGCACCACATGGGTATAACTTACTGGTAGCTAACTGCTGTCCCACAAAACAGTGGTTGTTTCTAATATTATAATGTGGCACACTGATGTTGCTCCTCAGCTCTGTCATACTCAACAGCACATTAACATAGCAGGAAGATTTGGAGCATATTTTAATGTGTATATTCAGGCAGTCAACAGCTAGACCCTCTCAATAAATAGTGGCTGCAGTGCTGAAATGTACACAACAGCTAAATGTTTCACTGATCACATTGATGGGATTCAGTGGTTATTTGCAAATGTATTTCATACCCGGAGTCGTATCGGTATGCAATGGAGTAGACCTGTGGTCCAGGAGGTCTCTTGCAATTCTTTAAATTGTGTATGGTATGGTATGTGGGTTTTACCTTTTAGCATTCCTACATAAATAAGCATATGTAGTATTTAAGAATTGTACCCACAAGTGGTTTGAATGGTAAGGAGATGGAATAAGGGTAATTAGCCTGGTGCCTTTCAGCAGCTCCATAGATCCCCAGCTCAAAATCTTTAACTCTCTTTGAGGCACTTGTGCTAGAGCATAAATATGCTTATCTTTGGCAAGTTTTCTAACTTAGCAATATGACACCTCTATCAAATAATGACTACCTGCAAAACAGGGAGAATGAGAAGCTATTCCATTTCTTTCTCCCGCTCACTTGTCTGTCTGTCTCTGTTTGTCCATCAGTCTATCTCTGAATCTGTCTTGTTTCTTCAGCATTGAAATGAATCACATTGTTTAACTTCATTTCATCAGATCAGTCATCAGCAAACTCAAAAGATCAAAAACATGGAAATCACTGCCAGAGTGCTAATTTCTAAACATTTCCAGAGTCTTTCTTATGAGATGGACGCAGCTAAACAGCCTTTATGTGAGGGTAGTACCCCCTGCACTTTCTACTTTACACCCAAACTCTAAGACTGCCAAACTTGGAGGACATTTGTTTTTCTGTCACTGCTCTTTCCTGACCAAATAGACACTTTTAACAGCTTATTGATGTGATTTGTTTTATATAGCTTTTGTAAACTATATGACTGTTTTTGTCATGTGACAAAAGTACAATTTCTTTGTTATAGACTATTTTTAAAAAGGCAGTACATATATATCTTTATTGGGGAGTCTATATGCTTTTTTATAATTTTTGTAAAAAATGCTTTTGCACAGACTGTTATACCATGCAGCAGCCTTGCCAAAGTAAGGTCATGCTGAGGCCATGTCCACTTGAGAGATAATGTCCAGGGAGTGAAAATGATAGCTGTGGTGTAATGCAGTATACTGTGGTTACCGCACAGCATGCGTCAAAGGAAACAGAACAGTGTGATGTCCATCTATGACAACATGTCTCACGTTGTTAACACAGTAAGTTGTGACAGCTGTGCAACCAGGCTGCACATGCATCCATATACTTATGACTTTCATGATGAGCATGGCCACAACTGACAAGTGGGTACTGCAGTGACCATGGTCACTAATACAGAGTTTGAAGTGAAGTTGGGCTACACAGCTGTGCACAGCTAAATTGATCTCAGTGCCTGTGCACATGCTAGTCCAGGCAAATAATATTGAGTAGAGACATAATGCATTGAATTATTGGTGTGATTGACAGAAAATCATGCCAAATCACCTACTTAGCATAATAGCTATACTACAAGTCCTATTGTAGTATGATTTATAGCATGGTTGCCAAACCTTGGAAGGTTCTGTTAGAGTAAGAAACACAGAATGTAGAAGAAAGTTGATATCTGTGTATAGAGGCATACCAGGCAGGTGACAGACTACAAGATTAATGGTAATACATTCCAGATTTGCAGTGAATGCTGAGGGTGCACTGATGCCAAAACGTCACACAATGGTGCATAATGCATGGTAGCACATCAATGGCTATGACGGACATCTGACAGGATTTGAGGGATTCAGACTGAAAGAGCATAGGTAGCAGACAGGAAAGGTTATAGTCCTTGGTCAGGCCAATAAGCCAGGGTTTACAGCCTAGTCAGGTTTCAGTCCTGGGAGAGGTATGGAACCAATCAGCAGACAGAGAAAAGGCAAAGTAGCCTGAATTTCTGTATTAGAGGTGAGCATTTAGGCAAGGTGCAGGGAGCAAGCAGGCTGCCTCACATTCTTGATTGTGATACTGGAGCTGCTGTACAATGGGCACACGTTGTGCTAAGACACTTGGAAAAAGCACTATACATGCTGCCCACATACCTACAGCTGCCACATTATGGCATGGTGTCAGAACATTTACCGCATAGCAGTGCGATGGTCTATGCCCTTGTTTTGGTTAACATGGACTGTTTTGCATACCTGCAGTGATTCTCATGTATCCCCACAGGTTTACATGGCCTATCGTGGCACCAAAATACTGTCAGCTTTGTGCAAAGTTTACTCACAAGGAGACTGGTGTGCTGCTACATGCCCTACACACACACACACACACACACACACACACACACACACACACACACACACACACACACACACACAAGCATAATTTTTGACAAGACTGAAATGGATATTCAGAATCACTGAAATGGATATTCAAGATCAGGTGTGGCGATAATTGTTGCAATGCATTGATGCAATGGATAGTCACAATCACACATTGGTACAGGTACATTCCATGGCATCACCAGGAACAGCTTAACCGCCAAGACACCCTCCAGTACAGTGACAGCTCAGAGATACTGAGGAGTTCTTTCTTTCCCTCGGTGAAGACACTGAAGAAATACTAATACTTGTGGGTAAACTGAATGTTAGAGTCAAGCTGGTCAGGACTGCCAGGTTACCTTTTTCAGATGCCCCAAATAAGTAGTGCCACATGCCATTCCTTTAGAACATTGCCCTGCACATTCACCTGATTTATTTTTTATATCCATCTGCATTTGTCACCTAGCAACATCAGGTTTGCTGCTGAGAACACCTGTACCACAAATTAAGACTGGCCGTGTATGTGTGAGGGATGCAACAGATGAGCAATGGCACATGCCATTCTTGCCAGAAATTGCTTAGTACCTCTTATCTGTCACCTGTGGACATCAGGTTTGTAACAGTGACAATCTGCATCACAAGGTATTTATGTGATCATTGGTTATTTTTATACTTAGCATGTGACAATCTGTCTGGTGTATGGTGGTGGGAGTCATGCATGTACCAAATGTCATATCAATATGCCATCTGTATGTATTTGTGGGGTTCTGTTGGAGATGATTTGACACAACAAGGTAATGCATTCCTGATATATCTAGAGAATGCACAAAAGGGTCTCCTTTGAAGTAAAAACAAAACCTAGAACCCCAGTTAACCCTGGCATGTTCAGGAACTACTGTAAGGCTAACTTCCTACTATTAAGTGAAAACATGGCAAAATATTGAGTCCCCATAAACCCAGAAAACTCTTTTGCCTACCCCAAACTGTTCACAGGAACCATATACAAGACTGTTAATAGCTGCATAGGAGAAGCTGCACTCAGCAGGATGAAGTACAGACCTAACTAAAAAAACAGGCCACCCTGTTGAAATCATAAACATGAATAGGCTGTATAACAGTCAGAAGAAAATCATATGCAGCAGACTAAGGTCACTTTCATCAAACTGAACAAATAACACAGAGGACAAATAAAGTCTACCAAAGCCAAATGTGAGATAAATTTGGCCTCCCAGGCCAAGGACTACCAAAAGGCATTATTCCCTACATCCACAAAATCAAAGACAATACACAATTGTGTGCAGAGCTCTTTGCTTGTGCAGCCAACTATACTGAGCCAGAAGATATACCAAACCTATTGTCCAACAAATTCAGCTCTAACATTACCCCTTTCTCTCCCTTAACTTTCCCTAAGGAAATACCATCAAATGTAACCCTCCAACTATCACTATGTGACAGATCCTCAAAGGTCCCAGGATGCCTTCTAAATAGCCTAAAACCTGGCATATCAGTCCCTCTAGAATTGCTATTTAATTGTAGCTTGCAAACAGGATTTGTGCCTTATGAATGGTGGACAGCAATTGTCATTCCTCTGAACAAAGGTGGGCCATGTACTGATCCTGGAAACTACAGAACCATAAGTGTCACTAGTCTTATATGCAAAGCCATGGAAAAAAACATATTATTGAAATGATCAGTAATGACATAGGAAACCTCCAAACCTTGAACTCAATCCGATTTGGTTTTGTCAAGGGCTGGTCATGCCTACTGAACTTGTAGACTTCTTTGAGAAGGTCACTAAAGCAATGATGATGCAGTGGCACTGTCAGCAATATTACCATTAGACAGAATATTGGCTTCTCCCACATCTAAGAGAATTGCAGAGGTTAATGATGAACATTTAACATCACCTATATTTAGTGTAGGATCTCTCATCTGCTTTGGCCCCACATTCGGTAAAACATCAGCAGCAACATGGTGCAGCATGAAATGACCACACTGCTTCCATGGTACACGTCTTTGAGAAGAGCCTTGTTTGCAGCAATTAAAATGATGAGTCCCAAATGTTCCATGATAAGGGTGTTACCCTTGGCATCACTCAACAGATATGTAGAGCTGGGATCCTAGGACTGACGGACACTATCATGTTATGTCAGAGCTGTTCAATGTGCTGCATTGTCTGAGTGAAGAACTTAAAGCATTGCAATGAATGTAGGAGGGAGCGTGGGCTATGACAATCCACTGGGCAGTAATTACTGCAGCACTACAGCTGTTGGAACTGACTAGCTTAGCAGTGTTATGCTTTGGACAGTTGCACACTGCAGGTATGAATAGCTAATGTACATAGCACAGATGGCTCCCACTGCTATAGAAATGGCCACAGTGTTCACATTTATCTCCTTCTCTGGCCACATACACTCACCTGAACATGACTGAAGCTCATCCATTTTCACTGTGGCCTCTATTTATATATATGGATTATCTCCTGAATGAGAATGATGCCTATTTGGTTCCTGTTTGGCTTTCAAACCTGGTTGTGGATATTCACTTGGATATGGCTCATGCTTGTCCAGCTCCCCACTCAGGACATCCCTCTGGACATCCCATTCAGGGTCCCACATTTTAATACAAGTTCACTCCCCTGTAGATGTACTATGTCTAGCATGCATCCACATCTAAACATTGTATAGTGACGGTCACTATACATTTGCCACAACCACACTGTAGGAGCCATGGTGACATGCTTACACATTACCCAATATGTTATACCATACTGTGGAAAGGATGCCTTCAAATCTGACATTGCAAGGCTGCGTGGTACACACAGACAGAAATCAATCCTGAAACCTTGAGCCCATCACCCGAAGATATGATCCTTGACAACTAACAACCCCAATAGCATGCATGATTACAGTGTACACCACACATGACCATTGAACCGCTGCTACTATAGCTATCCCCTACCTGTGCAAATGATGTATATTGTGTTCTGCCCAACCATCTAGCTTATATGGGTTTCTATTGTCTGATGAATAACATGGCTAGTTAATATAGAAATAACCCACGCCTGGGTGTGGGTAATGCTGGATTTACCCACGGTTGGTGTAGTTTGGTCATGAGGGCAAAGCCTGAGTGGCCAAACAAAGCCAACCATGGGTAAATCCAGCATTACCCACACCCAGAAGTGGGTTATTGCTATTATACAATGACATTTTTAAGAAAAAAATAATTACTTTTCTTAAATAATGGCATTGTAAAATGCCTCCTTGCTGCCCTTCTGCAGCTGTCTGGTATTCTGCAGCAGTTCTGATGTACTGCGCATGCGTATGCCTACGCAGTACATCAGAGCTGTGGGCAAAAGCAATGGAGAAAGCAAGATCTCCATTGCTTTTTACAAACTGTTTCGCTATGTTAAATGGGTTTAACATAGCGAGACAGCTTTAAAAAAAGCAACGGAGAATCTCCATTGCTTTTTTTAAAGCTGTCTCGCTATGTTAAACTTGTTTAACATAGCGAGACAGTATGAAGCAACGGAGATCGTGTGTTCTCCGTTGCTTAAAAAAGAGTAATAGTAATGGAAAAAGTCTGGGCAACCGGACCTTTTTTCCATTACTATAACTGATTTACAACGTGCACGCTCACCAATCAGCGTGCACATTTTTGAATATTAATGGGGGGTTGTTATATAATGTACTGTAATCCATAGCTTTGGTGTGTCAGCCGATGCATCAGTTTTGTCCGGATTTGTCTTGTTATGACCCATATTTGTTGAATACAGATGACCTCTTTGCTAGTGCCACAATGTATTGCTCTCACATCAGCTTTGCATGGGAGCACCCACATCATCTATTCAGTCCTCATACTGCTCCTCTTCCACTGCTAGTACAGGTATGTCAACCAGTGCTACAGGCTTCCCTTGTTGTAATAGTTTTCACAGCACTGTGATGTGTAGCATGGCGCACATCACAGATACCTTTGTCTTACTGCATACCTCTGAAGCATACTCAATGCACTACCAGTGGTATCAAGGCAGCAGTAACTGAAATACAACATTCTGAGCACCCATTCAATAGTATTTCATGTCTTTATCACTGCTGTGTTGTATGCCATTTCTGTTGCTGCCTAGAGACTGCAGATTGGGGTCATCAGCTAGGGCTCCTATGAATTGCCACCTGCATTACACAACAGTAAACACTATCATGAGTGGTCTGTTACCTATATTAATGTGACTACACCTTCATTGTTTCAACAGTTGGCAATATATGCACCTACCAGCTAGATGACTCTTTATAAAGTCACCCTGCATGAAACTCTAGTAGACAGCACAAGTGTGAGATATAGGAATTATGGAAATTGCCTAGATGGACCATGGACATATTACATATAATACCCAGTGGACTGCACACCATGTGGTGACTGATGGAGATGATACCATTTTGGCTGATATACCAAATGCCATGTGGCACATGTGACACCTTGTTAGTGTCAGATGCTTGCTCCAGGGCTGCAGGGAAACAATCTATATTACTGAATGCCCACAAAGTTGTGGTTCTCTCCTCTGTTATCAATGGAAACCAAATGTGTTCTCCCCATGGGTCAGCATTGTGTCTATGAACTGGTGTAGTATATGTGATGCTGATGCCACCGAAAATCCTAGCATGTCCCCACTCCTATACTGAAAAGTAATCATATCAAAGTTGTTTAACGCTGCTCAAACTGTCTTGCTCACTAGGATTAGTGCTGATCCCATGTAAGGGTGGCACATATCTACTAGCTCCCATATGATGTCTCTGTCCCTACAGTAGCTGTGTACTATGTCTTGGTTAGAATGGTGATAATATATCAACTATTAATGGACTTCCTATGGTACAGATAGCAGCAGAGTGCAACATTGCAGAGTTTGGCTTTCAGTGCAGCTTCTAACACAAGCTGACTGAATAAGGTAGACGCTGTTCTTAACATCTTACCATGAGTGATACACTTTTCCAGCAAGAATTGATGGTCTACAGATAAGCCAATTGTTGTGGCTAATATTTTAGTCACTTCTGAACTATTCTTAGTTCATAGTTCAGTACTAGGCTAACTGCCCTTGTGAGCCATTTTAAGCCTAGCCAATTATCCCTTGTGAGACTCAAACCCTGCACCTTGTGTTTGTAAGGCAAACACCTTAACCATTAGGCCACCCTCACAACCCTTGGCTTGCATGTTTGCTTTTGTCATTTGCATATGCGGTGGATTCATTAGCATCTTGACACTTGTTATCATATCCCTGCTCACATCACTATTTGGTCTTAACACCTCATACTATTTCTGAATGCCCCTAAAGTGTGGCAACGGGAAGGCATGACATAACAAATTCACTTCATCATTTTGTCTTGGGGAAATATTAAAAAAGATAACCTGTTAATGTATTGTTTTGTTTATCACCAAGGTTACAGAACAGAAGTGCTCTTTGGATCAGGCTGCTAACCAAAGAAATTAATAAATGTGCAAATAAATAAAGTGATGTACATTTGCTCAGGTTATTAATACATGTTGCAATCATTTGTGGGCCTTTGCACCAGCCGTACTTGCAGTTCCTGTGTGGGTATCTATATTAATACATATTTCCAGAATATATATATATATATATATATATATATATATATATATATATATATATATATATATATAAAATTAAAATTCCAAGTACTGTACAGAATAAAATAAAACAGTTAAACTAAAAACACAACCATCCCACTAGGTGTGATGAGTTTTCGTCCTTTATGTATCAGAACTTCATCAGATGAATCAAATTACAGGAGCAAAGGAATATAAAACCATGGTGTACTTAATGAATATTAATTAAAACTGTCTAACCAATACATGTGAGTGATTGTCAGGAAGATCAAAATATTTACAATAGCCTACATACCAATGCTCTTCATTAAAACAATGCATACATGAATGATTTACAAGTCCTGTGACTTTCACTGTAGTAACTTGCCTGTTTTTTTGAACAATAAAAGACATCAGGACAAGCAGAATATAACACTTTTGACATAATGAAAAAACAAATTTAAGGGTGCTAAAGGTGTAATAACTCTAAATGAACAACACATTGCAAATAAAATAGTGAATGTATAAATATACAGCTAAGGACACTGTGAGGGAGACCTAGTACCAATAATTAAACAAGTGTAGGTTGTGGAAAAATTACTGAAACCATTAAAGGGCACATTTTAGATTAGAAGCTTCATTGAGTCCATGACTGAATTCAGCATTTAACCACAGTTGACACTTTAGCTCTTGCACCTTCAGCAAACTGTCAGCATCCCTCCCAAATATTTTTATCTGTTCAAGTACAAAAAAATGAGAATTTAGTAAACCCTCTGTAAAGACTGATAGAGAAGGGGTGAAGGCTGTCAGCCTAGTCAAATAGAATTTGATACATAATTATATCATTTGTAAATATAAATGTAAAATACAGGCTTGTTTCTTAAATGAAAAGAAAACACTGTAAAAAGTGAACTTCAAGATTGTTGCAACATTGCCATCTGCTGTAAGGAAAACTAAGCCAAGCATTTCACATCTGTTCTTTTGAAGTTAAAATTATGCATTGTATACCCTTTGATCTGGATAGTGGTGCCGAATTGGCTGAACACATTATTTCTATTGTTTTAACTTAAGGAATAATTACTAGAGTGTACATGTGAAATATCCTTTATTGTTGTAGTTTCCTGAGCAGTTGTTAGATTGTTAAATAGTGTAGCCTGTTGGCCTGGGAACTCTAGAATAAGTGTCAAAATTATGTAATCTGGGAGGGCCCAGCTGAGATATTTGTGAGTGATTTTAAACTATTGCTTTGAGAGAGACTGTAAGCATTTTGATCTGACTGTCTAACTCAGCACTGCCTTGCTCTATGAAAATAATTTACCTTAGAAGATTATTTTCTTGTAGAAATAGCCAGGACTATAGATATTAGACTTAAGTGTTTTTCTGTTATATCAGAACTTTCCTACTGTATTGTTTTAAGTTTCTGTGTGATCTGTGAACTCTTGGATAGCACTGTGGTGTAGTAGTATTGTCTTGTGTTTTTAGTTATTAATATTAAATATTTTTTAAAAACCTTTTACCTGTGGCTGGTTTGTGTACAGTTAAGTTAAGCTCTAGAGTACATTGCGTATTTATAGAGTTTATTGTACAAAGCCACTCTAATAAGCCTTAGACAGATTAGTCACACTTAGCAATTGGATAATAGTATTGCACAGTAATAACTGGACACCTTTTTAAGGGCCTTTGGGTAGCTGATAAGTATTAGCTGGTGGTGGCAGTAATTACTACCGTATAGTCTGGGTAAAGGGGCACAACTGGAGAATATGTGTCAGCCTTTCTCAGGAATGTCTGTGAAGTTGCATAAATACTTATCTCAAAGTGTGTGTGGTGTGTCAGCTACCTGGGCAGTGATACGAAGCACTGGTGGGACAGAGAGGGTACTGGAGGTTAGCATGCCAGCTAGGCTGAGATCTGGACCTTATAGCTGTGCCAATGCAAAGTCTTATTGGGGACCTGGGGAGTAAGGGAGCAACCAACCCCAGACTGACTGTGATCTCTGTGTGCACTTAAGGGAAATTGTAATTGTACTTTACTGTGTGTATTTATTATCCTTTCCTCTTATATGAGATGCCCTCCCTGGTGTTAGTGGTGAGGATTGAGGCTTCTTGATTGCTGGGCCAGGGCACGGCCGTCACACCCTGTACAAACAACACTATGTTTACTTAATGCATTGGTATGGTCTTTGCTTCTAATTGCAAAATTATGTTCCTTAATCCTATCACTTAATTTGCATTTAGTCTTTCCAGTGTAAAAACATGAACATGTTGAACACACAACACAGTATACTACCATATTACTGTTGCAATCAAAATGTCTTGCAAACACAGCTTTTAAATTGCAATGGGAAAAGTTGTAGAAATCACCAGTGTAATTAAATCACAGCACACGCATTTGTTGCAAACAGACATGTTACCTGGTTTCAACACTTCTGAAGAGGGAGACAATAAAAAAGGAGGATCACTATTTTCGACAAATGCCCTGAATGTCTTAGTCCATTTAAAAGAAAAGCTTGGATTCTTGTCAAAACAATGACCAGTGTTAGGGTCACTAGAAATGCTTCTCCAGTTGTTAACAACAATCTCCCTTAAAGCCTTCATATCCCTATTAATATGAAGTGCAAAACTTAGTGTTCGGTCACAACCTGTGTCTTTTTTACTGTTATAAATAAACCCAGACCTAAGAATAGGCTTGAATTTCACATATCTGTTCGACTTGACCTCTAATGTCAAACAGCATGTTGATAGGAAAGTTCTTTTGTAAAAATAACTTAGTTACAATGTCAGATTCTTTGTCAAATTCAGTGTCATCAGTAGTTAATCTTGAGATTCTAATGAATGATGTCCCCTATCAGCATTCCTTTTCATAAAGAAAGGATGTTGACTATTAAAATCAAGGTAGTAATTTCTGAATGTGTGTTTCCTGTGTACTTTGGAAGAAAAAGACCCTGTAATTATGTTCAAAGTCAAATTAATGTCTAAAAAGGAAACGGGGTTACCGTTGTCACCAATAATAAAATTTAAAAACTCAATGCTCTCATTCAAAGTGTCAACAAAATTTAATAGGTGTCCTCACTACCCTCCCACACACAAAAAAAAAATATCATCAGTGTATCTCTTGTACATTTTAATACAATGAAAACCAGGAAGGTGAATAAGGGTATCTAGTTCCCATTCGCTCAATACCAAATTAGAAAATGCTGGGGCCATCTTTTAACCCTATAGCAACGCATCACACTTGTCTGTATATGTCTTTATCAAAGTGAAAAAAATGTTTTCTAAAACAAGAGATATTTAGGTAAACAGTGTGTCAATTTTCTTTTTATGAAAGTTCACATATTTGTATAAAAAATGTCTGATATAACCCCTTCCTTCTTTGTGTGGGATACTAGTACAGAGCGTCGCTACACCCAATGTAACTAGGATAATGTTAGAAAAATCAAGGTCTGTCCCATGTAATAAATTCAAGAAATCCCATGAATCCCTGGTGTAATAAGGGGTTGCCTGGACTACTGGGTTAAGAATGAAATCGATGTAATGAGAAATGTTCTCAGTTTTAGAACATTTATTTGAAACTATTAATCTAAAAGGAGGATTGTCAGTGTTCTTATGTATTTTTGTGATACCAAATAACTTAGCCAAGCTAGGAGATGGAGACTGCATGAAAGTATATTCCTCTCTACTGATGCAGTGTTCATCAAACAATGACTTCAGTGTAGTGTCGATATGTTCAAACTGTCTGTAAACAGTTTCCGAATCAACTTTCTCATAAAAATCAACTTTACGTTCCTCTTTAATTTTGTGAATGTAGGTGCCAATGTTCATGAGCACAATCCCCGTGCCTTTGTCCACTTTCATAATTCTTAAATTAAAGTCATTAGTTAAGTCATGAAGAGCTTTCCTCTCATTAACAGAAAAATTAAACCACTTAACTTCTGATTCAGTAGATAAGGCATTCCTACAGTCAACTTCACACATGCATAAAAAAGTGCTAAGTGTGTTGTGCAAGGGGGGGCTTGTATAAACTCTGTTTCCTAGGAATAGAAACATTTAAACAATTCCTATGAGCTCATCACACCTAGTGGGACTCTTGTGTTTTTATTTTAACAATTTTATTTTGAGCTGTACAGTATTCGGAAGTTTATGTGTGTGTAGATATGATATATATATATATATATATATATATATATATATATATATATATATTTATTTATTTATTTATTTATATGGGTCTACCTGGTAATGCCGACATGCCAAAGTACCGACATTGAAATAACCGACACCACAAAACTGAAAGTTCAAAAACACGAAACTTCACATGCCGACAAACCACAATCCCGACAATCAACAAAACAAATACCTTTTCCGAAAAACACACACACAACACAAGCACACCAAACACCTTACAAACCTACACTAAAGCTTACATACACAACTATCTATGCACTAACCTTAACACAAACCCTAACCCTAAGGTCTGTCACTATCGCACACTTACCTAACCCGCACCCTAACCCTAACTCACTTAATCCTTCCCTAACCATAAAGTCTGTCACTATCACACACTTACCTTACTCGCACCCTAACCATAATGTCCATCACTATCGCACACTTACCTTACTCGCACCCTAACCCTAACGTCCATCACTATCACACACTTACCTTACCCGCACCCTGACCCTAACGTCCGTCCCTACTACATCCTTACCTTAACCTGTCAGTGTTCTCAGCGTCGGGATTTTCAACTTTCGGTCTTCTCCATTGTCGATCTTCCGGTGTCGGTGTTCTCGAAGCTTTTGGTTAAATCAGGTAGACCTATATATATATATATATATATATATATATATATATATATATATATATGTATATATGTAACTTAATTTGGCTCACCAAGTCTTAAAAGGCTTTATATCTTGAATTATCAATGTCTTCTATACATCATGGTATTACCAGCCTGATATACTTTCAGGATTAATAGATGTGCATCTAACATTAATTACGTAGTTAACCTGTCAAGTGGCTTCCAGGCCTTTTAGTTTATCAGACAGCTTACATAGGGACTGACATCTGCCACATCCAGAGCTGTAGTAAAAATAAATTATTTATATCTTTCAATGGAAAATTGCTTTTGTGTCTGTGTTATGGATGCCCAAAATGATGACCGTCCTTCACATGCAGTCTCCTTATGGCAGCAGTAGGTGCTTCACTAATAAGAGTTATTAACTGAATATTACATAGACAGCACAATAAAGCCATGTAGTCATGCTGTCACACCAGATCAATTCCATCTTTAAGAACTGCAAGCTTACTTCATAAACATGCAGTCTGACTTCAGGTTAACAGTGTAGATCTGTCATTGTAAGAAATCCTAAACTAATGTAAATCAAATTAATCTGCTTTGCACAGATGACCAAGCTTAAGATCCAAAATGATTGAATAAAAAAAAGATGCACATACATAGCCTGGTAACTGATATAGCATATATCAGTATAAATTAAAAATAAAATTGCAATGAGAAATTTTCAGACTATCTACAATCCAGATACAGTGTGCAGTAACGCAACAAAGGTAAAAAAAATACAGAACATTTATTGCTGTCTCATCTTAGAGGTATGAGCAATATTTCATGAAATACTGCAGTGCAACAGTACTATATATTTTTATGTGTTCTACAGATATGAATATTTAATTTCAAATGTAATGAAAATGAAAACCTAACTTCTAACATAATGCTACGGTGCTGGCAGCATATCATAAGTAAAATAACCGCTAATATATCTGTACAGTCAGAAACTGCTTTGCAAATAAGGGAAATAGAACCAGAAACAACATGTCTGGTGAACCTGACCTACAACAATTAGTAATGAGTTCTTTATATACCTTTTAGATAGACTTTTATTATTTATTGAAAAATATGTATTTAAGTGCTTACTTTTATCTGCCTCTTCATTACAAGAATAACTTTCTTGATACCTTTTAAGGCAGACCGTATACATATTTTATGTTTGAAGCTCAGCATTTGTCCATTAGATCAAGGATAATTAAATACCAGAAGTGATGGATACCATTTTAAATGCAACTGCTTATAATTTTATAGGGGATCAATTACTAGGAATCCATAAAATAGGATTTCTGTGCAGCTCTGTATTTCCATGAAGTAATAAGCAATTATCTCCACAGATGAAACCAGAGATTTCAAAAGGAATTTTTGAAGGATGCAATATAGCATGCACTATTCTAGCTTCAGATTTTGTATGATTAATCTTAAGTGTAAGAGTTCTTACTTAGCTGAGGATGGAATACAGACAGCTTTTCATTATATGAAAATTAAAACATCTGGTTCTGAGAACAGACGAGATAACACTGAATGCCATTAGCACAGTGATGACATCTAATATGTATCTATAACATAACCAACCTCAAATGCAGTGTAGAGGATTCATATCACAAATCTGAAAACAGACACATTGAAACCAAAATCAACAATGTCAGCTGGAATTGCATAAATATACAAAAAAAAATTAATTGAAAGTACAGTCAGATCGTTTAATATATACATGCTGTTAAGTAATTGTACAGCAATTCTGTCTGTAGACTATGGGAAATGATGACACTGACTATAGTCTGAAGTTGTAAGGAACAGATCCCCAGATGTCTTCCACACTGTAATCTGTACAGTGAACTTGTATTTAATCTAATATCTTTTCACGCTTAATAAACATAACAACTGCCTCTTGGGAGTAAACAGCTTAGACACAGAAAACTTCAAAGATGTCGCTCGTCCCTCTCTAACATAGATGACAAGCAGGCGGGGTATTTCGTTTAGATGCTTTAATACACAGAAACACATCAGGATGGATAGCATCATTATAAAATATAAACAAACTGCTCAACAGACAGACCTTACATACATACATGCTTCCATCTCAACAGCTTACTACAAAATGGGAGTCTAACTTGCACATGCTCAGTATTTGTAGACTTGTGCAAGCCCATGGATAGCTTCTTAAAGGTATAGACACACACATTGATCTACATCCTCCCTCTTAAAAAGATTGCCCTTTGAAAACACAATATCACAGTTAGACATGTATTACTATAGACACTAGAAACAAAATACAGTGTTCATGCCCAGGTTGTCATGTAACTGCTACATGGTTTACAGATGACCAAATCTCATAACATAACAATCTGGACTAACTCTAGCAACAGGGACAGTCTTCAATGAACAATTCATATCAGGAACTTCTGCATTCATCACAGGAATGTGAATGTCCTCTGGAACTTCCTTGGAATTGCAACACTGGACAACTCACTCTGAGATAAAGAGTCTTTCTCACAGGCTATGTGCTGTGGTATAGGCTCAGACACCGGTCTCAAATGTTTCTGATTCTGCCTAAAGTCTGCTCTTTGTGATTCCACAATGTGTGATCTTGGCTCTGGGTAAGTATTCTTCATGACACCAATCTGATCATAACCTTGGACGTTTGCATCATTACCACTTCTCCTTCTTGTAACAGATTGAGTGGTTTGCTTGTTTTATCATAGTAGGACTGCTGGGTTAAGCATTTCTTCAACAGATTGGCTTTCACTGACCTGTTGTTATTGACACATGGAACGAACATTTGACTACAGACTGGTAATGTGGTTCTGGTTTGTCTAGGCAGACGTCTCTGAGTGGGTGAACCAAGGTGTTTATCACGTGGAACATTCAAGAGATTCAGGAAAACATCACTATTATCTCATTTTGACTTCTCTAGTAACTGGTTTGCACTTTGAACTGTACATTCTGCCAAACCATTTGACTGCAAGTACTCAGAGCTACTCATGACACGAGTAAAGTCCCATTTTTCAGCAAATCTTTTGAACTTTTGGCTTGTAAGCTGAGTGCCATTATCAGAAATAACGTTGTCTGGACTACCATGCACTGCAAAATGAGGCTTCTTCTTAGTAATGACAATACTAGATGCTAGATTAGGAAGTAAGTCAATCTCAAACCAATTTGAGTAAGATTCTGTGGCTATTGTTGACCAAGGTAGTTCAGGAATCTGGTTTAGCTGAAGTGATTCCACAGATAGTAGACCTTTCACCCTTATTTTGGTAGAGTTGGTTCCTTTGTGACCACGATGCAGGATAGTAATGTACTTTTGTTGCAAGGACTTTGGAACAATTACTTTTGGACCTTTCATAATGATACCTTTGTCAAACAAAATCTCATCTCTGTATGAAAATAAGGTTGCACTTCTTAAGGTAAAGTAGATTGCTTTGATGGCTGGCCTTGACTGATAAAGTGGTTGAGCATTTGTAAAACTGGATCTGTGGCTGTGTGATCTCTCAACGCATCAAAATGTGTGGGTGAAAAATTTCTCACTTCCATGACTTCAAAATCAAGGTTCTCGTTCTTGTGCTGTTCTGTGGTGTTTTCAGGTAATGTGGACAATGTATCAGCAAGATAAAGAAGTTTGCCTTTCTTGTTGACAAGAGTGTAATTATACCTTTACAATCTCAGTATCATACGTTGCAGTCTGGCTGGAGCTGAATGCATAGGCTTTCTCAAAATAGTAACTAGAGTTTGGTGGTCTGTTTTGATTTGGATAGGTCTACCATAAACATAATAGAGGAACTTCGAGCATACAAACACAGTTGCCAAAAGCTCTTTCTTGATCTGAGAATACTGCATTTTAGTTTGGGTAAGAGTTCTCAATGCATAGGCAACAGGTTGATCCTCTTGTAGAATGACTGCACCAAGACCAAATTTTGAAGCATGGCAGGAAAGAGTAACTGGCTTGTGAACATCATAGTATATGACAGTTGGTGAACTAGCAATTCTCTGTTTCAGAATATCAAATTCTCTTTGGTATTGTTCTAACTAAGACCAGGATACAGCTTTATGTGTCAGCTCTCTGAGTGGTATTGATATTTGGCTCAAGTCTGGAATGAAGTTGCTTAGTTTGTTAACCATGCAAAGAAAATGGTGCAGGGCTTGAACATTGTCTGGAGCTGGCATCTAGAGAATGGCTGTTTGCTTAGAAGAGTCTGGTTGTCATCCTGAACTGGCAAATAAATTACCAACACGAGTAACCTCTTGCAACCTGAATTTGCATTTCTGTGGATTGA
Organism: Protopterus annectens; assembly: GCF_019279795.1. Lineage (NCBI taxonomy): Eukaryota > Metazoa > Chordata > Ceratodontiformes > Protopteridae > Protopterus > Protopterus annectens. The sequence goes on along the minus strand of NC_056725.1, from coordinate 1,493,770,384 downwards.
GCTTAAAATTCACTTGACATGCTCTTTTTAGAACTTTACTGAGGGTTCTATCATGCTCAGCTTTACCATGATCTCCAACTAGTATGTTGTCTGCTATAATGGCACAAGGATACCCAGAAAAAAATTGCTCCATTGCATGTTCACTCAGAGAATTTATCCCACATGGCATTCTTTAAAATCTGTACCTGCCAAATGGAGTACTGAATGTTGTGAGCAATGAGGATTAATTGTCAAGCTGAATTTGCCAAAATGAACTCTTTGCATCTAAGTCAGAAGAAATAGTGGCATTTGGCATCAATGCTGTAACTTCTTCGACTGTGTACATTGGATAATGAGGTCTTTTTAGCACTTTGTTCAAATCTCATGGATCAATATATAGTCTGATGTCATCTGAGTTTTTCTTATGAGTTACCACCATGGAAGATACCCATTCAGTTGGAGATGAACCAACTGGACAAATCACAGCTTGTTGCACCATTTTATCTAGTTTGGCTTTGACTCTGTCCTATTGGAACTTTTAATGCTGACCTGATGACTGGACTGACCTCTAGATGTAACTTCATGGAGTACACAACTGGAAGCTTCCCTAGTTTGTCTTCGAAAAGATCAGCATAGATAGAAAAAATATACTAGGCAAAATTAGAGTAGTGGTCTTTTAAGCTAACATGGTGGACTTCCATATAAATGAAAGCAGTCCCATTTTCACACTGTCTCAGAGCCCAAATAATGCCTGGACATGCCTCTTGACCACATAAAACAACAAGTTGTAGCTTCTCCTAGCAGGGTAACATGAAAGCAGTACTGAGCCTTTGGTTTAAATTTCTTCACCTCCATAAACAACAAGCTTCTCAGAGCTTGCCAAATCAAGCCTTTCACCATGACACACTCTAGCAAATGTTTTTGCTGACATAACATTGAACTTGAAACCTGTGTCAACTTTGAGCTCTCTTGGTTTGCCATTTATCAGAACAGTACAAAATACTTAATTCCTTGCCCTTAAATCTACTGCATTGACTATTTCATAAAGCACTGACACACCATCCACATAAAGAGTAGGGTTGCAGCTCTCTAATTGATCAACACATTTCTTAAAATGTTCCCTCAATAAAAGAATGTGGGCCTTTTGATTTATAAAACATTTTGAAGTGATTCCACTTATTACGTCTGTGGCATTGCTGACCAAAATCTAAACATTTCTCCTTTTTAGATTCATGACATCCACTACAGTCATGACAGTTGGCAATGAAACTAGGTGGAGGGGACACAGGATTTAAGTTTGTTGACTCACTCTTATGGTTCATTGACTCTGTGCAAACTCTGGAATTTGCTGGAAAGCTCTGGGGTTTACCAGTGAGTGGTGCAGGGGTTACAGTTGCTGCCATGTGCTTGGACCTGTCTCTTTTAACTATGTGCTGCATATTATCGACATGAGCTTTGCCACAGTGCCTTCTAGAGTTATTCTCATTTGTAAACATATTTGCGCATTTTTCTGTGAGCTTGTATATCTGACAAATCTCAATGCCCTTATTAAAAGTTAAATTACTGTCACAAAACAAAATCTTTCCCACAGCATCATCTTTTATACTGCACACAAGTCTGTCCTTTATCAATTCATCCCTTAAATCACCAGATCTGCATGTTTTAGCTTTGTTTCTCAAGTTGGTTATTTATGCTGCAAAAGCTTCACCAGGCTTTTGATCTCTTGTGTAAAATAAGTGCATTTCCATTGTAACATTTGTCTGGGAGTTACACATTTCTCTAAATTTACATTTTAAGCACTCAGGGTCCTCCCTTTACTCAGTCTGTACAACAATATGATGGTTTTCCCCATCTCCGATATAGATAGCAGGTGCATACACAAAAGAACGTCCCCTTTCAGAAGCTTCTGACCCAGCTAAATAAAGTAGAATAAGTGCCTTTGTACGGTTGTCTTTATCGAAAAATGTATCCTGTAAGAAAATGTTGTACTCTTGCTCAAACACTCTCCAGTTCTCAGCAATATTGCTGTCAAACACAAGTGCACTGGGTTTTCAAAATCCATCTGCCATGCCCACAAAGTATACACAAACACACTGAAAATATGGCCCTTGTAATTATGTATGAATAAACTGTTCTGTGAGCTTGTAATAACATTTAAATGCACAATAAACTCTTCAAAATACTGTACTTTGTGAAATATGGTCTGTAATGGCTGTATTCTGTGAAATAAATTTACTGTAATACTTCACAAATATGCATATACTTTATTCACTTCTGTTAACTCAAATATATTTGATTAATATGAAAAATACAGATTTGCTATGCATGAATTGAACAATGTTGGGTATTACCCTAGCCCTGAGCAGCATCCTACCATAACACAGAATGATACCACAGTACAAGCAGAAAATGATTGATTTCAACAATTGGCAAAGTTTCTGGTGTCATTCTAATGGGATCCAGTATCTGTCTGCCTGGGATGACATGATTGACAGACCTCAATGCTTTTCCAGAGATGGCCTGCCTCTGTCACCCCTGGGCCTCTGAATACTGGCCAAGGCTCTTGCCACCCCTATACTGCCTTTTTTAGGTGGTGTTCCAAAGACCAAATTACCACCATAACAGCTACAAACAAATGCAATCTGAAGGTCATGCAGCTCAATAGAAGGCTAAATCTCAAAATGCACTTGCTCAAAGCACTCCTTAAAATGGAGGACATCGACATTTGTGCTGTAACAGAGATCTGGTTCAAGGCAGCAGAAAGCACCCCTACACTACCAGGCTATAATTTTTTCCACACTTTCAGCCCCAGAACTTGGACCAAAGCTCCAAAGGCAGTGGTGTTTCGATAGTCATAAAGGAAGCTCACACCTCCAGACTGGTAGCCCAACATAATGCATCAGAGTTAGTTCAGGTGTAGATAACATTGGGTAAGATAGCAACTCAGGTTGTAGCCTGCTATAGGTCCTCAACCATGTCCCAAGACTCACACTCCACATTCCTAAGCACTCTGGAGAATATTAGGGGCCAACCTAACACTCTTATACTAGGAAACTTAAACTACCCCTCCATTAACTTGGAAAATTACTTATGTACCAATGCACTTGCTCAACATTTCCCAGAGTTCATTAATTCCAATGCCCTGGATGAGCTCATCCTTACCCCCACTAGAGGTACCAGCATCCATGACCTGGTCATTACTAAAATGGGTGACCGTTGTTCTACACCAATAGTTAGCTAATCCCTGGTTAGATCCGACCACAAACTAATCACCTTGGAAATCCACATTCCTCCCACCCCCCACCCACCCCCCAGACAGGTAACCATCATGAAAAACTTCTCCAAAGCTTACTTTGGGCTCCTAGAAACAGATGTGGCTAGCTTCACGGCACTCATGTAAATGGAGAATAGTTGCATGACTACTGAATCATACACCAATGCACTGTACAAACATGTATACAAATGCATGGATCTCTCCATATCCAATAGAACCAAAACGCTCTCCTCCAAAAAATGGAAGCCAATCTGGTGGTCTACTGCCATAAACAAACTCTACAACAGAAGGAGGAAACTGATGTGGAATAAGGTGAAGTCCCAAGACTGGAAAATCTCCCTTACCAGCCTCAAAAAAAAGTTGAGATCCCTCATCAAATCCTCTAAAGCTAGCTATGAAAACAAAATTGCAGCAGATAGTAAAGACAACCACAAGGCCTTTTATAGTTATGTAAAGGATCTCCATGGTAATACCCAGATTTGCTCTGAGCTACTGCACAATGGTACCTCCTATACCGAGCCAAGCGATATTGCCAACATACTGGCCGACAGATTCAGTGCCAACTTTACCCCCAAGGACCAATCACAATACCAGCAGATTGCCAGGCATGGGCCTCTGAATACTGGCCAAGGCTCTTGCCACCCCTATACTGCCTTTTTTAGGTGGTGTTCCAAAGACCAAATTACCACCATAACAGCTACAAACAAATGCAATCTGAAGGTCATGCAGCTCAATAGAAGGCTAAATCTCAAAATGCACTTGCTCAAAGCACTCCTTAAAATGGAGGACATCGACATTTGTGCTGTAACAGAGATCTGGTTCAAGGCAGCAGAAAGCACCCCTACACTACCAGGCTATAATTTTTTCCACACTTTCAGCCCCAGAACTTGGACCAAAGCTCCAAAGGCAGTGGTGTTTCGATAGTCATAAAGGAAGCTCACACCTCCAGACTGGTAGCCCAACATAATGCATCAGAGTTAGTTCAGGTGTAGATAACATTGGGTAAGATAGCAACTCAGGTTGTAGCCTGCTATAGGTCCTCAACCATGTCCCAAGACTCACACTCCACATTCCTAAGCACTCTGGAGAATATTAGGGCCAACCTAACACTCTTATACTAGGAAACTTAAACTACCCCTCCATTAACTTGGAAAATTACTTATGTACCAATGCACTTGCTCAACATTTCCCAGAGTTCATTAATTCCAATGCCCTGGATGAGCTCATCCTTACCCCCACTAGAGGTACCAGCATCCATGACCTGGTCATTACTAAAATGGGTGACCGTTGTTCTACACCAATAGTTAGCTAATCCCTGGTTAGATCCGACCACAAACTAATCACCTTGGAAATCCACATTCCTCCCACCCCCCACCCACCCCCCAGAAAGGTAACCATCATGAAAAACTTCTCCAAAGCTTACTTTGGTCTCCTAGAAACAAATGTGGCTAGCTTCACGGCACTCATGTAAATGGAGAATAGTTGCATGACTACTGAATCATACACCAATGCACTGTACAAACATGTATACAAATGCATGGATCTCTCCATACCCAATAGAACCAAAACGCTCTCCTCCAAAAAATGGAAGCCAATCTGGTGGTCTACTGCCATAAACAAACTCTACAACAGAAGGAGGAAACTGATGTGGAATAAGGTGAAGTCCCAAGACTGGAAAATCTCCCTTACCAGCCTCAAAAAAAAGTTGAGATCCCTCATCAAATCCTCTAAAGCTAGCTATGAAAACAAAATTGCAGCAGATAGTAAAGACAACCACAAGGCCTTTTATAGTTATGTAAAGGATCTCCATGGTAATACCCAGATTTGCTCTGAGCTACTGCACAATGGTACCTCCTATACCGAGCCAAGCGATATTGCCAACATACTGGCCGACAGATTCAGTGCCAACTTTACCCCCCCAAGGACCAATCACAATACCAGCAGATTGCCAGGCACCCAATATTACTGCTGCACAGGTTAAAACAACACTGCCCAAGGCCAAGAATGCAACTTATATGAGACCTGACAGTATCCCTGGCAGTGTTCTACATGAACTACAGAGTGAACTGGTACCTCACCTGTGATCCCTGTTTAATCGCAGCCTCACCTCAAGCTTTGTCCCTATCGAATGGCACACTGCTACAGTCATCCCTCTCCACAAAGGAGAAGTGGCTACAGACCCTGGGAACTATCGCCCCATTAGTCTAACGAGTCTGATATGCAAAGCTATGGAACGCATCATCATGGACCTAATAAACAAGGATATAGGGACTTTCCAAACTCTGAATCCCACACACTTTGGTTTTGTGAAGGGTAGATCATGCCTGCTTAACTTGGTCAACTTCTTTGAGTCAGTCACCAGAGCTGTGGATGAAGGCAAGGTGGTTCATACAACCTACCTTGATCTGGCCAAGGCCTTTGATACCATTACCGACTCAGGAATAATAGAAAAACTCACTAAGTTAGGTATCAACCCCTATATCACTAGGCGGGTAGCAAATTGGCTCACAGATAGAACCCACAGTGTGAAAGTAGCTGACTCCAAGTCAGACTGATGACTAGTCACAAGTGGATTCCCACAGGGTTTGGCCCTGGATCCTCTCCTGTTTGTTATCTACTTCTCTGAAGTCCAGGCCAACACAAAAGGACTCTGGGTGACAAAGTTCACAGACAATTACAAGTTGGGAGCTATTATTAACTCCCCAAATGATGTTGACATCCTACAGAAAGGCCTTACTGAGACCAACGACTGGTGCCAGAACCATGGCCTTAAGCTCAATGCCAAAAAATGTGTTGTCATCCCCTTTGGGAAAAAGCTGGTTCCCATGAATTGCCACATTGATGGTAGTCCACTGAACACAGAAGATGTTATAAGAAATCTTGGGAACACAGGTTGACAGCAACCTCTCTTTTGATTACCATATTGCCACTGTGGTCAGAAAGTCCTTCTTTGTGGAACATCTCATTACTAAGGGTTTTGCATCCAGGAAGAAAGAGGTCATTGTCTCCCTCTACTCTTCCCTCATTAGGCCAGTCATTGGGTACAATGCCCCATTTGGCATGTACTTCACTAGACATCTGCAGCAACTGGAGAGACTGCAAAAGTACCTCACAAAGAGGTTCCTAGGCCTTAAACACTTGTCCTATATGGACAGACTAAAAAAAACTCCAGCTATTCTCTGTCTCATATCGCCTACTTAGAGGCAATCTCTGCTTGACTTACAAAGCCATGTCTGACCCAGGTCTGTTAGAAATGCTACATCTAAAGAAATCCCAATCCCTCCACGCCGCATGCTCCAAAGACCTCAAACTCATTACCACAATCAACAGAACGTACTGGAGGGACAGATTCATAACCCAGAGACTGCCCATGCTATGGAATAGACTTCCCATACATGTCAAGCAGAGCACTTCGCTGACTTCTTCAAGAGAAATCTTGATGAGTGGATGGGAAATATAAAATTCACCCCGGGATTACTCCAGTGGCTCTACTTGACAGAGGCACTGGGAACTAAGGTTGGGTGGCACAATTTCAGGATAATCCTATGGCTAGGCTTGTAAAGGCCCATGAGCCATTAGCCTATTACACACCTATGAACCTATGAATGTGGTCATTTCTCCTTATTTTATTTGTTTTATGCAAATCAGACTTTATTTCAAACACTTCCCATAGTAATTTGAATATTTTATCACTATCATATTTATCAGTTTAAGTGAATATCATTTAGAATGTTCTGTATGCCTCATTTCATATTTTGCAAATAAGAAATAGTGCTGAACAAGTTTAATACTTGAAATTCATTTCTGACCTGTTTTGCGAAGTATGCACATTGTAGAGATAATTCTCTCCTTTATATTCCTCCAGTTCCAACTAAGTGCCCCTCAAACTCAAGTTGAAGAATTTGGATTCCAGCCTGGCTTTAAGTCATTTTAAACATGATGCTTCTGACACCATGTTGCTTCTCCCTCTCTAACATAGATGACAAGCAGACGGGGTATTTCGTTTAGATGCTTTAATACATAGAAACACATCAGGATGGATAGCATCATCATAAAATATAAACAAACTGGTTAGCAGACATACCCTACATACATACATCTACATCTCAACAGCTTACTACAAAGTGACAGTCTCGCTTGCACATGCTCAGTATTTATAACTTGTGCAAGCCCTTAAATTGCTTCTTAAAGGTATATACACATATTGAACTCCAAAAGGCAATACACATTTTTAGTAAGTTGACACAAAAGATACAGAACTTGATGATGCTAAGTCTTAAGCACCTGCATTCCAAAAGGTAATCAGAAAACCTAAAGGCAACTTATTCAGTTTACTTTGTTGCTATATTTGTAGTACTTCACAACTGCACAACCATCTTCAAAATAATGAATAAACTCTGAAGCTGTAGCTAGTAATTTTTCCTGAAGTAACTCAATATTGGAATGATACCATCTGTGTTAAAAATACAAGATCTACCAAACCATTTAATAACATTTCAAAATCATAACCATGACAAAATAAAAGTCCAAACAATGAATATGTACATCCCACCAGAGATCTTGTTCTATATCGAACAATCTACCTTTTAACTCACAAGAAGATAAGATATTCTGGACACTTGTCTATGCACATTATTTATTTGTTTATATTTTTAATCCATGTAGGTAACCTTGACTTAGGACCCGTTTTAGATGCAGACGAATTAATTTATGCAGGAGCACCTTACGTAATATAATTTATGTGACATATACTGAGAAAGATACCATGAATAACAGTAAGAAAATCATTAATAAAAGTCATCAGGTAAAATAGGGAAGTGAAGGTATGTAGCATTCTTTCAGTAGTGAACCAAAAGAGCCATTCTACAATATGAAAGCAGTTGCATTTATAATCTTACTCAAGTAGAACTCATTTTTTTTTATTCTCCAACTCCTCATACCTGTTGACCATTGTTTTGTTTAGTAATAGACTACACCATGATGCTGTCACTATCTTGGGAAATGCTGTTTCACCAAAGGGATGAAGAGAGTGCAAGATGTTAAAGGATAGTACACCTAAACAGCTTCTGTTCAGAGAATATGCTTTAGTTCTAAAACACAATAATCTTCCAAAGTTGGACAGTAACTTGAAGATCAATGTGTTTATCAATGATGTAGGTCTACCCAGAAATAGTATTTATCTATTTATTTTACATTTGTTTACTGGGAGGGTCTGACTAGGCCAAGACCCTGTTTTCAACAGAAGCCCGGGGAGAAAAGCTTCAAGACACAGCAATTGTAACACAGACACAATAGCACATAGTAGTAGGTCAAAAGCTTTACACAACAAGAGACAGTGATTGCTCCTGCCTTGCAAATAGACATCTCTTGCCTTTGATTCTCCTGGCCAAAACTGGGAACAGTTTAAAGGCCCCATGGTGTCTGCATGTGTGCATGTCTGTGTTGGGGGGATAACTAACTACAGTGACTTGCCCATTATTGGAGGAGAGATGCAATCTAGGATAATTGCAGTATAACACTGTATTAATATATATCACCCGCCTCTACTGTCAAAAAATTTCAGCATGTACAGTCATTTAATTGGCCTCTTCCATTAAAAATCTGCTAATAAATTTTAAATGTAAACTAGCTAAGTCTTGAAATCCTCACAAAAAATGTATACCAGACCTCACAGTAATGGTTTTGCCCAACAAGAGCCTGTACTGCAATACATTCTTTGTCCCTAAATGTTGTTTTCATATCCACCTTCCAAGAGAAATTCAAACAGGTGACTGTTACCTAATAACTTAAAGATCTACAACCCACTAATCTTGTGCAGCCTATTCAACACACAGAAAAAGGAACACATCTTAAACTACATCAATATTTTTGTGGCTCAACACAACAAAACTTTAAAGTTGATATTCATCCCTATATCACATATCACTTCTTAATGATAGTAAACCTAGATATACCCCATAGAACCTTCTTTAATTCACTTTAACCTATGTACAACATGTTATTTCCCTTAACATTAAGAGCTGCTTATTTCACCTTGCTATCACATGAAATTAGAAAAGTATTAAAGCAATTAGACAGAGCATGACACTAGTGGAAAAAAGACACACTTATAGCACTTATCAAGTAAACTTTCAAGAACTTCAAAAATAGTCATGCATCACAAGAAATAAACCAAATGAAATCTGGATAAGGTATAAAGAAATGTATTAAACAGGTTATTCGTAACAAGTCTGGACATCAAGTAAATCCTTATCTACTAACCTGGAATCTGCCAGCAACTGTCAAAACTCTCTAAGTTGAGTTACTCTTCAACTCCACCATAGTCTTTATTTACACACCTCTAATCTCATCCAATACCTGCTTCAACAAACAAGATCTGTTTCTCAAAATGGACAAAATTCAATATTCTGCTTAAGAAAGACTATTACCAACCAAGTAAGATAAGTATTAGAAAATGCAGACATTCTTAAATATGTCAACTATTCAGTATTTTACCGTAAGTTTCTTAGTATGGCAGCAAGTCCTATATCAGAACTGTCTGCCCCATTTATAATCTAACACTTACATCTGCAATTCTTCCTCACAGGTAGTGATATGCAGTTATTGTACTCATAACTAACAATCCCAAATCTAAGTCACAGTACAGACAGATTCCAATACATTGTCCATTAGTTAAATTCTCAAGCTTTTACTTTACAAATGAATACTGGACTACATAACAAAGCACGACCTACTTTCTAATAAAAAAATGGCTTCAGGAAAGATTGCAACACTCAAATAGTGATATATATAACGTGACAAATCACATCTACAAAAGCAGTGGAGAAAGCGAATTTCTGAAAATGTAATCTTCTCTAATGGAGTCCCACAAGAATCCATCCTGTGCAACTTACTGTTTTCTAGCTTTATTAATAATTTACCATTTGATTCATCTAACTTCAGTTAGTTGCACATTACATGTGAAAAACATTATTCTCATGTCAGAAACCTCTGTGCTGAAAATAAATCTTAAATTGCAAAAGAACTTTAGTGATGTACAGAACTCTCTGCTGAGGATGGACCTAAACAACCATATTTCAGACTAACAGAGAAAATGAATTCAAATAATAACATAACAGAGAAAATTATAATTTTGATCAACAATTTACATTTACCTTATTTACTAATCCCATATCTAATAATTCATTAATATCTTAAAGTAGATTTCAAATATTTATCTGATTTATCTAAGTGACTAGAAAGGCCAAAGTATGTAGATGCTTATGCCTAGAATTGAATGCTGTCTAGTAACGTGCATTGTAAATATAATACAGTAAGAGTAAACACACACATTATAGGTAACAGTAAACATGATCTACTTACTCATAACCCTATCAAGCCCAAAAGGTCTTCTCAGTTGCACAAAAGAGATTGCAAACTGGCTACCTTCCATGCAACCAAACTGCTAGTCAGCTTGAGCTAAGCTGACTAAAAAGAGTGGTCTGGGTGCCAAGCTGTCCTGCCACCAAAGAATGCTTTTGAGGATTGAGGGTTGACTAACACTTTCCAGTGCTGAGCAGAAAAGTTTGCTTCAGGGAAAAAAATCCATATTTACTATTTATGTCAGAAACTGAATTTTTTTCTGTGAAAATATATTTTTAAACTAGGAAATAAGTATTTTTTTTATAGATTGCCATACGTCTTTTGGCATATGCTAAGCATGAGTATTACTTTTTACTTTTGCAGAAAAAAGTTTGTTGAAAGTTATTTTAATCTACGTTTTCTAAGGTCAACATTTTTTAAGCTTAACCATGAAACAACTTACTGTTTCCTCATTTCTTTCTTCTTCCAGCCATACAAAGTAGAAAAATAGTAAAGGGTCTTTGCCACTACAGCAGGCTGCTAAACAGAGCCAGCTGTAGATGGGTAACTGTATTGTGGCCTTTTCTGATTCCACAACCATTCATCTTTTGCCTTTGCTCCCTCTACGGTTGTCCCTGCAGTCATTATACATTGGGGGTTAGACACATCCTTTGTGATTGCTGAAGTGCCCTTGTTAGGCAAGGTACAGCCATTCTTATCAACCGCATAAGGAGGGGAAGGAAATTGTTCTCCCCTATCCAAACTGCGATACATATCCCGAGGGAGGTTTTACTGATAAAAGTGGGTGTGTTTTCTTAAGAAATTCCTGTAAAAAATTGACATATACCTTTGTTTAGTTCAGCTCTTGACCCTTTCAGTTAAGCTGTTTCTTGTCGGAGGAAAAGGGATTCTTCACTTTCTGAAGAGGTTTATGGATCTGAATGACAAAATGATTATGAATGGACAGATTCCAATTTGTCTCCTCATATACCTGATTCTGAGGAGAGTATAGCTTCTGCCAGTCCCTTATATCTGATTCTGAGGAGAGTATAGTCTCTGCCAGTCCCTTATATCTGATTCTGAGGAGAGTATAGCTTCTGCCAGTCCCTTATATCTGATTCTGAGGAGAGTATAGCCTCTGCCAGTCCCTTATATCTGATTCTGAGGAGAGTATAGCCTCTGCCAGTCCCTTATATCTCATTCTGAGGAGAGTATAGCTTCTGCCAGTCCCTTATATCTGATTCTGAGGAGAGTATAGCCTCTGCCAGTCCCTTATATCTGATTCTGAGGAGAGTATAGCCTCTGCCAGTCCCTTATATCTGATTCTGAGGAGAGTATAGCCTCTGCCAGTCCCTTTGAATGGTTCTCTTTTTCTGAAACTATTTCAAGAATGGATCAGTTATTTCTGTGGGAACTTGATGACATTCCACAGTCCATAAAGCAGTACTATGATTTTTACAAATGGTTTTCCTAAACCTGCTCCAATTCTTCCTGTCCTTTCACATCAGAGAATGTTTTTGTCACAGCCATTAACTTGCCTGATGGAGACAGCTTACTTTTCCTAGAAAACGTATTGATTGTATAAAATGCCTCAGTGTTATACCTTTTATATACTAATGTCAGATCAAACCCAGCAGCTATTGCTGTAGTGAACCCAACTGCTGTTAATGAGCTGGTAAATACCAATACCTCACCTTCTGACAAAAATGGGAAGGTGTTTGATAGCTTTGGGGAAAGGGGTAATTTTCTGAAACAAATATGTTTAGAATTCTCAACTGTCAAGCTCAAATGTTAAATCTGTGCTTGCCTCTTTTGAGAACATGAGGAGTATTATGGCATCTGTTTCTTCTTCTGAAGAAAAGACTTCTTTGTGTAATATAATTGCCATTTTATCTCAAGTGGCTGCCCACATTTTGGAATGTGATTATGATCCTGCTGAAGGCACTTTCAGGGCTGCTGCTCCTGAAATTGGAATGGAGAAGTTTGTGTGGTAGTGTATTCAAAATGTTACAGGGGATATTAATGCTCTGTTAGACAAAGAGTTAGTTTTGGACTATCTGCTGCATGGGTCCTTAAATGGTGTGATAACAGACATAAAGCTGATTCAAGGAATTTCTCAATTTTTTTTAGCCTTCATTCTCCAAGTTTACCAAGGGGTTTAATACTACCCTTACAACCCTTTTCTAAAGCAAAATAAACATAGCGAGCCTCTTAGAAGCAAATGTTTTAAAAGTAATAGTAGGGAGGCTCCAGAAAGACAGGAAGAACCACTTCAAAACAAAGGACAGTTAAATAAGATTGAATTAATTATACCAGACTCCCCTACCACCTTGGTTATCCCTTTATCCTTCTAGAAAGTTTGAACCTCCATTTCTGTCTTTGATAAAAGGTATTTACAGACAGATTGGTTCTGATAGTAATCCACTAAGCCAACAGATGGTAGGGAGAGTGTCTCCCTCCTTTTTGAGGGATTCCCCTTTATTGGTCAAAACAAAATACCCTCCCCTGTATTTCAACATCTGCTATCTGTTGGTCTCTCCTCCTCAACTAGAAGGCTTTATGCAGAAATGTTTGTGACGTCTCAGAATGAAGATTAATAGAGAGCGTGTTTGTGATAGTGCAAATGTTCAAAGTATCATCTCTTCACAACATTAGTAACCACACAAAAAGGTAAAACTTAAGAAAAATAAACATGGAGGGAAACTGGTCGAACAGACAACAACTCAACCAGCTTAAAAATAAAACTTTATTAAGAGCTTTCATACCTGTAAACTGGACTTCATCAAAATAACACAGTACCAATAAACAGCTATTAAACACATCATGCCTAAACTGGATTGGTTAGGTAATTATGTAAATTAGAATACCTAATAAAACAAGGTCCTTACTATCAACTTAATGAACAAAAAATGGTAAAAACACTCTATATCCTAAATAAATAAATAAATAAATGTGATACCATCATGTTTTTACAAAAAGTAAGCAGCTTTAAGTTTAAATATTGCACTTAATGATATCTGGTCAATAAGGTCAAGTAATTCAGTTGTGTTTGCTCTAATCTGCCATTTGCTTTCCTTATACTCTCAAAAAATCACCCATAGGACCCCTCCCCTGATAACCCAAGTCAACATGGTCAATAACAAAACATTTAAAAAAGTGTAGAGAATTTAAACTAATATGCTATTATAAGGCATTACTGTCAACTTTATTCTTCATGTCATATATATGCTGATAAATACTTTGTTTTAAAGCCCTCCTAGTTTTCCCTATATAAAAACCCTCACATAGTTGACAAACTACAGGTAAATCACTCCTTTTGTATAATAATAATATTTTTTCATAGGTCTGATAGTACCCAAACCCTTAATAAACACATGATCTTGTTCTAGAATGTATTTACATTGCATACAATGTCCACATTTAAAAGTCCCTCTTTTTTTTCTACTTTTGTATTGGCCTTTCAAGCAATGTTTTCAAACTGACATCCTTTTTATACACTACTTTGGGTTGTTAACCAAACAATGCCCATAATTCCTGATCTAAGTTAAAGATACTCCTGTGTTTCATAATAATGTTTTTAATATCAAAAAAATTGCAGATTGTAGTGCAAAACAAGTGCCCTATAAAACCTGGCTTGCCCTGAGTAAATATTAGTCTGGTCAACCCCAGCATTAGTACCTAAAATACCTTTAAATGTGCCAGATAGTCTTTTTCTTTTTACTTCTTCCATGAGAGTGACCACAAAATTTTCAGGGTATCCCCTCCTAGTCAACATCTGAAGTAAAACCCAGCATTCACTTTCTAAACTTCTGTAATCCAACATCATTGTAGCCAGTCTGACATACAGTCTCTTCACTAAAGCCCTTTGTTGATGAACAGGGTGCCAACTGTTGTAGTGTAATAATGAACTAGAGTATATGGGTTTCCTATATAGTGAAGAGGAGAAGGACCTGTTAAAATAGTCCTTGTTAATGGTAGTGTCTAAATAATTTACCTCTATAGATGTTCGAACCGTAAGTATTGTAGTGTGGTCCATTTCAGTGTTAGAACACAGGTAGTCATAAAACCATTTGATGCCTTGTTTGTGAGGAATAACAGAAAATAAATCACATATGTGCAAATTATTAAAGGTACTTATTGCTGACAATGAAAACAATCTGTCTTTGAACACTGATATCAGCAGATTGGCAAGAATATCAAATCAGACTTTGTACATGAAATCAATGACTATAAATCTGCTGTTAATGTTGTAGACAGAAATATTGTTGAGCTTTAGATTAAAAAGGACAAAAAAATTGCTTAGGGACAAAAATGATTATGATAAGGCAAGACTTACCCTGAGCCCCATTTAGGGCAACAGGAGCATGGTTTGTATGATGTATTTGAAAGTGATGTGGACACTTTTGGAAACAATAGTTTAAATAATGTTGGTAATGCTGAACAACCTTTAGTGACCCACCTCTGAGCAGATCAGAACGGTTAAGGAATCAGAGGGCTGGGACATCAGGTGGCATGAGTTATGGCCAACACTATTATCTTCCCCCTTAGAGATGTGGAGGGGCATGGAGGGGGAGGGGGAGAGGTACATCAATGTTATACCACAGCAGGGAGACAGATTGAGCCTTATACCTGAGCCTGATGACCTTTGTTATACATAACACTTTGGGAGATTTAAAAATTTTTAATTTGAGCCAGGCATCTGTTAATTCAGAATGGGCTGATTTATTAGAGAAAGGCCTCAACTTTGTTCCTGCAAGACAGGCTAATATTTGTGATTCCACTGTTCAGTTAAAACTGTTTGTCAGAAAATAAAAATTAAATCTAGGCATTCTTTTTAAGGGGGACAACAGTACTCAAAGCACGTCAGTTTGCCCATATTTAAAAAAGACCTAGTACTTTTAACCCTCCATCTCACCCCATGGTCCAGTTATATGGTAAACTATGTGAGTTTGACATAAGGGCCTTACTGCGGGGGAGGAATAGTAATGAATGTGTGGTAAATTTAACATGTTATGAATCTGGGTTGTTACAAAACATTATTTTGAACAAAGACATCAGGTTGATGAAACCAGATAAAGGTAGAGGATTGGCAGTCATGGACTATAACGTCTACATTAACAGGATGTTTGCAATATTGTACAGTGACACGTATGTAGGCGTTTCTAGGAATGAGCTTAATATAGCCTACCAGAACATTGATTTGACATTAGATGAGATGCTATCCAATGGTCAGATCACTTTGGATTAACACGAGTTCTTACATGTACCCCACCCCCAGATCCCCACCATATTCGGGATCCCTAAAGTCCACAAAAATATTTCTAACCCTCTGCTTCACGCAGCTGTGGATCCCAAAGCCTCTAAGACCTTCTGGATTGCAAAATACATTGACCACAAAATTAAACATATCCTAGACTATCGTCCACATTTATTTAAAGATTTTTGGGATTTCTTATCAAAGATTTCCAATGACTAATATGATGAGAAGTTAGTGATGGTCACTATAGATGATGTATTTGGTTTATTTTCTGTTATTCCCCAGAAACAAGGCATGGAATGGTTCTATGACTACCTGTGTTCTACCATTCATATGGACCACACTACAATACTTATGGTTTGAACATGTATGGAGGTTGTCGTAGACCATAATATTTGGATTTTTGAGAAAGAGATTTTTAAGCAGCTTCAAGGTGTAGCAATGGGTGCCTGTTTTGCCCCAGCTTTTGCCAATATTGTTATAGCCCAGTGGGAGAATTTATTTGTTTTGGGGTTCTAGTTTAAAAATTGAAGGGCCTTATATGGTTGGTACCTTGATGACATAGTCTTGTTTTGGAAAGATGGGGAGGAGAAACTAGATGACTTCTTTAACTATTTGAACAACACAACCCGACTTTTGAAATTAGTCGACAAGGACAAAATACATTATTTAGATGCTACCATTAACAAGGACTATTTTAACAAGTCCTTCTCCTCTTCACAATACAGGAAACCCACATACTCCAGTTCATTATTTCACTACAACAGTTGGCACCCTGTTCATCAAGAAAGGGTTTTAGTGAAGGAACAATACAT
The DNA here is from genome assembly GCF_019279795.1 of Protopterus annectens. Taxonomy (NCBI): domain Eukaryota; kingdom Metazoa; phylum Chordata; order Ceratodontiformes; family Protopteridae; genus Protopterus; species Protopterus annectens. Next base: position 1,493,753,718 of record NC_056725.1, on the reverse strand, counting down.
CAGACTGGCTAGAATGATGTCGGATTACAGAAGTTTAGAAAGTGAATGCTTGGTTTTACTGCAGATGTTGACTAGGAGGTATATCCTGAAATTTTGTGGTCACTTTCATGGAAGAAGTAAAAAGAAAAAGACTATCAAGCGCATTTACCAATCTTTTAGGTACTAAAGCTGGGGATGACCAGATTAATATTTACTCAGGGCAAGCGAGATTTCATAGGGTGCTTGTTTTGCCTATAATCTACAATTTTTTGTATTAAAAATGATATTATGAAACACTGGAGTATCTTTAACTTAGATCAGGAATTACGAACGTTGTTTGGTGACAAACCCAAAGTAGTGTATAAAAACAATGTCAGTTTGAAAACATTGCTTGAAAGACCAATACAAAAAGTAGAAGAAGGAGGGAAGAAGGTTGTTCTTTTTTCAGCTTTTCCCAGTTAGGGGTCGCCACGGCAGAACTCCGGTCTGCTAATGATTGGCAGTAGATTTTTACGGTGCCAAGGTGCCAGCTCGATGCCCTACACATGTCTTTCAAATGCCACTCAACCACGAGGAGGACATGCAGACTCCACATAGAAGGCGCTCCAGCCAAGAATCGAACGGGAGAACCTCTTGCTGTGAGGTGACAATGCTACCGCTGCACCACCGCGTCTTTAAATGTGGATGATGTATGCAAAGTAAATACATTCTAAAACAAGTTTATGTGTTTATTAAGAATTTGGGTACTATCAGACCTATGGAAAAAATATTATTATTACACAAAAGGAGTGATTTACATGCAGTTTGTCAACTATGTGAGGGTTTTTATATAGAAAAAACTAAGAGGGCTTTAAAACAAAGTATTTATCAGCATATCTATGACATCAAGAATAAAGTTGACAGTAATGCCTTATATAAGTATATTAGTTTAAATTCTCAACACTTTTTTACATTTTTGTTATTGACCATGTTGGCTTGGGTTATCGGGGGGGGGGGGTCCTTTGGATGATTTTTTGGATTATAAGGAAAGCAAATGGCAGATTAGAGCAAACACAACTGAATTGCCTGGCCTTAATGATCAGATATCATTAAGTGCAATATTTAAACTTAAAGCTGCTTACTTTTTATAAAAGCATGATGGTATGACATTTATTTATTTTAGGAGATAGAGTGACAAGAGTGTTTTTATAATTTTTTGTTCAAGTTTTTAAGTTGATATTAAGAACTTTGTTTTATTAGGCATTCTCATTTGCATAATTACCTAACCAGTGTGGTAAGGTATGATGTATTTAATAACTGCTTTATTGGTACTGTGGTAATTCTAATGAAGTCCAGTTTACCAGGATAAAAGCACTTATTAAATTTTTAATTTTAAGCTGGTTGAGTTGTTGTCCATTCATCCAATTTCCCTCTGTGTTTATTTTTCATAAGTTATCCCTTCACCACGTTACCTATTGGTCCTTGTTTGTCTTTTCTGGTGAAATTAGATTTAAAAGTTGCATATCATCACATTCCTATTGATCCAGTTCACAGACATTTCTTAAGATTTTATCTGTCTGGATCACACAGTAATTTCTCTGCATTACCCTTTGGTTTGTGCATTTCTCTAGCTGTATTTACAAAGTGTCTAACTCCTGTGGTTGTCTATTATGGACTGCAAGGTATTCATATTTATTCTTATTTAGATGACTTCCCTATATTTGCAGAGTGTTTTGCAAAGTGACAGGAAGCTCCTTCACAGACTGGGTTTCCAGGAGAACGTACAAAAGGCTTGTTTGACTCCTCACAGGCTTGTTTCCTAGGGTGTCTCTGAGATACCTCAGTTCAAATTGTTTTTCTTCCTCAAGAAAAGTGGACTATATCTACATCTATTCCCATGTTTTTCCACTCAAACTAAAACCCTAGTGTGAGAATATTTCAGGAGTTTGGGTCTCATGGCTTCTATCATTCTCATGATTATTTTAACAAGACTCTGCATAAGAAAAATCCAATGGCACTTGAAATTTATATGGTCTCATCTTCAATATCCCTTGACATTACAGACAACAGTTTTGGGATTTGTGAGAAGAGAAATTTCTTGGTGGAGAGAACAAATGTTTCAAAATCCAAGTCTCCAATTTTCCATTTCAGCTACAGCACAGTATGTCATAACAAGGACTGCAGACTTTCCTTAGGGATCATTGTCTATGGGGATGAATTTGAAGGGTCTTTGAAACAGAAACGCCAGACCAAAACAAATAAACATAAAAGAGATATTGGCACTTATAAATGCTCTCAACTTAATCAATCATCGTTGGTCCAGAAGACCATTACAAGTGTTTACAGACAACAATATGGTTATGTGGCACATAAACAAATGAGAAGGACCAGGTCTTACCTTCCCTCCATTTAGACTAACCGTGGCTGCTTTGCATGTAGCTTTTCAGCACAATCTCACTACAGGCATATTACATACCATCACAGCAAAATTCTGTGGCAGACAAGCTGAGAAGGACCAGGACGGGCCATCATGATTGGAAGTTGAATCAGTGGTGGCAGGGGTCTCCCAGAAAGTAAGCCAGCTGAGAGGAATAGCTTAACTAGATCATTTTGCCTTCTCTTGCAACTATAAGACGACAAATGTTTTTTTTTCTTTTCCTTGTTTAAGAATGTTCCTGTAAGTTTTTCCACCCTTTCCACTAATATCCAGGATAATTCTAAAGATTCAGAAGGACTCTCTAAAGATCACAGAGATTCCTGGATTTTGTAAATACAAACTCCCTGGACCAGATAGTCAATACACCAAATAGGGGTGCAACCATACTGGATCTGGTCCTCGCTAATATGGGAGAGTGCTGCACACCCCCTACTGTAATGTCTTCCCTGGTAAAGTCAGGCCACAAAATGGTATCCTTTAAAGTAAAAATAAAACTTAGGCCCCCCCAGCTAAACCTGGAATATTCAGGAACTACTCTAATGCTGACCTCCTGCTATTAAGTGATAACTTGGCAAAATTTCAAGCCCCCATAAACTATGAGAACCCGGCTGCCTATGCAGAACTGTTCACAGAAGCCCTGTACAAGCGTGTTAATAGCTGCATAGAGGCAGCTATACCCACCAGGAAGAAGTACAGAACTAACTCAGAAAACAAGCCAACCTGATGGAATCACAAAATCAATATACTGTATAAGAGAGGGAAGACAATCATGGCAAAAAATAGGAGGTGCACACCCAGCAGAATAAATGTACTTTCATTAAACTAAACAAAAAACTCAGAGGACAAATAAAGTCTACCAAAGCCAAATTTGAGGTAATTTTGGCCTCCCTGGCCAAGGACAAGCAGAAAGCATTTTTTAGCTATGTCCATAACCACAAAGGCAATACACAATTGTGCGAAGAGCTCATTATAAATGGAGCCTCCTATACTGATAACCAACCAGTAGGAGGTAACAGTGTGAAAAAACAAACTCCAAAAAAATCCAATCAGCACTGGAGAAGGAAAACAGTCACCAGGTGCACAAACGTTAAAATAACTTTTTAATAAACGGAACTCAGACGATAAAATTAAACGCTTAACGAATCACCACATTTTTCATCTCACAGTTCAGACTTCATCAGACAAACCCAAAAATTAATGACATCACTATTTATACTTACATCCCATTTAAAATGTCCAATAGGAACAAAACTAAGGGAAAAAATATCATTACCATTTGGAAACAACTTCACAAACCCAATTTCTAGTTAAAACTAATAACTTAATGAAATTATTGGGATATTTTATTGTGGGAAGGAATATTAAAACTACGAGTTTTTAAAAATATAATTTTTGATAGATGGTAAGGGTTGAAATTGGGTTTGTAAAGTTGTTTGTTGGTGACTGTTTGCATCCTATACTGAGCCAGAAAATATAGCAAACCTCCTGGCTGATACATTCCGCTCCAACTTTATCCCTCTCTACCCCTCAACGTTGTCTGGTGAAATATCATCAAATATAAGTCCACCTGCTGTCACTAAGAACAGCTCCTTATTGTTCTGTCTAAGGCCAAGAACACTGCATCAGTGGACAAAGACGATATCCTAGGATGCCTTCTAAATAGCATGAAACGTGACCTATCAGGGCCTCTGGAATTACTATTTAACTGTAGATGCCAAATAGGTTTCAAACTTCTTGAATTTAGAACAGTAGTCATCCCTTTGCACAAGGGTGGGCCATCTAGAGACCCTTTAAACTACAGACACATAAGTCTCACTAGTCTTATACATAAAGCCATGGAGAGAATTATCATGGAAATGATCCACAGGCATATAGTAAACCTCCAGACACTGGACCCATCCCAGTTTGGTTTCGTCAAGGGCAGATCATGCCTACTCAAACTTTTGGACTTCTTTGAGAAGGTAACCAAAAGCAATGGATGAGGGAAAATGGTTCACACTCCTTACCTTGACCTTGCCAAGGCATTTGACACAATACCCCACTCGGCATTGTTGACAAACTCAAAAGATTAGGTACAAACTCGTATGTCACCTGGTGGATAGCCAGCTGGCTCACAGACAAGACCTAGGAAGTTAGAATTGGGAATCCCACCTCCACAAAGAGGCCTGTCACAAGTGGAGTCCCTCAGGGATCAGTCTTTGGACCGTTCCTTTTTGGCATTTATTTCTCTGAAGTCAAGGGCAATGTCAGTGGTCTCTGGCTGAATAAATTTGCAGATGATTGCAAGTTAGGAGCTATCATTGAATCCCACACTGACACAAATGTTCTCCAGGAGAGACTGACATAGACAAACAACTGGTACCAGAACCATGGACTAAAACTAAATGCTAAGAAATGTATAATAGTTTCCTGTGGGAAGTCATCCGCCCCTGGTAAATATCACATTGACAACACACCCCTTAGAGTTGACCCAGTAGTCAGGGATTTAGGGACACATATAGACAGTAATCTAGCCTTTGACCATCACATGTCTACAGTAGTGAGGAAATCATTCTATGTTGTGCAATTTATAAACAAAGGTATGGCATCTACGTTCAAGGAAGTCTTGTTCGACTGTATTCAGCATTCATCAGACTTATCACTGAGTACAGTTCCCCCTTTGGTATTTACCTAACCAGGCTTATCCAACAAATGGAACATCCATAGAGGTTCTTCACTGAAAGAATACAGAGCATGAGTAAAATGTCCTATACGGACCAGCTCAAAGTCCTATACCTGTATTCTGTCTCCTACAGGCTGTAAAGGAGAGATATATGCCAGGCATACAGGGCATTGTCAGACCTCACTGCGATGGATTGCCTGCATATCCACAAAACAAACAGTACCAGAATTACTCATTCTAAAGAGTTAAACCTTACCTGTGATATAAATAGGACCTGCTGAAGAGACAGGTATGTATCCCAGAGACTACCCCATCTCTGGAACAGGTTCCCCATCCATGTGAAGCAGAGTTCCTCCATAACCCAAATCAAGTGCAAGTTGGACACTCAGATGGGGAACAGGAAAGATGGGGAACAGGAAATTCATCCATGGTTTGGAACATATGTCACTACTGGACACAGGCAGCCTGTAAATGGTTCAGCTCCCAGGCCCCTGCTTGTAAATGCTTCATCTCCAAAGCCTCTGCTTAATCTCCCAAGCCCCTTACACTTGTCAAGGGTACCACATCTTGCCAGAGACTTGGGATGCATGGTTAGGCTTAAAAAGGCCCTTTTGGTAGTTAGCCTACTAATTAACTATAAACCTATAATGACCTACCTTAGGAAATAGAAACATCAAGCAAGGTTAGATATCTTCTCTATGCAAGATAGTAAACATCATACTCTTTCACAAGACCCCTCATTAGTTGAACCAAGTAACTGCAGATCAAGTGTTATACAGAGCAGACTCACAAAGATATTGAAGCATATCATGTACCAACAACTGACTAAAATACTGAATCTCACTGTATTTTGGCAGTCCACAATACAACCTAAGAAAGGGTGTTTTAGTCAATAAAGCATCTCTTACTGTTTTATGCATATCATTAAGGAGCTTAATAATCTATAAATGATACTCAGTCTGGCCTTGTAGCTGTTTCATGAATCTTTTAGACCCTTGGATCTATTAAACTATTTTTTTTGCTCTATGACTACTTGTATGCAAATGGTTTAAAAGTTATCTTAAAAAATATTTAATCAGCTGGAACATGAACATTTCATAGAAGTGAAAAATGACAGAGGTATCCCTCAGACTCAGATCTGATACAGTTGCTTTTTAAACTTTATGTAAAATCATTGAAAGCACTGTGGGAACCAGATAGTGGTCAATTAAAAAAAATCAGCTGTTCTATGTGTGTAAGAAAAAAACATTGACCAAGTAGAAAAGGTGCAATGAGATTCAAAAAGAACTCTACTATGAATGGTAAAAGCTGCAGCCAGAATGGGCTGTTTCTGCAGTCATGTAAAATGTGATTCAGAGATATGTTATCCTCAGTGAGGGAAAACTTCATTATCTGCCAATATGCATTGCTCTCGATCACATGGTGCTACTGCTTGCATTGTTCAACACTTTCCTGCAGTAATTACCTCTAGTGGCCCATGCAACAGACTGGCACAGCCACCCTGCTCAGTAACTCTCTCACTCACATTCATACATGAACACATTTAAACACACATACACACACACACACACACACACACACACACACACACACACACACACACACACACACACACACACACACACAACCACTCACACACATATTCACACATACACACCTCTTACAGAAATTTACAAAACATCTCTGATGTATCCTCATATTTTTGCACCCCACTTTTCATAAATCATGCAAGATTACAATCACTCAATAATGTCAGACATTATCTTCATTCTTATTTTGAAAGTGCAATGTGATGCTACTTGTGTTGGCATATTCCTTTTTTAAGTGGAAAAAACTAATATTTACAAACTCTCCATTGTAAAATGTTTATCTTGGAGGGTTTCTATGCTCCCAGTTTGTAATCATCTGCAAACTTGGTAAGCCAGAGGACATTCCCATTGGCCTTGACTTCAGAGAACTAGCTTCCGAAGAGGAGCGGACCCAACACAGAGCCCCTGGGGACTCCACTGGTGCTTTGTGGAGGTGGTCTCTTCAGTTCTACCTTCTTTGGTTTTATCTGTGAGCCAGCTGGCTCTCCATCTGGTTACACAGGGATTTATGGCTAATTTCATGAGTTTGTTTAAAATATTCAAGCGAGATATTGTATCAGTTACCTTAGCCAGGTCAAGGTCGGCAGTGCGCCTTATTTTCACCTGATTTATTTATTTATTTATTTGCATTTGTTTACCGGGATGGTCCAGCTGGGCCAGAAGTGCCCATTTTCAGTGGAGTCCCAGAGAGAAAAGCTCCACATATAAAACATTTCACATACAATACAGAATTTACATTAATAAAGACATTTAGTACATATTATTGTCAGCTTATACAATTGGTGAAAAAAAACAGTACATAAGCTCCACATATAAGGCATTTCACATACAGTACAGAAATTACATTATTAAAGACATTTAGTACATATTATTGGCAGCTTATACAACTGGTGAAAAAGACAGTACATAAGTAATCATTCTCAAGTCAAGGATATTATACAAGCAATACAGAGTATATACATGAGAACATTCCACATGAGTAGTTTTTAGCCAGCAAAATGTAAATACAACACTTCATGCAGTGGGTGCAAAGCAGATATAGGATTTAATTAGAGACTAGGTACTTAAACTTTTCACATGTTTAGGAGGTGTAATAGCTGAGTGATAGGCTATATGAGTCCTGTTGCAAGAATCAGCAAAATCGATGAATATTGTTACAGATATAAGTGGTGGTATTATATTAAGGTAGGCTGTGAGAGCACCTGAATGTCTCACCTGGTTCAATGGTAGGTCTATAAGGTTTAGGAAGAGAAGGAAGTAGGCAGGTGGGATCAATGGCAGGGCAACGAGGGTTAGTAGAAGAGGGAAATGGATGGGACGGAGAGGCAGAGTTAGTAACAAGGTGAATGTGAAAGGAGAATGCCAGAGTAGTAGAGTGGGGGTGAGAATAGTTGTGATGGTTGAAGTTAGGTTATACAAGATGTGGTGTT